>NC_080746.1:21314745-21617775 GCF_020826845.1 Diceros bicornis minor
GCGTTTCGTGGATGGGTATCATTCCCCACAAACACTCTATAGAGGGGATTACACATCTACATTATATGGGATCAGGCAGCTCAGAGCTTAAGCATCATAATTGCTTGGCCCTTTTAATGCTGTGGGCTCTGATTAAAAAGTCCTATTGAGCTCAGAGTCTTTTAAAAGGAGGGCAGCTAATGTGATGGTTAAAATTGAAATAGCACAGGCAGCGGTGCTGTAACTACTGTCTTTTGTCACAGACTTCCTTGAAAAGAGTTTTCACACATCTAATCAATGTTTCCTTTCACAAAAGAGATACTTGTCCTATATGTAAATACAAGTTGGACTGTGCTTGACCCCAGTGCTTCAGCCTTAATGTGGAAAACAAATAGACACAAAGGTAAAAACAGCTTGATGCTTCTTAGTCTTTCAAGTTAAGACTCGGGTCACCTTTGGTTTGGCGTGGTATAAGGGATCATTCTCTTGGAAGAGAAAAGCAGAACTAGCTCTTCTTGCAAATGAAATAGTACGAGATTAAAGGATTTCATGGGGACAAGAGAAACTTTACATAATTCTTTACAATAACTTTTGTCCTATTTTAAAACCTCACTACTTTCCAGTCTGTAAGTGGATGGCAGAATTATCAAAAATCTATTCATTAGGTAAATTTCGTTTGCCTTAGATCCATCGAAAACTAGATTTGGGAACTGTGAAGGTAAAATCTGGCTGTGCTATTTCATAGTCACCCCTTCCAAAAAGAGCTTCGAAATACAAGCGGTATTGCAAGACATGAGATTTGCAGAACTGGACCTTTCTATAACTTGGTGTGGTTGATGTTCACTTAGACCCTGAGCTGAATGCATTGTGGCGAGCCACCACCATAAGCATCAATATTCTTGGCTGTTTCCCCTGTATGTGCATTTTGGAGTTAAAGGTGAAATTCCATCTTTAACCCCCTTGTGGTCGTCTGAACAGTGATTAATGAACTAGATGTGATTCCCTGCAGACCTTTGAAAGGGTGGATGAAGGATGGAATTGCAGCCTTTTTTTTTTTTGAAACCAGGCCTTTTGCTTAATACAGCTTTTAAAATTAATGTCCTTTTTTGAATGCCAAGAAAACAAAGGAAATTTCTCAAAAGTGTATGCAGCTTGACACAATAGGCCTTAATTGGTGTCAAGGAGATGTTAGGATAAATGGGGAAATGCCCATTTAGCTGATAAGACTGAAAAGTGGAGCCTTGTTATGAGCTGTCATCTCAACGTGTATTTAAACTATAGGAAAAGTGAAACATATTTGCCGTATAGATCATAATGACTCCAAAGGAGCCATTATACTCTATTATGTAATTACATAATCAAAGCATGCATAGTAATCAGCTTTTGGAATTCAATGCTAATCAAACATACCTATAGTATGTGTTTAAGCTAAAATAGAGAACGTTAATTTGCCATTAGTCAACTAAACAAGAATGTGTATATAGAATATTCATGAATAGCTTAATGTTGTGTCAGATGATATTTTTTGTTTTATGTTCAGGGAAAATCAACAATTTTAATTGAAGAAAAAACCAGCATTGAGGAAGATTACTCTTTAACTTGTTCAAAAATTTGCCTTGCCTTGTACTGATTATAAAAGGAGATTAGGTTAAATTCAATATTTTTTCCTTCCATAAGCTCAAGTGACACAACAGTAATTATGTTACAGGAGATTCTTATGAGATCCTGACCATCTCCATGCCATAGGATACAGGATACATTGTTACAAATACTGCATATAAAACAAAGCTTTAAAAAAAGTAAACAAACAAACCTTCAGCATATATTGCTTTTGTAATTAGAAACAAATTAAGAAATGTTATTTAGAAATAGCCAAGAATGGCAGTTCCTTGATGACCCATGGGAGATGTGACCACTACTCTTGCCATGGGATCTTAGGCAGCTCTCCTCCCTGGGTCTCAGTGTCTTCCTCTATAAAATGAGAGGGTTGATCTCTAGGTTCCTTTGATTCCATATGGGTTCTATGAAAAATAAGGTGACACAAATGAAATGTTTTGGTCAATGTCACGTACTCTTGCCCACTCAGTTATTTGTTGTGTTGGTTTATTTTAACACAAAGTGTATGAGCTGTGTGGTTCGCATTCGTAATGACTTTGACCATTGAGTGCACAGTCCTTGGAGTAGACAGTCAACACATTCGACTTCACTGTTTGGGATAGCAAAACATGGATGAGGATCAAAAAGGTGAAGAGAAGCTTTGTAAACAGCAGACAGATTGCGTGCTTTTGATTTTAAATAAATATTCAAGTATTCACAAAGGTTGAAGTATTGCCTCTCTCTGAAATGAAGAATTGTATTTATGTTGAAGAGGTCTCACCCTTAACCTTAATCCACGTTTGATGGACCCATCTTTCTGGACATTGGTTCTCGTTGTCTCTTCTCTGCACATTGGATGACTAAAAATATTACTGTAATATTTAAATGGGACTAAATTCTTTCATCAAAAGCTCTCGTGGCTTGAACTTCAAATAATTTATTTTCAAATTACTTTTACTGTAATTCTTATTAATTCAAATAGGTTTCTGATTTGATATAAAACTCTGTAAATGCAAGGAACAGTTTAATGAATTGAAAGATAGGATTGAGTCTTTTAAGGGAAATGTACAAAATATGCTGACAATAATTGCTTAGATAGGAATCAAATCTTAATGACTTTGTTAATGATTCGTAGTGAACACTGTGTTTACGTTGACTTGGGGGAACATACGCAGTTAGAAAGATTTTTCCCTCTGGTTTTCAACAGAATCTTAATTTTTTTTTTTCTGCAATTTACTCAATTCTGTGCTAGCCCTCAGAAGCGTTAGCAGGAATTGCAGTGCCTCTGTTGGTGATGGTTTTATTTGGGCAGGGGTAGGGGTTGTTCTTTCAAGTTGGGGTACATAACTAACATGGTTGTAAAAATGGGATCCATCAGGGGCCAGACCCATGGCATAGTGGTTAAGTTTGGTGTACTCCACTTCGGCTGCCTGGGTTCACGGGTGTGGCTCAGGTTCGCAGGCCCTGATCCTGGGCAGGGACCTACACCACTCATAACACCACTTGTCAGCCATGCTGACGCAGCGACCCACATACAAAATAGAGGAAGCTTGGCACATATGTTAGCTCAGGGCTAATCTTCCTCACCAAAAAAAAAAAAAAAAAAAGGATATCCAACAGAAATGAAAAGCAAAGCCATTTGAAGCTTTAAGGCACAGAGGGCTCTCACACCAGTAGAAAATAAGGTTTCCAAAAACATGCAAGTTTTTTGCTTCTTTGGAAAATCTAAACTTAGATACCTCTTGGAGGGAAAAATTAATCCTGAGCCTTTAATTCATGTAAAATTTCAGGAACTGTAGTGGATTTTAAAATTGAGTGCATTGATCATTGGCTGGATGATTTTTTTTTTTTTGGACAATCTGTATTTTTGGTTCAACTTTTGCCCATTTAGACAACCTGACTATGCTGATTTAATGTCAGATTCAGTCTTCCATACAGCAGAGGAAAAAAAAAGGTTTCTCTAATATGATTTTGCTCCTGAAGGAGTAGGTCAGGGGCCTTTATTTGCTCTCTCTCTGGGCAAACTGTCTTCCCAGTTAAGAGTCGTAGTCGTCAGTGCTCTTCGGTGTGAGTAAGAGTTTACATAGTTGCCATAGTATAGACCGAATTCTGTTCTAACTATGACTTGCCCTTTTATTATAGACTTGACTGAAGAGACTCCCCCGGTGTAAATAAAGTGCTTTATTTATTAACAGCCAGGCAGCGGGGGCGAGCGCGCTCTGTGCTGGCAAGTGCCGGCCATGCACTGGTAATAAAGGCGTTCTCTGGGGGCAAAGTGTGCTGAGAGCTGAAAGGAGGCAGCAGTGGTAAACAAGGTGTTTTACATTCAGGACGGTTCCTCTCTCATCTTGAAGTGTGTAATTGTGTTCTGGATAAATTATGGAAATAAAAAAAATCAGAAGTTGCTCATAGGGAAATAACCCTCTTTAAAAACAAGTAAATTTTCCAAGGCAGAGCCACCAGAGCCTTGGCAACAAATCCTGATGTTGGCTGGTTAGCAAGTACAAACTGTATGGGCTGGAGAAGCTAACAGAACTGGGTTCAAACACCAGCTCGGCCACTTAGCTGAATTACATTAGGCAACTTATTTAAATTTCTCTGCGTCAACAGGTTCTTAATCTTTAAAGTGGGGATGTTGAAAACTCCAGGTGTTTGAGAGGGAAAAGTATGCAAAGCAACCAGCACTGGATGAGTGTCTGTTCCCTTCCCCACTCGCCTGTGTGTGAAAATGCTGGTTCCCCTTTCAGGTTCTTCCCTTAAGACTCAACCCCCTCGCCCCCTTCAGGTGGCCGTATTGTTGATCGAATAGATTCCAATCGATGGTAGTGTTTTGTGTAATAACCGTTTAAATAGAGTTTACAACAAAATGAGGTTTTAGAAAAGAATCCGTGAGTTAAGTTAATTGAAAATTGAATTAATAGGGAGTTTATGAGCCAACTGCCCCCCCACCCAGCTCCAGCCCTAACCAGCTCGGCTGAAGTGGTCATTACTAATCATGAAAATATCTTTTTTTAGATAATATGCTTTCTCTTCCTTATAATGAAGGTCTAGCAGTTTCTAGTTTACTATGGGGGACCTGCCTGTAAGTGAATGGGCCTCTCCAATGGCAGAATTTTTTATTTTTAGAAATTGTGGGGCAAATAGGAAAGGTATAGGGAATACAGTTGCTGGTATAAATTGAAATCCAGTTTGATTCTGTCTCCTAAACATCGCCCCTGTATACTAATTAGCAGTCAAAAATGTCCATACACGTCAGACATTGTTCCACACTTAAAATAAATTACCTTGCTGTTAACAGCTTTATTTAATGGCTACGGTATATTGTACCTACTTGATTTCTTTAGCCCAGAACATGTGCTGTTTCTGCCTTGACAGTATATCTGCTAGTTGAGTTTTAGGAAATTGGCAAAGGTTTTTTAAACGGATTATTTAAGAAAGGCACCAAAGTTACCTGTTTGCGTCCTTCTGCTACACATCAAACTGTGTTTTGTAACAACCTAATTGTCATGATATCTATTTCAAGGGGAAATTTATCAAGTCACACTACACCCTTCTGTTTGGAAGAAATATTTGAGGATGTGAGCAGAAATTATTTTTACATAAAGGCTTCAGGCAGTTAAGAGTACTGACATACATATCATATTTTCATCACTGTCATTCACTTTCTTTGCCTCAAATAAATAGGTCATTATTATTCCATTGCAGCCATCTTATGGTGCCTTGAAGTATGGAGCTCTCTAATATAACTGCTGTCCAGCTGACCCATATAATTGATTGGTGATTTTTACAGAATGACATCCTTGGGCCGCCACCATCAGCCAAGGCACTGTGATATCTTTCAGCAAAATATTTCATCATCACTTATAATTTTTTAGCATTAGTATTGTAACCATGTTAACATAGCTAGGAATTGTCGCTTTCTGAGACACTGGATTTTAGGTTGGCCTTAGCAATTTGAAAAAAATAAAACGGTAATGGTGGTGATACCACCATGGATTTGCAGAGCACATCATATGCCAGAGCACAGCAAGGGCAAAAATTGGCAGATGGCAAAAATTTTACCTGAACGATTTACTCAGTAGTGACACATTAAAGTGATCTGGTCTTTATATTACTTAATTATAAGAAATAATTAAGAATGTTTAGACTTTTTTAAGAAACAAACGAACAAAAACTCTCCGATTCTGTTTTATTACCTTCATTGCTTAAAACACAAAATCATGGTCAACTCCTCTCTGCTCCCATCTGCTGTGCGAGGGTTTTAAAGCGTTAATATGAATATATGTGCTACTCAGATTATACTAGGATTCCGAGTAAAGACTAAAATTAAAGTGTATAGTTATTTCCACAGAAACTATTCCATTAGAGCATAATTGAATTGCAACTGGCTTTAAGTCCCAGTAGCTGCAAGATAGTAGTCAGGATCTAGAAGGCTTTGGTTTATGTGGAAGGGATTAAAGGCTATTACCAGGTAGCCTTTCCATATGTTCCTTTTATAAATTGAAGATTCTTATTTGTTTTGCTAATAAACTTCCTGTAGATAGAGGAAATCTCTCCCACAACTGGTAGACCCCGTTTGGTATTCTAATCTCCTCGAGGCAAGTCCCATGGCTTGAGACAATTACAGCCTTTGAATCGTGCAGTTTAATTTTTCCTTAATTTTCTTACTAGATTGGGTTACCCTGAGGAGATAAGGGTATTGTCCTTTCTGTACATACTTTTACCAGGGCCAGCAAAACCACCTTGAAAAGCTGGCTTGCTTGGCAGGAATTCCCTTTTCCTGGTTTTTCCCTCAAATCTGGGAATAAACTGCTCCCTCCAGCTGGGTTCTGAATTCTGTGTTTGTCACAGTAATCCACTGAGGGAAAAATAAGCATCCCTTCGATTTTTCTGATCACTTTTTCCGTTTGTTGTGATCCTGTAACACCGTGCAGCCCACTAAGCTTTCACTGCTTGATCAAGCCGGGGAACATTTGCCCTTTCACTCTACAAGCCCTGTGGGCCTGCGTTCTTGCACTCGGGTTAATTCCCTGGGTCAGAGATCTCAAGGGCAGGTTTCATTTTGGTTTGCTCCTCGAGCACCAAGAATTTTTGTTTATCTGTGGCTCTAATAATTTTTTCCTTATCCCTCAGGTTTCCTTTTTTCTAATCCTCTACCAGAGGCTGGTCTATTTCTAGGTGGATTTGGCCTAAAGCCATCTTAGACACCCCTTCACATACTTCCCACTGTGTCCTGCCAAAAAAGGATCCTTCAGCAGAACTATGATAGCAGGTGGAAATCCTCCATTTACTCTAATTGCATCTCTGTTTATGCTGGCTCTTTTTTTTTTTTAGAAGAGTATTTATCTCGACCTTTGTTTCTTAATGTGACACAGTTTTTTTAGGGAGTGAATAAGCCACGCTGAGTTGATGTATAATTACATAGGGAGCTCCTTGAGAGGGACAGTGAGCCTTCATTCTTGTATCCACACTACTCCCAACACATAATAGTTGCTTAATAAATGTTTGGATGACATCTAGAGAACTGATGGTGTTGATGATGGTAGCAGCTACCATTTATTCAGTTTTATGAGAAGCTTGACGTGCTGCTAAACGCTTTATGTTTATTATCTTTCTTAGTCCTCCCAGCAGCTCTATGAGATAGGTTTTAATTGCTATCCCCATTTTGCAAATGGGAAACTGGCTCACGACTTTGAATAATTTACCTGAAATCAGGCAGCTAAAAAATAATCTCTCTCTTCCCTCTCCTGATTGACCATTACACCTGTTGCCTATACTATACTTTTTGTTCTGTAACTGGAGATTAGACATCAGTTTCCACCCATATTGCAGCTTCTTAAAGGCTGGGACAATGTCGTGTACTTCTGTCTCCCCTGCTATGCCAGGTGCAGAATTAGACATTCAACAATTGCTTCATCTTTTGCTTTTGAATTGAACTCTCCTTGCCTCCTACCTGTGTCTTGGATCAGTTAGGACATTTATGAGGGGCCCTGGCTGCTGTCGCTAAGCTCAGAAGCAACAAACTAGAACAGATCTGGAGATAAGCCTTATATCAGTGGATCTGAAAGCCTTGACTTCTTGGCATGTTCTGAAAGAGATTTTCTAAATGTCTAGAAACAGGGTGGTCTGCAGAAAGGGCATGGTTCAGGACTGCCTGGGACTTGGGGTGAGTCACGTAGGTGTGAGTTTCTGAGAGCAGAGTAACAAACTGAACTGTAAGCCTTTCCAGGAAAGAGTCATCTGTCGGGTAGGTGCTCACTCCCACACAGTAAATAACTGAACTGCCTCTACATTAGGAATGTCCACATCCACTAACAAGACGAGATTGTTTACTGAGCCCTCCCACCTACTTCCATTAAGTGGCCCCTTGAGTTTTCTGTGAGGTGCCCAAATAGCTTAGCTCAAGGGCATGTGAGCTGAGGTTGAGTATACATATCTCCCCTACTCCATTTGTGAGAGCTGCAGCTTCTCTCAAAAGCCAGTACTCTGACCTTTCCCTGTCTCTCCAACAGACTGCTCAGCTAGTACAAAATAGTGGAGGCTGGAACTTTAGGATCACAACTTTTGAAAGCATGTCAATTCCAGGCTTAGTTCTATTTTGCCCCTACATATCTTGGATTAATAGACTCGTTTTGTGGACTATGGAGAAAGTTATGTGAACCATACCAAATGTTGCTACTGGTGTCCGTTTTCTAATACGCTTCTTATTTCTCATTTTAACTGACTCCAAATCAATTGATTCTAATTCCAAATTTAATTGATAACCAAATTTTAATTGATGGGAATTTTTTTCCTGACCTTTTTTTCTCCTTTTTTAAAGGTGATGGACAGAATTTGTTTACGAAAGACGTGACAGTGATCGAGGGAGAAGTTGCAACCATCAGCTGCCAAGTCAATAAGAGTGACGACTCTGTGATTCAACTACTGAATCCCAACAGGCAGACCATTTATTTCAGGGACTTCAGGCGTAAGTTTCCATCTCTGTAGTGTTAGATGGCAACTCTTTTTCCTCCATGTTGTCTTGATAAAGAGATTGCCAAGGCCTCCTTTTTTTAATTTAATGTTAGATGCTTAAAGTTTAGTCAATTCTTCAGAGGGAAGAAGAGACATGCAATCATAATCTTTCTGCTTAATAGAAACCTTGAATGGTCCCTTTTAAAAGTAAGGCAGTCTTACTTTGCAATAGGAATTCATTGTAGTAATTCAAGGTGAATTGCAATTGAGTCCCAAATACTTAGCTGACACAAACAACTCAAATAGGGTAAGGCAAGGAAAATATAGCATTCTGAAAGGTAATCTGTTTGGTTTGAAGATTGAAGTTTCCAAGATAATCTGTGCTTATAAAGACAAAACCAAATCTCGTGTCGCCTTAGCCTCTGGTATTTGGAGGTGTCCACGTGCTGAAATCTTTCCAAATGTAATATCACAAAAGCCAATAATCAAAACTTAATTGTGTATCATAGAAAACGGTTCAAATGGGTGTCATGGCTTGGCAAGAGCAGAAATAAGGTCTTTTAAAAATTGTTATTTGAAAACATTGGTGCCTAACCAAAGCAGCTGTCAAGCATGTCCTTTCCCATCTGTTTGTCCCCATTCTCCCCAACACCTCAGAACATTCATGATCTGTAGAGAGAGTTGATAAATCTAAGGAACATTTCAGAGGATGAAGGAGGGTAAAAGGAGAGAAGCTATCTAGCCTTTGCCAAAATCAATATAAGGACTTTAAAAGGGAATAATTAAAATAAATAAAAAGCCTATCTACACTACTTTTGAGGTGACTGTGATTTCCCGCTTCATGCCTACTCAGTTTCATGCTGTGAAGCTGAATGTGGTTAGAAAACTGCAGGGCGGTCTAAGGCCTCTGTAGGCCCCGCCTCCTGGACTTTTGGCAGCTCCACCTCAAATCATACCAAATAATATCAAATACAAAGATGCATCCAAGTTAAATAGGACTATTTTGCTATGAAGTTTTTAAAAATGATTTTCATTTTGCTTTTGAAATTACTAGCAATGATTTTTTTATTTCTTTCATAATTTGGAACCACTATTTTTTTAAGACCTCAGATTTTGAGAGACAATTTAAAAGCCTATGGGCCCTACTCCCTGAACTTTCAGTGCCCAAAGGGGACTCAGGGCCACCGCTGTCCTCCGTTTTTGTTTTGCCTATCTCCGATAGAAAACCTAAAACAATTTATGAGTAAGGGCTGAAAACTGACAGCACTTGGAATTGTGGCAAAGTGTGTGTGTGTGAGAGAGAGAGAGAGAGAGAGAGAGAGAGAGAGAAATGTGTGAGTGTCCTTTTGGGGAGAGTTATTTGTCTACATGGAGTCATTGCAGAAGCCCAAAATAGTAATTCAGAAAGCACAAAGTACCCAACAGGTGCAGAAAGACTCAATTTTTCTACCCTGTGGCTGCCTTTCTAGCTACCTGACTTCTTCCTCACCTACGTAGGGAAAGTAGACTGTCCGTCATCTTTCTCACTATCACTAACTCTGTGTTTTGTTTCACAGCTTTGAAGGACAGCAGGTTTCAGTTGCTGAATTTTTCTAGCAGTGAACTCAAAGTGTCGTTGACAAATGTCTCAATTTCTGATGAAGGAAGATACTTCTGCCAGCTCTACACTGATCCCCCACAGGAAAGTTACACCACAATCACAGTCCTGGGTAAGAATGGGTGTGGGCTTGTCCTGGGAACGGAGTGGGATGGCTCTTACTACCAGATGGCTTCCAGCCGCAAGGAAAAGGTTAATGGTAAATTTTACTGTTCAAACTCATTTTAGGAAGAATCACCACCCATCTTGCTGAATTTTAAAAATAGCCTATTTTACCAAACACTCTAAGGAATGGCAATCAGCAGTCTTTATAGATTCCACCTGCTCTTGGGTTTCAACCCCCCCCCCCCCCCCCGCTGCCCCTCTACCCCCACCCCCACCAAAGCTTCAGAAGCAAAGATCAAGAGAATTTAGAGCCTTCAAATGAATCACTCACCATGTGAAATGTCATCGTTTCTAACTACTGGGATTTTTTTTCCTTTCTGTGCAGGAGAGAGGGAGACGGGCTACTACATCTGTACCCTGTGGCAGACTCCGTTATGAAATCTGCTTAATGATTTTTCCTTCTGAGTTACATCCTTGCTTAATAGTGTTGATCTTTTCTTTGGCTTTACTTATTGCCTTGTTTATTGCTTATACTCTACATTATGCTGTAACAATCATACCCCATGAACACATACTTTGCCACAAATTGCAACCATTGGATGTAAAAGAATTAAGAGCTTCTGGGAAGAGAAGGCTGATGATAAGCAAGGACTGTTGATAGCCTGCTAGGTACCCCTCTCAGGAGTTGAATGTCTTCACTTATGATCCCCAGGTTGTGACTTTCAGCAAAATCCCAATAGCCAGGTTTCCATGTCTATTTTGATATAGTCAGCAGATATTCCTGTATTGAAGGTGGTCTGAATTAGTTACCTTTTAGACAAACATATACCCCACTGCATAACACCAGCGGATCTAGATTTTTGAAACTGAGTTTTCAAGGACGTACACTATGGCGTGAGGCAAGATCTCTGATTTACACCTTTGGGGAGATGATGAATCAAGGTCTATTTGAGGCGGCAGACTGCAGCTTTTTGGTGTAATGATAGGAAGATTAAAGAGGAAAGATAAATATGAAGGACGTTTTTGCTTTGTGTGAACATGTATGTATTTATGGATGTACATATTGAGCTTCTATCTCATTACTTTATTTAAACACAGCTGTAAAAGGGAAAATATTTTTTTATTCATTAAACTAAAACATATCCCTAACACCTACATATATGTTCTTGATAGGAGGAATACTGATTTTAGAAAGTCATGTTTCAAGTCTGGCGGTACAATTTCTCATGTGGTCTGTGTTTAGTGATAGATGGCTTTCAGGTGTACATGTTTGTCTCTAATTGTGGCTTTAATCAGTATTAGACCTGCAGAAATAATAAGCATGAAAGGTTTTGCTGGGATGACTATTTTAGTATTTTGCAGATGTACCAAAATCACAAGCATGCATTTGAAGTTTTCTGTCTATCTACTTGTGGAGAAGTATTTGAAAACACTGTTGGCCTATGGGAGTAAGTCATTAGCTGCATAACTGACCATCTCCCCATCAACCCACCATTGTTTATGGCATTTCCACAAAAGTGACAGCAATAAAGTGGAATATACTTACAGCGTTTTGAATTTTCAGAAGGTTTCACTACATGTACCTTTAAGTGTGAATATCTTTATTTCACAGAAAGAAATGATAACAACAGAGGTGAGCCATCTTGCCCAGGTTACAAAGCACATGGTGAGAATCAAGGATCAGACTTTGAAACAGACCTTACTGTTCTGTCTCACAACCTTGAGTCTTCTAGTCTAGGTTGCTTTCAATAAAATCCTGAATGCTGCTGTTTCAAGATTTTTTCCCTGAAGATTCACATCTTTTGTTTTCAGGAGTATATCCGGGCATTGGCAAGCAGTTACTACCTGTCGGTTTCTGCTGTCTGGTACATTTGTTCTCAGACCCACTGGATTGGGCCGGTTTGACTGAATACACCCAGTGCTTGGGAGTCAGCATGCCAGCACCAGACTTCTGAGAGGCATTTATGCCTGTAATCCTTTTGGAGGTCTGATTATTCTAGAAGTAATAGGTTCCTGCTTCTATTGTATAGAAGCATTAACTTAAATATACTTGAAAGTAATACCGGTAAATGCTCTTTTTGCAGATATTATGCATTCATTTAACATTCTTTCCGTTGAATTTACTCTAGGATTCCTTGATGGAGTAAAATTGTTGTCATCAATGTTTGAGTCTTTCATATTCCAAAATCTGACAATTTCCACTGATACTCATACATTCAAACCTTTTCCCTAAGGTTTAGAGTTTTCAGATATTATAATGAGTGAAGAATGATATATTAGCATCTTCGTTTCTATCTATGATTCTCTCAAAAAGCTCTATATATACTTACACAGCTGTCAAACTTCTTGATAGGTTGAAGATGCTCATTTTAATGCATGTGTCTAATAGTTGTTTGAAGCATTCAGCAAAAATTTCAGTATAATTATAAGACTTCGAGATGGGTATTTTGTTAGTTACTATTATGTTTATTATCTTATCCATGTAAAAACTGAACACTCTCCTATGATATTTTGCATGCATTTGGGTGCCTTTTAGGATATTCACTGCTTCCACTTGTGATGAGTTCGTTTCTTTCTCCAGATCACAGTGTAGGCCTCTCTTTATACTACTATTCGTGAGAGGAGTTAAACAAGAAAGAGAACACACTGCTTTAAGACTAATATAGTTACTGATAATAGTAGCTAATATTATTACAGTCCTGTCCTTCTAAGATTAGTGTTCACTCTGAAGATTCCAGGAACAGGAGAGCCTAATTATTTTAAAGGGTCTTAGAATGAGATTTCACGTACTGATCAGCTTTAAGGCTCTTCTTTTGTTGTAATTAACATGACTCATCTTGATACTGCTGATTTTTTTTAAATGTTGTAGGCGTAATGTTTATAATTAGCACTCTTATAGACTTGAGTTTCGCTAAGAAGAACCTTGACATTTCTCTGCTGTTTTCCGGTGTTTCCCTATATGTGATTCTCATTCAGGTTTTCATCTATATACACCTCCTTAGATATATCTTTGGTTTTTTTCATTAATGGCTGCAGGGAGTTTTTACTAAATGTGTCTGTTTAGTGGACCATGTATAAGTATATTCTCTGGTTAGTAGCAATTTTAATTCATTTTTATTGTAAATGGATTTTTATACTTTACTAACCTCTTTTATATCAGAGTAGACTTGATGAAGTCAAAGGGAAAACAGGGTAGAATTAATAGACCAAAACAAACTCAAAGATTGTCTTGTCCAACCCTCTTTTTTCAGAAAGATAGACTTAAACCACCCCATTTATATTTTCCAAAGCTGTCTTGCTCTAAACAACAACAAAAAACTGATATCAATAAACCATTATGACTCACATTATCAGATTTTATTTTATATTTGTAAACCAAACAACTCCCACTGTACTTGACTGTTTCTTCTTCTAATCCTAGTAAAGATCAGAAATACTACTCACAGTCTTTTTGTTTTTTTTTGATTTATTTATTTCTTTATTTTAGTATTTAATTTTGTTTTGGTGCTTATGTAAATAGTGTTGCTTTTTTTTTTTTTTTTTTTTTTTTTTTGCGAGGATGGCTAGCCTGATCTAACATCCCACGCCAATCCTCCGCTTTTTTCTTGAGGAAGATTAGCCCTGAACTAACATCCATGCCCATCTTCCTCTACTTTATATGAGACGCCGCCACAGCATGGTTTAACAAGCGGTGCATCATTGCCCACCCAGGATCCAAACCTGCGAACCCCGGTCCGCCAGTGGAGCATGTGCACTTAACCGCTGCGCCGCCAGGCCGGCCCCTAGTCACAGTCTTAAGAAGACTATTTATAGACTTGGAAAAAATCATTCAACTATTTGTTAGGATGCTCTTCTCAACAATAAACAAATCCTTTATTTTTCTACCCTGGTCATATTTTCCAGACTTTTGAAGTTTTCCACGTTTACCTTAGCCATCAAGATAAAGATGATGTCCGGGCCGGCCCTGGGGCGCAAGCGGTTAAGTGTGCGCACTCCGCTTCGGCGGCCCGGGTTCACAGGTTCAGATCCCGGGCGCGCACGGACGCACCGCTTGTCACACCATGCTGTGGCGGTGTCCCATATAAAGTAGAGGAAGATGGGCACAGAAGTTAGCTCAGGGCCAATCTTCCTCGGCAAAAAAGAGGAGGATCAGCATCAGATGCTAGCTCAGGGCTGAGCTCCCTCACAAAGAAAAAAAAAAAAGATAAAGATGATGTCAGCTCTTCAGGAAGATAATCCTAGGAACTACAGAAATCACTCTGAAAGGTTAGGGAGCCTTACAATGTATCTGTTGCAATAGAGGAGGAATTAACATGGATGATACCAAACAATAGGTAATCCAGGTACCTATTTGCTGCCAGTCACACGCTCAACCCCAAACAAAATCTAAGAGACATTGGTAAATTTTCCACTGGCCTTATTTATACCTACCTCTTGGCATTTCCTAACTTTGAACCACAGACATTACTGATAATGTAGAAAGAACATGCCATCATCTTTGTGACCATCTCCATCTTTTGGGGAGAATAAATTCTTCCTTCACTAAGAAATACCATGAAGATGAACAGCTGGTGGAGATTACAAGAAGCCTTGATGAGGAGAGCCAGGGTATCTTCGGGTTCAGCATAAAAAAGGAGAGCATGAGGGAGAGATACCCAGGAACACACAGAAAACAAATATCTGACAAACACTACGTTTAAGGCTAAATGCCATTGAGACTTGGCAGTGATATATGCTGGAACGTTTAACAGCTTCTGGATCTGTTCCCATCAAGAAGATTCCCAGGTTACCACAGAGTGACCATCAAGGCTTTCCTCCCAAAGTTATACCTGCAAGCTGGAATCTGATCTGCTCCATTCTATAGTATTTTCCAGGAAAGGGAGCTTTGTGTATTACAGTAGCTTTAGCTATTTGCCCTCTTTGCTGTATCTTAAGAGAGCCACCTTCCATGATCAATTTGAGTTTCCTTAAATTGAGTAGTATCGCATCAATTGCATTACTTAATTACATTCTCATTGGGAATCATTGTGTATCAACATCAGAAGTTACCATCATCACTCTTTTTATTTTTGCCTGGACCTTGAAAGAAATTATGATTGTTTGACTTGCATTCCTACATTTGTGGGGAGGATATTCCTAGGTCCTTGACTCCTAAGTTGTTTCCTTTTTATCACCTCTTATTTTGTTCCTCATAGCTCACCAAGATCTTATTTTCTTTAGACTTGGACAATCTTTGACATTTACTCCAACTGTAGCATTTTTTTCAGTATTTCTATTATACTGCACTCAGAATTCAGTAGTATTTGTTGGTCCTAAACATCTAGTCTCTCTGTGTATTCCCTGTCAACTATCTAGGTATGTATAACGAAAATCTATAACCCAGCTGATTGCCATCTAGCAAGGATAACTATGTTGAGGAAATGGCTCGCTATAGTCATCCCATTTACTTCTGTCACTGCCTTTCTGTGTCTCTTAAAATGCTAGCAGATGTGCAACTCCAAATTGGTTGTTAGACTATCTCTCTTTGTGCTTATTTTTCCTTAAAATGTGAGCGAGGCCACTTCTTTGCTATGTTTAACTACTCATTTGGGCCATATCACTTTAGAAACATGTCCACTTGAGCAAATGTGTTATTTTTCTTTTACACAGAGAACAAAGAAAAGGCCTGCTTTTGGTCTAATAGTTACACACACACCCCACCACCACCACACATTATCTTGCTGAGGAACATATGCAACAAATCATTTGACTTTTACTTTTCCATCGTTCTCTATAGGAATTTTCAACTGCTTTAATTCAGTGTACCAGTGTTCCTGTGGGCAGAATTTTCCCATTGGACTAGAACAGTTGGAAATCCCAAATACGTGGTTTAATCCCATAATTTATTGAAGCGGTATCAGAGATTTATTATTCAACTTGATCATCAGGATGGCATGTTTATACATATTTAATTTCTTGTTTCTCTTCTGAGTTGAGAAACTTATTAATCATAAGTCTCAGAACTGTCTGTGCTCATTCGTGGTGGTCAGGGCACACATTCTTAGATTCACTCTGCTGAATTCAGTATTCTTACTGATTTTTATTTCAAGAAGCTTAGTCTTGAGCTTATGTGAAGTTTTCACTGTCAACTCAGTTTCATAAAAGATAACGTTAGTGCTTTCTTCATCATCACCATCCTCCTACAGACTCTTGATTTGGCTCAGCATTTTAGCCCCAAAACGTTTTATTCTGACCATTTTATTACATGTATGTTTAATATGCTTAGAGAAGGGTGGTTGTAATTCTCATGTATAAATCTACTTGCAAGCACTTAACAGTCTTTTTCACATTTAATTTCTAAAATCTGGATCATTGAATTTCATAATATGGAAAATTACTGAAAATTAACTGGCATTTCCTATATTACTGCGTCTTAATATCCAAAGGATTTTATTGCTACGCTATCCATCAGAGGTCATGATTGTATTCTGGATCTCTATGAATAATTTTAATGGAACTGGTTCTGAGGCACCATTTTTCTGTGTATGTTTATGGTGAGTGATTCTTTTAAGGGACTCCAAGTTTTTGATCTTTGCTGGTTCACTTTGGAATCTTTCATATGAAGATTGAAATCCAAGGGTTGTGTTCAAGGAGAAATATTCCTTTCAGAAACTTGCAGGTAAGGATGATAATCTCAATAGTGTGTACCCTTCTTACATTTATATCTACTTTCTGGTCAATTTTCTAATGACTGACTGATAACTAATCTAATATCTATATTGTTATAATTTGGTCACTGATAACTTAGGAGTGGGGGACCGGTCATTTTCTAAGATACCTTTGGGAAAGAAATTCTAAATTAAGTGATTTTTCATAATTCATTTTATTTGATTATGACTTTGTATTTCTTCTTTTTTCCCTTTGGTGGCAGTTTGTTTTAAATTCCCATCAGGAGTATCCCTTGTCTCCTTTTTTGATAGCAATGGTGCTAGTTTCTAATGAATAGAAGAATATGTCCAGAAATAGATTCTGTGTTTAAAAAGCACACATGTTTAATTTGTAGTCCCACCACGTAATCTGATGATCGATATCCAGAAAGACACTGCGGTGGAAGGCGAGGAGATTGAAGTCAACTGCACGGCCATGGCCAGCAAACCAGCCACGACTATCAGATGGTTCAAAGGGAACAAGGAGCTGAAAGGTAAGGTGCACACTGCCCTGTACTGTAGTCAGCCTTTGATTCCCACAGGAGTGTACCTTTGTGGAAATAAGGACAAATGCAAAACATGCCCCTGAAACAAAAATATCCATTTAGATGTGGTTTATAATCATTTACTAAATGCATCAGAGGCCAAAGCATAACCGCATTTTATTGGCTCTAATTCATATCCCCATTCTGTGGTTTGAGGGTTCCCGGTGATCTCTGTTGCTGGATTTTTACTCAGATGCTCAGAAAGAACTAGACCTGAAACTAGAACTCTTTAGACCAGGAAAAACCACTGTTAGAGGCGTCCTCTGAACGCAGGCTGTCTTTGTTGTACCCTCTGTTCTCATTGCTTTTGCCCCATGACCCTGGGTGGATCAGAACTCCAAATTCTCATCTTATACATTTTTTAAAAAGTCTAACAGTCTTTGCCATGGTGAATTCCAAGTCACTCTAACATCTATTGCACTATCAGCTGTGTTGACTGTGTGCTTTCCTGCAAGGGTGGTTGTGCTAAAGGGACAGGATTTTATCTTAATTGTGAATTTGCAGGCACCACCTTTCTTGTGAAACCTGTGATTCAGTTGCCCATTTTGCCAGCCTGCTCTTTTGCAAAGTTTCCAATTTTGTGATTGCCGCAAAGGCGACTCTTTTAGCCCTGCTCCCATCGCCTCTCCCTTAGTCTAGGCCATCTTATGTTTGATTCCTAGATCCTCAAATATCTGCCACTTTAGCCATTGCATTGACTAAAGGATACAGCCTGTCCCCTATTTGACCCGTTTTTGTCAGTTACCCTAAGTTCCTTGTGCGTGTCCGCGTCCCGATTCTTTCCTTTTCGAGGTTGCCTTGCAAACAGTACCCAGGACTAAGGACTCAGGGGCTGAACTCCTCTGGTCATTTGACAGAAATGCTAGCAATGTGCCTCAATTTTCCTCTAAAATGGGGATATTAATATTACATACTTTACGTGATTCTTATGAAGCTGAAATGAGTGATTATTTGTAAAGCATGTAGCTAGTATCTGGGCTGAGGTAAGTGCTCTGTATGTGCTTGTTAAATAAATAAAGGGTGCCAGGAAGAAAAGAATAAGTCCTTTTAGAAAGGGGATATAAAAATCTATATCTAGAAACAGATAAATCTATATATAACAGCTTAAGTTTCAGAAAGCTTGTTCTGTTTTTAATCTCCCATTTCCTAGGTATGGTTTTGGAAGGAAGGAGTTTCTCATTTCCCCTCTGCTGTTCTAAGTGAACTGAGCCATTAAATGTGTACCGATAAGTACAAAACTTTAAAAGAAAGTTAATGGTGTGCCATGTCCCAAGGAGTGCTGAGTCCAGGAAAGGGGCCGCCTTGGCCTATTCACCCCGGCCGGAAGCCTCCTCCCTCCTTTTCTGGGTGTTCTTGGCTGTGTCTCCGTCTGGCCTGGAGCCTGTATCTTACTTTGCTCTACCCACTGCCACTGCATTTTCTGTGGTCTTCCAAAAGTCTCAGAGTTTAAACATTTCGATTACAATTTCAATTATGTACATCCGTTTAGTTACTTTTCCTCTTAGTTATTGCTGATGGGGGTAGGCAACGGGAGTTGTTTATGTCTTTACTACTGATTGAATTACTTGGGGATTTGGATCATGTCCTGGAATTTTTAAACCGCATGACAGCCTAGAAGATGTTTCAAGTTCAGAAGGTTGTAGGGGTGAAAAGCATTTTTCTTTTTCTCCTCCCAAATGCCCTGAACAGTCAGATGTCAAAATGGTTCAACTTTCAGCTGTCTTTTTGTGGGAGGTTTTAAGATAGAAGAAACATGTAATATATTTAAATAAAAATAGTCTATATTTTATGGGATTGAAATATAAAATACTATCCTGCAAGGTTGCAAAATAGAAAATCATTATTTTATCAATTATCTACCCTCAGATTACCCTTATCCCAGGTGACTTCCATCATCTTTGTTAAAATAGCAATGTTGGGGCAGAGGATATAAAAACAAAGTGATAGAAATTCACTCAGTTCTGGTTCCTTGGTATATTTTATGTCCCCCTAGGCAAATCAGAGGTGGAAGAGTGGTCAGACATGTACACTGTGACCAGTCAGCTGATGCTGAAGGTGCACAAGGAAGACGATGGGGTCCCAGTGATCTGTCAGGTGGAGCACCCTGCTGTCACTGGAAACTTGCAGACCCAGCGGTATCTAGAAGTGCAGTGTGAGTACCTGTCTTAGTCCATTTGGGCTGTTATAAGAAACTGCCACAGACTGAGTAGCTTATAAACAACAGAAATTTATTTCTCACAGTTCTGGAGGCTGAGAAGTCCAAGATCAAGGTTTTGGTGAGGGCCGTCTTCCTGGTTCATAGCTGATGCCTTCTTGCTGTGTCCTCACCTGGTGGAAGAGATCTCCCTGAAGCCTCTTTTATAAGGCACTAATCCCATTCGTGAGGGCTCCACCCCCATGACTACGCAACTACCAAAGGCCCTGCCTCCTAATACCATCACAGTGGGCATTTAGGTTTTTTTGTTTGTTTGTTTGTTTTGTTTTGTTTTGTTTTGCTAAGGAAGATTCGCCCTGAGCTAACATCCATTGCCAACTTTCCTCTTTTTCTGCTTGAGGAAGATTAGCTGTGAGCTAACATCTGTGCCCATCTTCCCCTATTTTGTATGGGGGTCGCTGCCTCAGCAGCATGGCTGATGAATAGTAGGTCCATGCCCGGGATCTGAACCCGTGAACCCAGGCCACCGAAGCAGAGTGCACAGAGCTTAACCACTATGCCACAGGGCCAACCCCCGGCACCAGACATTAGGATTTTAACATAAAAATGGGGACTGAGGCACAAACATTCAAACCATAGCAGTAGGAGCCGAGTATTCTATTCTGAGAGCATAGAGTAGCAGTTGCTTAAAAACACTTCAGAAGCCATTTATTGAAAACATATGTTTTTATATGGTATCGATAGAATTTTTATCTTGTTGTCTTGGTAGAAAAATAATCAAAGGATTATTTTACTGAAACACTGCCATATTACAGAATGCCAATGAGGATTTTGAAAATACAGCATTTAATCCAAATGTAAAACTTTAAAATGATTCCAATCTGCTCCAGCATGACTTTGTTAATTTAATTGTGTGAATATTGACTATAATCATTTCTATGCCAATTTCAAAATCTAGGGTAATTCCCCCTTTATTAACCCCATCATAAGTACTAAATTTTTTTATAGAAGAGATTTTATTCCCATTCTGTATCAGCATTTTGTTTTAAATTACACATTCTCTTCCATTTTTAGCTTAAATTATAGCAATGAATTTAAAAGTGGAACTCTTTGGGATCAGTGCCACAATCTTGATGGCTTCATCAATAAAAGCTAGATTGTGGTGAGTGAGGTTGTCTCCTCACCGTGCCCTGTGGACTAAAGATGGTGTCTTCTACTCGCGTAAAAATATGTTTTCTGCACAAAATCATCCTTGTGGCCAAGTAGCCAGCGTGTCGCTTTTTATCAAAAGGCTTCTGTAACTTAGCCTCTGAAAAATTCCAGGTGATATTTGAGTAAGCATAGTGAAAATGTTACAGGAGTTTGGTTGGAAAGGCAATGATTGGGTGTCTGATGAAGGAAAAGCATTACTCTGTTTGAATTCTTCTATTAATTTCCTAGGGTTGCTGTAACAAATTGCCACGAGCTTGGTGGCTCAAAACAAGAGAAATTTATTCTCTCACAGTTCTGGAGGACTGAAGTCTAAAATCGAGGTGTGGGCAGGGCCGCGTTCCCTCCAAAGGCTCTAGGAGAGGATCCTATCTTGCCTTTTCTGGCTTCTGGTGGCTCCAGATATTCCTTGGCTTGTGGCCGCATCGTTCCAATCTCTGCCTCTGTCTTGACATGGCCTGCTCCTCTTCTCTGTGTGTTTCTTATAAAGACACTTGTCATTGAATTTAGTGCACACCCAGGTAATCCAGAATGGTCACATCTCAAGATGGTTGACTTAATTATGTCTGCTAAGACCTGTTTTCCAAATAAGGCCACATTCACAGGTTCCAGGGGTTAGGAAGTGGGTATATCTTTTGCGGGCCACCATTCAACCCATGACAATCTTTATCACATGTTTACGTTGCCTGAGCAAAACAGGGTAGGGAAAGTTATAAAAAATTGCTTCTAGTCAGTTCTCAGCTTTTTGGCTAAAATCAAGTGTAAAAAGTTGCTTCAAAGAAACCATCCCATTCCAACATTTTCTTACTCTGTGAGCTTGGCTCAATTTAACATTACATAATGCAGGTTTTTCTTGTTAATTCATTTCGTCTCCTTCATTATGTAGCTTCATTATGGGCATCATGCTTATAATTTTCATATCACTAAAACTATTGTGGTATAATGTCCCTATAATGGGAAAACAGAAATGATCAGATATTATCTAAATTGGCAGATAGTAGATTTCTTGTGACTTTGTTAATATGTAATTCATTTAAGCAAACTTAATATCCATTAACTTTCCATGTAGGGGCCCATTAGCTTTAATAATACATTAGCTTCTTTGTGAGACCTGAGTAGATATTCACCCAGTTCCCACCCTTAAACTCTTTTAGTATCTTCTAAGTAGAATATAGCCCCACCCACCTACAAAATTACACTCACTCCCAAGTGCAAAATATTTTAAGCACAACTCCTCCTACCCCTTGGAAGACTTGCTAATAATGATCTTTATAAGCCTTGTCTTCCATCTTCTGTAGATTCAGGTGAGATTTGTCCTTGTAAGAAAAGGAATAAAACTCCATATCTGAATCCATTTTACTTCAATCTTACAAAATACTGCTGGCCCTTAACTGCAGGAAAGTGACTCTAATGCCTTCCAAAAATGAAGAAGCACCTATTGATCATTTTTAACTCTAGCATGGCACCTTTGGATGGGAGACTCTCTGTTCTTTTTGCAACATAAGCCACACAGACATTTTATCCTTGATACTCCGTTTTTTTGGAATGCATATGAGGTAAAAAGTCTTTTTGTATAAGAGAAGGTTAAGAATTACAAGTCTTATATTATTCCAAACGGAAATTCAGAGTCTGGTTTGGCATCTTAAATAAGATCTCTGTGCTTGAGAAAGTCACCTGATGGTTCACTACCCTGCATTCCTAGAGCACCTGATGGTTCACTACCCTCCATTCCTAGAGCACTGCTGAGAACTTTGCAGAGTCAGCCAGGAATTCCTTGGTAGCTTCTTCAAAGACGATTGGAATTCTCTACATCATTTCCTACCAGCTTTACTCTCCTTGAGCATTAGCAGCTATGCAATAACAAAAAGCCTTGTGCCTCAGAGCCTAAGGCACTCAGTCATTGGGCGCTGAAGCTTTATCAGTGCTTAGCCAGTGGTGTTGATGGTTCAACTCCATTCCTCCCATAGGAAACCTCTCTCTGCAGATAAGCAGTACCGTGTCTCGATGGCCACGAGAAAGGAAGAGACACTTGAATGCATGAGATTCAGTAGCCCATCTGCATGGATGTTGAATTATTTTGGATACCCTGTGAAGTGTAACATTATACCATTATTTTTTAATTGGCCCAGACGCTTAGAGTCAGCAGTTCTTAATCTTTTGGGGATCACTGACCCCTTTAAAAATCCTTGGATAGCTGTAGACCTGGAAAGGATTAACAAAACCACATATTCACCGCATTTTGCTTACAATTTAAGGAGTCCATTTACCCTAAAGAGTCTTCCTAACTTCATTCATTTGAGGACCACTTTCACAAGTTTTACCATATCCATAGGTTACCTGTGACCTTATCTCATTTAGAATTTTTCTTTGTCACTTTATTGCTTTAACCTACCCAAGACCTATATAAAAATATCTATAAAATTTTGAGTTTTATTTGCTATATATTATAATAAACATCACCAGGAATATATAATTATTATTTTTTTAATGTCCTTTCCTTTGCCACCTAAAGAGATTTTTTATAATATCAATGATAAACATTATCTTATCACCAGGCAATACTAAGCACATCTGTGGACCTCAGATTAAGAATTCCTCTGCTCTGGGTGAATAAGACTACCCCAGGGACCAAGCTAACCTGATCAGATTGGTATTGAGTATACTCACTTGGTTCAACCCTGGCCCCTTTTGCTACATGAAGGTTTATGGAAACCTCTCTAGTTCATCCAAGATGAGTGGATATTAATCAGGATATGAACAGGGTTAAATGACAGATAATGGATTTGAATTCTGTATAAATTAGATCCTTTAAAAAATATATTTTTTAAAAAGGAAATGAAATAATGAAAACCTATGTTGTGTGCCATTAAATATGTTAATATGACAGGAACAAGGAGGAGGGATAAAATGAAGGAAAGGTTACGCTTCTCCCCTTGAAATGGAGTGCTACCATATTGCATAGAAGACAAGGCTTGAGCCTCGACTGGAATTGCTTCTGTCTTGTGGATTTAAGTCCTAATTAATTGAACACAGAATTTTGCAGTGTTTGTTTGTTAGGACCTTATTTGTGGTACCAGGAGAAATGGTTGTGCCCAATTATGTGAAAAATCAGCCAGATGTGTATGCTGTCATACTTTTAATAATCCTTAAGTTTTTGGTGAGTACAGATATTAATTGTGTAGTATGCATTGAAGTGATTAACATCAATGTAATTTATCATCTGGAGATTTCTGAACATAAATAAATGAGTTGTTTTGTTCAGCAAGGTGTTGACCCCTTCAGAGTTAGTGAATTAAAGTCCCCCCCCCCGCCTTTTTTTTATTATAAATGTGAAAGGCACCACGATCAGCCAAGTGTTCAGTTATTTGATTTTCTGGGGCATTAGCCGCTCTTGTTTGTGACATTTCCCTGTTGGGTGCTCGTTTGCAAGCTCATTAATAAGTTTTTCTCATAGGAACGTTGCTGCGAATGAAGAACATACAGTAGGGCTCTCAGTTTTCTAGCTTTCATTCTGAGACTCAGCAAGGATACAGCAGCAGCACGCAGTTAAATGTTTAAAACAGAAAATAATTATGCTCACAAGCTGGAATTCAGACCTCTCTTTTCTTAGATGTTGGACAGAGAACAATTTTGCTTTTTAATGTTCTGAGCTCTATGACCTTAAATTCTTTCTGTGCATTTTTTTCTTTCAAATGTCTGTGTACATAACGGTGCTCAAATTTACAACATGGTTGATTATAGCAGAATGTGATACAATTGCAGCACAGTTAGTGAAGCTTCAGATCTAAGGGAACCAACTCTTGTCAAATGAAAGCCTGTGTAAACGAGAACAGTTCACTGTCTGAGCGTTAAAAGAAAACTGTCTAAATAGCATCAAGGTGGCAACACATAGCGACATAAGCTGGGAATTCAAAGAAAAGCTGTGACCCTCAGTATGGAATTCAGATTGCTCTGCAAAAGGGTAAAGCCTTACTATGGACTGCGGTGAATCTGAAGCTCTTGAATTACTGCTGTGTGTCTTTTGCTTTCCCCCATCATAGCATTGTTCTTTAAAATGCTTTGCAAAAATCCTCATCTTTTGAGGGTTTTATGTGTGTGCATATTTGTAAAAAAAAAAAAAAAATTAAGAGATGAGTTCTGAAAGAGAGAATGAAAACAGAGACTCTAGAAATGGATATTTGAATGCCCTCCCTGCTCTGATTATCGTCTGACAGCTAATTGTGCACGTGGGCATCATTTTCAAAATGAGTTTTATTGACTCGATGTAGCCGGGTATTTTGTAAATCCATATTCCTGTTTATCCAAGGTCCAAAAAAGGCTAGATTTTTTTTTTCTTTCATTCCCTCAATTTGGGGGAAATTGGGCATTGAGGAGATGATCAAAACCTGTTCTTTATCTGTGCCAAAATAAATGTTTCTCCAGTATCGATAGTGCCCTGTGGTGAAGGAGGGAGAAAAACCTGGAAATTGTAAAATCCTTCCTGTTTGGAGTGGAGGATAAGACATAGTTTCCAAGAGCAGCTCCTACATCACATCTCTCCCCCATCAATTGTGTTCCCAGGTTGTATTCTTCAAAGCATAATAGCTGGTGTTTTCAGATATGGTCTGTTTCTCTCTGATCTCCAGTTTCTTTTTTTAACAGAATATGTTCTTCCTCCCAGTCTTTCTTTCTTTTATTTTTTTAAAGCAATGAATTGAGTTTCAGGGAAGTTATTTCAGTATTTGTTATTCCTCATGAGAAATAATCAAGGCATGGAGACCTCCTGATTCAAACTAATGTTTTCGCCTATCATTCTCTGTTAACACAGAGTAGTGGTGGGTCCAAGTTCCTGATATTATTAAGTCTATAGATTGTTAGTGAAGTATTCTGCAGTGCCAAAGGGGACAGGAGGCTGAGTAACCAATATTCAAAAAACAGAGTAAATGTTGCGCCAAATACATTGTGAGCAAGACTTGAAGAACATGACCCTTAAGGGAAGAAAGGCTTTGCCTTCATCCCTGCCTTCTGAAGGCATGCCCTGTAGAAAGAGACCTCTTAATAAGGACCCTCTTCCCACATCTCACTGTCTGACCTAATGTATTTAGTAAAGATGTGTCTCTGTGGCTGTGGACATTGAATACTTACATAGTGAAACGAGTCTTCTAATGTGCACTCGTAATGGTTTTTAACTCAAGGTCAAATTTTGATTCCGTGGAAGGTTAAATGGTTGTGAAGCTGGCATCTAAAAATCTAAAAAGAATGGTCAAACAACATCCTTTATGATTTCCCTTAAGATATCACCTTTGAGATACACCAGAAATGCTAAATAAATGTGTAGAGAAGTGGAAGCATGTAAATCAGAACACCTAGGCTGAACCTCAAATTTTGGGAGCTGGATTGACCTTCCGAAAGAAAAATACAATTATGTTTTGTCATGAGGGCTGTTAATGTGATTAAACAAGGAGGGCATTAGACTGGGGTAACTCTAAAGCCTTGGTAGCCTACATAAGCAAACCAAAACCTAAACCAGAGTCAGTGCACGCCAAGAAAATGAAACTGAAGCACAACCCATCACAAACAGCCAACTAGCCTTTCCCAAATAAGGCAGCTGCTTAAGCAACAGCCAATCAAACAATTTCCTTGCTTTGCTTTCGAGTCTTCTCTATAGAAACCTTTCCCCTAGCTCTAGTCGGTGGAGTGTTTTCAGTTTGGTACTGCCTATTCGAATTGATGTACTCTCAAATAAACTCTTGAAAATCTTAATGTGCCTAGTTTATCTTATAACAGGGCTAAGATGTATTCATGATCTGATTTTTTTTTAATCAGTAGCAGAGCTAGGAGTAGAGGTCCAGTCCTAATATTTCTCTGCTTTCTCATTCATTCATTCATTTGTTAAATATGTATTGAATAGCTACTGTGTGCCAGACACTGGCACTATTCTAGGCACCAGGGATACAAAAACATCAAAAACTTTTCTTCTTACAGAGCTAACATTCTTGTGCAGCAAATCTTGCTGTGAGGATTTTCTTGCCCAGTGTTCGCTTTCAAATTTTGATGTTTTCTCAAAGATATGGAAGAGTGCTATGTGAATGAGTGTGCACCTCATTTAAAAAGCACTGGAAACATAACGTTCTGCTACAACATCATGGAATAAAATTTGATTCTGTTGGGTAAACAGTAATATAATATCCACAAAACTACTTTCAACAAGAAGAAATTGGATTCTACTTTGGTGATGTGGCACATGCTCTTTGGTCCCACATCAGTCCCACCAGGTTTGACTCATCCCACTCATAATAGCTCAGCCCTCCTCAAGAAGTACAGTCGAAGTGCTCCAATTCATACAACAGATGTAACAGCAAGAGGTCCTTCACCTTGCAAACAAACAAAATAAATGGCAGTGGAAATTATTCATGAATGTATTATGACAATAGAAAGCAAACGTTTTGCAAGATGTTCTCTTTAACTTTTCTGAGAGTTTGGTGTGACTCTGTTCTCTAACCAGTCCCAATAACCTGGTGTTACTAGACATTGCCCTCCTTTAGCGCAAAGCCATCCTCTCCCAACCATTTAGGCAGCCATAGTGTAGGGGCTGATTCTTGCTTTGTGCTCAAACAGCCCCTAATAACTCATAAATCTGAGGTTAATCTTTGCATTGTCACACTCTTCCCACTGCAGTAGTCCTCCATGATTGTCAAAGACTCAATGCTTCCCCAGCTGAATGCACAGGCACTGACCTCAGCCCTCTCCCCACCATTCTGACACATCTGGGCCCACGCTGCCCTTAGGTTCTCCCTGGTAGGCCCTGAAATGATGAGCACTTGGTCCACAGGCATCCAGTCCCACTCTACATGGTGTTTCAGAAGATTGGATGACATCTAAGAAAGGAATGTGAAGAGCCTGTGTCCCAAATGCAGCTGCAGGAGCAGATCTGCATTCAAGCCCTTGGGGCTGGTTGCAGTCAACATGTCAAAGAACATTTGATGCCCACATTTCTGATTTAGAAATTCTTAGGAAGAGAGAGAAAGGTCAGGAGCTCCTGGGATCATAGGTCTCCTGCCAGGATATCACAGACACCTTCCCACTGGCCTCTGCTCTACTCCTCTCTGTACGTGGGAAGGATGACACCTCAAGCAAAAGGAAACTGCGAAATATCTTTTTTTAAATAAAAAATTTTAAAGACCTGGTGTGTTAGCGTTGTGATCTAGAGAGAAGGAGACTCTGCCTTTTCATTTACATAGGAAAGTGGAATACAGGTTACAGAGTCTTGAGTTTCATCTTCTGAAAAGATCATACAATGTGGTGCAAGGTCATACTGGCATGAAATCAATTGTAATCTGCCAGCAAGCCATTCTAACCTCTTTAAGAGTTTCCTTTTATGTATGTTTTTCCCTTTATAGAGAGAGCAAAGCCCATTTAAAGAAAGTCTCATCAAATCAGAATGTCTTTCTAATATTATTTTTTTAATTGGTTGCTACTGTAGTGTGACCTGGAGCCTGCTGATCTTTAACCCTCTGTGCAACTTTGACTAGTGAACGAATTTTGTCTGCTATAGCAGTCTCGCTAAATGTCTTTTAGGAGGTTTTAAAAAAATGACAGTGTATTATGAAAACCTCAGATCCCTCGACCTAATTGATTGGCTGCTGGTGATGCCATCTCTATAACTGTAATGTTCCATAAGTGCACAGACCTAACTATTTTTCTTATTTTTTATATAGCAGTTCCATTTTATAATGACATTAAGCCATTCTGAGCGATACATTTCTGGACAGTTATTGCACTTGGGTAGAAAGTGTCATCTGGCTTTTAGCCTTGTGCCTTACAGCACCAACCAAGGCGTAAAATGATCACCCAGCAAGTGTACTGGGCCTTATCTCATTACTTAAAAATAAATCTTGGAGTCTGGTTCTGTTTCAGAAAAGATTTGGTGGGTTATAACATTTGATTTATGAACATAATTAAAATATAAATGATGAGCTCTGGGCTATTCCATCAGCCATCTGGATTGTTCAGTATTTTGACATCCTCATATTGCAGTCAAGATCTTGCTGGGAAAATTTAACCTCCCTAAGTTCTAGAAGTGCCAGTGGAATCCCAGGGTTTCTAGTCCACCTGTTGAGAATACTTCTTCAGGGCAGAAGAAGGGAAACAGGATTGGTTTTTAAGTTTCCTTCACCCGGGGATGGATCTTGGCACATAGACCCTCTATCTGACTCCTAGGCTGGGCGTGACGATAGCTCAGCTGCCCACGGTCAGATAATATGCCTATAAATACTGCATGTGTCAACAGAGGAGGACATTCTTCTGTATAATACAAGCAAGATGAATGTTTACCTTTTCAGCTAACTGTGGCAGCTGTACCCATAAGTATATGGTAGATGTTTCTCTAGAAACCTAAAGAATAAATTGGGAAAATCAGTTATCAAAATTGGAGGTATATCTTCTATGGCTTAGTATATGATTTTTTTTTTTTTAATGTTAAGTTCCAGGTATGGCAAGTCCTCAGCTTGTTCTTCCTAATTTATGTGAGTAATTGACAACTGGTAAACAGCCATTAGGAACATAAAAAAGCATTTAACTGAAACAAACTCAGTGGTACTGAAAAGGCAGGGTGCATAAATTTTCAACACTTTCTTTAGAGCATGTAAAACCCTTAGTGCACCGTGCTGAAAAATGTACCCTCTCTGTTTGCTTGTAAATTACACAAAGGAAAAAACAATAAAATTTCCACATAAGCCAGCAAGCATTCTACTTCTCCTTAATTAACAGGCAGAAGTCAGCAGTACATGGAAAATGTAGCCCTTCTGTGGATCGGAAATTGACCTATAAGCAAATGTTACATTTTAGCCCAAATTTTGGGCTTTAAACTTAGCCTCACCAAGAATGGTTCATGGGTGAGAATGACAGAAGTCCCCTAACCCGGGTGTTGCATTTTCTGGGTATGAACTGTGAGGGAGCAGGTCTTTTGTTGTCTGTGTTTTCAGTGGCATAAGCTTCTCCCATTAATTTTTCTGTATCTTGTGGTTTTTTTAATAAACTCCACCAGCTAGCTCTGTGTGTGGCCATTGTGTGTGTTATACCACCAAAAATAATAGACCCACGTATGTCACCCAGTAGTTGTGTTTAGCCTACGATACAGTCTGTAGGTCTCACAGGAGGGTGCCAGGAGTTCTTGCTTCCGCCCAGCAGCCAGTGCTCATTCATGGTCATCCTGTTTACCCTTTATGCGTATTTCTGCCTTTGCTTAGTAACTACCTTCCCAACCGAGTTTTCAGTGTCTGGAAACCCCTATGCCATTTTGCTCTTAAACGTCCCCTTTGCCAACAAGTCCAAGAATAGAACCGTGTTATTTTCAAGGTCAGCTGGAGCTTTCGGGCCTGTTGACTTATGTTTTCTGGCAAGTGACTTAGCTTCTCAGAAAGCGTGACCACTTCACGGTGTGCAGTGCACGCTGGTGTACAGGAAGGCCCTCTTAAAGATTTTGAATGCCACGTGGTTTTCAGAGACATAAGAGAAAGACCTGTGATGGGAACGAGACTATCTAAATGCATCTCTGGAAAGCAGCCATCCCCAGAGAGGACTCCTTTGTGCAGCGTATTTAGCTGTGGACAGGCTGAGATTGGTTGAGCTCTGCCATATTTCTCTTTTCTCCCTTATTCCACAGGATGAATGTTAGTGAGCTAACCACGGTTTGTTTAGGTGGTGTGATTGAGAAAGTAAAGTTATGGAAATTGTTTTGACCTTTCAGCCAACTGATGTCTTGCCCTCTCACATTTATTACTCTTGGATACATTTCCAAAAATATGCAGTTACAGAGCCATAGAATTAAATGAGAAAACTGATTTAGGGATTAATATCTTGTTAGTTCAGCACAGGAAAAAAACTTCCCAATTCCATTCAGGTTTATTTGTAGATGTATTTGTGTATGTATCTAAGCTCATTTCAACCCCTTCCACATCCCTCCCTATTCCCTGCATCTCCCAGCATTTATCTCTCATACCCATACCCCCACAAACTCACAGACACGGTTTTTAAGTAGCTAGTGGAGATAAGAAGACCTACATCACTTACCTAAGTACTTCACTGCATTTGGAATCTATACTTGGTTTTAATTATGGATTGCCATTGGGAAATGTGGTTTTGAACAGAAATCCCTTCCAACATACATTTCATGGGGATATCTCTTGTTAGCTTATCTCTGTGACCTTGGATGAGCTACTTCATTCTCTGGGTACCACTGTCCTCATCCCTAAAACTGGCCTTATTCCACCACCAATGATGGTTCCTATGATATTAGGTTCTCGGTAACTGTTAGCTTCCTTCCTTCTTATGTGTTTACATTGAGACATTCAAGAGTTCCAGTAGGAGCCACCAAAACCTCCCACTTCTTTATTCTTAAAGCCATTTGAGTGGAATTCACAAGTTTTTCCTTTCCCATTTGAAAACAAGAGCACAGAAGAGGCAAACTTATTAAAATGCAGTGTCACAACATATTGTCATATAGTAATATATGATATATGATAAAATGTATCAATTTTGAGCACCACAAATATCTGTGGCTTCACCTCAGCATGAAGGCAAATGAGTTTCCTTTAGCTTGAGTGAGTTTGGAGATAAACTTCAATGTAACAAAATGTATTTCACAGGAAATGTTTGATGTGGTGCAGTTGGCTTATGAATCTCTTATCTATTTGCGGTTCACTCCTTAGAGTTATTAGTCAATTTAATTTGAGCAAATGCCAGGATTACTAACTAATTAGAAGGATGTTACTGAAGGCATGAGGATGGGAATACAGTGACTGCTGGTAATACGGGTTTGTGGCAGCATGCAAGTCTGATTTTGCCTGATGATATCATTTGCTAAACATTCTACTTTGTGTTGTTGTCACACAGATAAGCCTCAAGTGCATATTCAGATGACTTATCCTCTACAAGGCCTAACCCGGGAAGGGGACGCGCTTGAGTTAACGTGTGAAGCCATCGGGAAGCCCCAGTAAGTTCTGAAGGCCGAGGTTGGCAGAGGGTCACGAGCAGTAAATGTCACAACACAGAAATGTGCATTCACAACTCATTGGCCTGTCACCTGTCTCCTGCTGTAAAGGATGGAAGATTTTTCAAAAAATAAAAGATTATTCAGTGAAAGGGGGAATAAATATCTTTGGTTCTTAATGGTCAGGATTGGAAGAAAAATGAAATGCCAGCCAAGATTGAAATCTCAGCTAATTCTGTTTTATTATCATCAACATGATTGTCAGAATTATTTTCTCTCACACACAAAAAATAATCCTAATAAATTTTTAGTGTGCCCACAATCTAATGATATATCTGCTGCCTTCTGTGTTAACATCTAAGCTGCTGGAAGATGGTTTTCGGACTTAAATTAAGCTGCTGTGTTTAGAGCCAGCTGCAGGCAAATGAAGTTTCCCTACCTTTAGTTTTGCTTCTTCCCTCAAAGAAAAATGTCATACTCGACTCCTAGCAATATTTGTGTTAGTAAGGAATGATTCAGGAATATATATAAGCCATTGCATGAGAGAAAAGAACCAACTAACATTCTTATTTTATTGAAAAGTATGAAGAAGCTACTTCACTTGCCCTGTTAAATGATCTAAAGCAAATTAAAGGAATTACATATCACTAATTCAGCAAAAAAGCCATGTGGTGGCACTCCTTTAGACAGTATTCAGTTTAGTTTGGGAAAGAGGGGAATCTTTCATCTTTCTAGTAGGGTGAAGATTGTTTTTAACTGTTTTTTAAGGAAAAAACCAATCCATGGAATGATAACCTGGAACAGCAGGTCCATGTTGGGATTAAGAGCACTCCAAGTTTTAGTGGTCCCCAACAAAAGACAGCATTGAGCTCCCTCTGCTGTCCCTGTGCTATGATTTTTTTTTTCTCTCAGAGTTTTGCTAACCAGCGTCATTATCACAGTTGTCCAGCGTCATTATCACAGTTGTCTTATCAGGAACTGAGAGCCTCTTAACAAAGATTCCCCAAACCTTTGGAAAATTCTCCCCATTCCGCCAAGGAATGATTTATGATAAGAGGCCAGAGAACCAAAGGGAGCCTGGCTGCTGCCTGCTCTCTCTTCCCACTTCAACCCTCTCTCTTTTGTGCTGCTTCTCCGTGGACTAGAGTTTGCTTTCTTTGCACTAGCTTTCTTTGCACTAGCCGTTTGGAGATGACCTTTAGGAAGGAGGAGGTGGTCTTGGTTCTGTTTCTCTTTTCCTCTGGCATTTCAAAGTTATTTGGTTTTAAATGCTTCAAGCTTAGACAGAGCAATCTTTTTCTCTTTTGAACACTGCACAAGATTCAGATCTTTGTTTTTATAAACTGTTTGAACTCTGCTCTAGTTAGCAGCTTTCCTTACCTCCAAAACAATCCAATGGAGAAAACAAAATTCTCACAGGCCCCTTACCACTTGCAATACCTGTATTCAGCCACATTAACCACATTTACAGTATCTGGCTTGCTAACCTATATTTTGTTTCTGTATTTTTACCCCTGAAGAAGGTACCATGTTCAATTGAATGTGCCACGGGGACAGTAAATTACATGTTTCCTTCAGGACGTTTCTGCCAGAGAGGGTGTGTGTTTGTTCCTCTCAAATAGGAACGGGTGTATGGTTGTATGAGCGAGCGCGCATTACTCGGCTGCTATCCCTTCTAGCATATTACCTATTTATTTTCTCAAGAAATTGCATACAATAAAAATGGTAATTTAACTTGCCATTAAACGTTGTGAATATTCTCCGCACTTACCCCCACTGATTGTTTCAGCTGTCAAGCAGCAGGACATTGGGTCTGATTGCCAGGCAGACCCATTTGCCATTGCCTGCAAGGAGCACATATGCAGTACTAATTTTTAAATAATTTACTGGGTCGTGATGACAAACCCATGTGTAATTAAAGAAAAATTGTAACTTCACATCCCATTTGAAAATGGGAATGCTACTTGACGGGCCTGACTTGAGTATCCTTTCGTCGCTAAGCGTGGGTCTTTTGTCATGTCGCTGCTCCTAGACGTAGCCTTAGGAGCTGAAAGGAGTTTACTTCTGCGCTCCACTCTATGTTGCCCTTCCTTTAAAATGAAAGTTTTCAGGCACTATCCTAGATGTGGCCTCGATTTCCTAGGAGGTTGAGGGAGATGCCTTGAAGTTTTAAATTCAGTGAGTTTGAAAGATACTTTGTGTGTGTGCAATTTTGGCTCTGGAGCGTCTTGTGAAGTTTGCTGTTTCCTGATGGATACAACTGTGAACCTTGAATCACTAAAACAAACTTGTCTATGATGAGCAAGTGCCATAGGGGATAAGGAGTCCATGCGGAGATGCCTCCGCAGTGATTAACCTGGGAGTCTCCCCCTCAAGCTGCAGGGCCCGCAGGTACACACGTGGGGGAAGGGGTAGCTGTGTGTGGGCCTTGGAGAGCCAGTGAAGGAAGGCATTTTGTCAAGGAACACATAGATAAGATGGACCGGGGCATTAGGAGGTGCCATGGCATCTTGGGTTGGAGGAGGGCAGATTATGGGTAGGAATGAAGGGGAGAGGAAGGGATTGCATCTTTCCAAAAGGAGAAGACATGGTTTTTCAAACAGCAGAGGCTGAAAGAAAGTGCTATTCAGATGTAACAGTCCATTCCTTTTTGTGAAACTCGAAATCCATTTAAATATCACAAGTGGCTTCTAAGCAAGTGTCTGAGTGTGTTAGTAACCATCATATTAATGCATGTATCACTAGCCAGGAATTTGATTTTTCCCCCTAATTAATGAGATGATTAACAATGGGTGAGCTCTGTCCTGTTGGAATTGGTGTGAAACCACACAGCAGGACATAAAAATAGGGCGCACTGGTTTATTTGCTGATTTGTTGAAGATGAATTGGAAATAATGAGACTGCTGCTTGTGGTCTGTTGAAAGTTTTTCCAACACCTGATAATGTTTAAAAAAAAGTATATTCCAAACAGATTTTTGGAGACTTCACAGTTGTAATTCTGTGAACTTAAGACATCTCCAGTAGATCCTCATTAATTGTGTCACCCTAGGTGTGTTTCATTTAATGCATGGGTGAGAAGTTGGATGCGGACATCTTAGTGGGAAATAATAATGCAACCTGTTTTTCTCCCCTTTCCTCTGCAGGCCTGTGATGGTGACTTGGGTGAGAGTGGATGACGAAATGCCTCAACACGCCGTGCTGTCCGGGCCCAACCTGTTCATCAATAACCTAAACAAAACAGATAATGGTACATACCGCTGTGAAGCTTCAAACATAGTGGGGAAAGCTCATTCGGATTATATGCTGTATGTATACGGTACGTGAGAAGATAAAACACTCTGCCATTAGACTCATTTACATGTAGCTGCTACTTGTGATGCACTCCCAAAGCTTTTTCGTTAAGTTGAAAACCAAAACCCAGTTTGTTTCCTTCAAGAACTTAAAGAAGCCTGGCCGGAGGTGGACTCCAGTGTCTCTACCAGGAGAGCAGTGACTTTTCTTCTCTGTCTCTAATCGTGGAGATTTCCCTCCACGATCACAGTCTCTGGTCATGCTGAGTAGGAAAGCTGTGTCCTCAGGCACAAGCTATGGAGATTACGTTAGAAATAATGACTGCAAAATTCGGCCTCACCAATTAATGGCTTTTCAGCTCAAAAAGTTTATTCCCATTGGTGCTTTCCTATGATGCCTGGGCTAGCCTTTCTCCTGCTTTCATGAGCAGAACTATCCTGTTTTCAGCATGAAGCCATTACATGCCAGAAGATGTTGCAAGCCAGTAAATGCTAAAAAAAATATAAGGTCCTTGGTAGTTACATTAACCACCTATAGCTACTGCTTTAGACACAAATGCTTTTTTTTTTTATTTGTCTGTTTTCTTAATATCTTTTTACAGGATTATTAAAGCATGTTATCATGAATTTCATTCTTTAATCAACAAATATTTACTGAGCATCTACTATGTACCAGCCACTTTAAACTTATTTCCCATTTTCATCTTCTTGTCAATTTTGTGTATGGTGAATATTCTCTATTTAGTTGAGGAGTGCACTGCCTGTTTAGTCTTAGGATGACAAACTGAGTCTCTTCTGTCCAATTGAAGTCTCTTAGTTTTATACCAGGAAAAATAGCTACGAACTGACATGACACAGAATGAGTAAACCATAGGCATGAAAATTTCAATGACTTATAAATATATGAATATATGTGTGCATTTCTTTCTTCATATTAGTAGTATAAATAATCCAAGTGTAAATGTGTGTGAATATAGACACATAAATATACACATGGAATATTTACACCATAATGTCTTAGAACCTGGCCACTTTCCTTATGAAGAAAATAGGAGTAGCAGTCTTTTTGATGAAATAGAGGCATGCTTCAACCGTATCTACGTGGACATTAAAATATAATCCTTAGCCTATACTAGAGCGTTTTTTTTCCCTTAGCATGTGCAGAATTAAAGGATCACGTCTGATGACCTTATTTGTAGACTTCTGAGGTGTGTTTTCTTTGTACACTACCCATGTTGTCTGTAGTCTCTACACATAATAGCTTTCGTTCTCCCCAGTAGTTAAGGAGATCAAAGTGAAGGGAATGGCTTTTCCATGTAGGTGCGAGGGGCGCTGCACGCCCCATTTTCAGTCTCCAATACACAGAGACCCCTCTGTTCCTCAGACTCCTCACAATCTGCAGATGGAAGGGGGTGGAAGGTAAATCCCTCCCTTTTGCTCTACCTTCTCCCCTCTCCTCTCTTCACATCAGGGTTTGAGCCTTATGCGAGTCCCCTCCACCACTACTACTCGGTTTACAGACCTTCATCCTGCTCTTTTTACTAAGTGCAGATTTTAAAAAGCAGTGACAGATTTCCACCAGTCTATTATAGGCTTCCTTGATTCACAAGACTAAGTTATCTGGAAAAACAATTTTGATTTATTGTACCTACTGTTCCTACATCTCAAGATGAGAAACATTTTGTGGATTTGATGGACAGCTACGTTTGAATAATTTTGGACACTAGCTTATGGCTCACATTTCTTGAGTGCTCATGTCGTTCCACGCCTTAGGATGGCTGTTTGACATGCATGATCACCTCTAATCTCCACAGTAACACCATGAGGTAAGCATGATCGTCATCCCATTTTACAGACGATAAAATGAAGCTTAGAAAGATCACATAAGTTGCCCAGTTCACAAGGTTACTTAAATATGTTTCAGAGCTATGATACTTTGAGTCCAAAGTCTGCAGCAAAATTCGTGTCTTTCTTTGTAGTTCCTCTTTTTCTCATTACTTCGCATTAGAACAGTTCCCTTCAATATAAGATTTTCTTTTGGAATTAACTTGCTGGGCCAGAGAGCATTATTTGAAAGCCAGGAAACATAGAGACCCACCTGTTTAGGCAAGCACATCTACATACACATACCTGCCCAACCCAGGATGGTGCACTTATCCTTGTCAAGGGATGTGGTAGACCTACAATATACTCCCTCCCTCCCTTCATCTGTGCTACTAGCAATACTCGGAATGGCAGGCTGGAATACTAACCTGAGGTCTTGTTAGTCCATTAATAAAATATTCTAGCAATTTTGAGAAGATGGTGAGTAGATTTTCTTTTCACGAGTGATTTATTGTACTACAGTAACTTTCAGAGTACTGTATGAGCTAAGAGTTAACATGCCTTTAAAATGTTTAATTCTCTGGAAGTAACTTCTATACTTGGAGAATGTAGCTGGTTAGCGCCTGAGCCCCAGTTGGTTTTGTTCTTTTAGCCTCTATGTGTCAAACACAGCTCATTAGCTCCAACTCGGTATTTTCTTAAGTACTGGCCTCACGTTGCTCTTATTGCGAGAAATGATCTAAGCATTGAGGTCACACCTGTTAATGGAATCCGATTCATTCAGGTCGCTGGAGCGAGATGTGAAGGACAACAGTTACCCCAGTAGTGATGAAAATAATTGAAAGTGTCTGATGTTTCACAAAATGAAAGGGACTCGTGACCTTTTTCTGAAGTCTCTGCCCTCGTTAGTCTGGTCCACTTCTTGTTCATAGTCATATTTTCAAATCACCTTCAGGTCCACTTTGTATTCTGGACATCACACATTTTCTGCCAATACTTCTAGAGATAGGTAGAGAGATAGCATTCTGATACATCAGGAGAAGTCTCCCAGGTACAGATGTTCCTTTTCAGTGATAAATATTGTAATCGAACCAGAACGGAAAAACCACATTAGCTGTCCACGTGCTGGGCAGCAGGCACCTCTCTGGGTACAGTTGAGTTGGGTAGTGGAGGGAGCAGAGTGTCTTCAGTGCCCGGCTCAGGGGCCAGTGCCCCTCGTTCATCTGTATCTCCACCTGTGCCTGCAGCAGGGTACAGGTGCATTCAAATGACCTGCCAGGTCACAAAATACTTCCCCACCTGTGGCCTCCATAAGGAAGTGTTCAAGGAGCAAGACTGGACATTCTGCCTGCTCTTCTTCTAAAGAGATAGTTTGAAATTAACATGTACTCATTTTTACGTCTTGGAGGAGAATGAGGTTTTTGTTTTTAATGGATTCCTTTTTGGACTCCTGTGTGAGGCCGCTTTAAACAATAGTTTAAACTGCTTACATCCCCAGCGTAAATTAACAAGGTCTCTAGTAAAACAGAACAATTTGCTGTTAACTCTTCCTTACCAAATTCATACCTTTGTGTGAGAGAAGTTTGTGAGGAAATTTAAAGCCTCAGATTATTGATCAATAGTAGGAGTCATTTTAAGCGGACCTGACACCCCAGCACCAAGATAATGTTTTCATAAACTTACAGGAAGTTGTACCAAACCCAATAAAGGTGCAGTATATAATTAACGTTTTGATGTATTAATTAGACAATCTGAGCGCTCACTTGGAGATAAAAGGTCACCAAATGTGTCAAGGAGAAAAAGTTGGCGTGCTTCAGATAAAATTTAAAATCAGCAGCCTTCAACTCGTCTTATGCTCTATTATAGCAGAATGATCGCTTAGCTCAAAGTCTTGCTGACAGTTTAACACATTCAGTTTGATCGTTTGGGCTTAGAATTTTTTTGTCTCTTTCATATTTGCCCTTCCCTTTTCTCCCAAATAGTTTTTGAGATGATAGAAGAGTATACAGTATATCAAACGTCTGACAGAGGATTCCCTGTCAGATTCCTGGCTTTGAGGGTCAAGCCTCATTTATATTTGGTTCTCTCGTTTACAAGATGGCAAATATTCTTTAGTTTTATCATTGTCGTCCACTTAAGTCAAGCTTTTCACACACGCAAAGGCAACTAACATTAATATTTATAAGTTGTAAAATTTATTGACTTGTAAAAAATAAAATCTCCGTAAAATCTCACATACCTGGAACTTGATATTTAGTGGTGACATTCTCTCTTCTTTGTATTTATTACAAGTATAGAAGTAGTTTTACTTCCTGCTGGGATGTATTGATGGAGAATAATGAAGTTAACAGTCATGGAGAGCAAGGAGCAGGAGCACACTCATCCTTGGCCGATAGGAGCCCTTTAGATAGAGCAGCGCCATCCCCTCCTCCTTTCTCCCTCTGAGAAAGTATAAAACGAAATGACAGCCATTGTATGCTCTCGGTGCCAAGTCTGTTTAACCTCACCTTTGAAATCGGATTGAGGTAGGAGGGTGTCATATGTTTTGATTTTTCCTCCCTTCTCGGCGTCCCATCTCCTCATCCCTAGTTCACTTCATTAATACAAGTCTCTTTTCTTCTTTTCTTAGCTCTTCCAGCTAAGGCTTTGGGAGATACAGTCATGCGCCACATAACGATGTTTCCGTCAATGACAGACCACATGTACAAGGGTGGTCTCATAAGATGAGCACCATAGAGCCTAGGTGTGTAGTAGGCTATACCATCTAGGTTTGTGTAAGTACACTCTATGATGGTCACGCAACGACAAAATTGCCTAACAACGCATTTCTCAGAACAGATCCCCATCGTTAAGCGAAGCATGACTGTAATTACAAGACATAAATCTTTGGGGGGAAAAGAACTTTTGGTTTTACAGGGAGGAGTCATCAAACAAACATCTCAATGTCCTCATGCCTTTGTTCTGTCATTACTGATCATTGTTGTGTTCAGCATTGTGGGTTTGATTTTCCTTTTTTTTTTTATCCAGATCCCCCCACAACTATCCCTCCTCCCACAACAACCACCACCACCACCACCACCACCACCACCATCCTTACCATCATCACAGGTATGGTACCTTCATTACCATTGAAAATGTCCTGAATGTATATTGTCTTTCTGGTATGTATAAAAAGAAGCCTAAAAGTTCCCTCTAAATCTTTGGAATTTAATTGTTCCTTTATTTTGAAACTTCAAAGACGTTAAATACTGTGTTCTCAAGTTGAATCTTAAGGACCTCAGAAAATCTTTAACATCCAAGCGTTTAACAGTAGATCAGATATTCTGCAGCTTACGCATAAGAGAATTCTTTTTTTAAACATCATTATTCAAAGAAAAATGCTAGGGAAAATGGCAGCCTGCCTATTAGAGAACATGCTGATAGCTTATGCTTAGCCATGGTTGACGAAATGGTAAGTATTCTGGCTTTGGATCTTCTCCTTGTCTTAATTTCATCTTAATCCGTGTGAAGGAAAATACACACCCTTTAACATGCCCATGTGGGCCATGTTCCCAAATGCAGCATCATCCTTCCTGCCCCAGAGGGTGCCTGCTGGCAGTGTTACTGCTTGTTTATGTTGCCTGGGTAGTCACAGGAGATCAGAGGGCGTCACTCTTTCTTCCATGCTGGGCACTCATGTACCCCTCGCTGCCCTCAGTTAAATGCTGGAGGGCTGGAAGAGGCAGCCACACCAGTTGTAATTCTGTGGCTTTATCTCTTTGGCCTGTCTCAAACTCTTATTCAAAATGAGTTTCACTGTTTCTTATTTCTGACCGTCACTGAGGGAGGAGGTATGCCATCCATGACCTTCCTGGTACCCAGTGGCTCTCATATTGCTTGATGTTGCTTGTCTGGGAGCCTTGGAGTTTCCTCTGCCTTCCAAAGGAGGAGTGGTTATGTCTGCACCAAGTCAAGTAGACATATGCAGGATTTCCTTAGGGAAGGCCTTCTCCACCCACTGTTTGCAGGTACCTACCACAGAAACATGTAGAGGTAATTATTCTATGAGAAAACAAATCTCTTTAAAAAATAACTTTTCTACTTCATGCTGTTATGAGACTGTAAGTTCTCTCCGAGCCACATGGCCCGGTATACAATCCTATCAGTGGATTTCTTTAAAAACACTGAATATTTTACTCATCGTTCTTCATGTGTAAATCCTTTTCACCACCCTGGATATGGCAACCATCCTTTACGTTGACTTTCCGGAGACATTTTCAATTTTCATAGGAGTCGGTGACATAGATATGATGAAAATTCAAAGCATTCAATGCATCAGTTTATGAAATACAACAATAGATTGTCTAATCTCAGTTTTCTTCACCTTTCTAACCATTACAGTGGAACAACGAGAACTTTTAAATAAGCCACTAGTGAGGATTTTTCTGAATGTTGTTTATAAAAACATCGGTGCCTGCACTTACTTTAAAATCTTCTGAAAATCCATCAATTGGTTTTTGTGTCTCACTCTAAACTCAGCTCCATCCAGGCCACTTCCTAAATTCTTGTCCGTGTGTATTTCTGTTTTAGCATTTTGTTAGTTCCTTTTGCTTCTTAAGTGAACTCAGTTTGTTAGTATAGTGCATAGATTCCTCCCACTTTCAGTATCATTAATAAGCACAGCAAAGATGCTCCTTCCTAACTTTGATTTCCAGAGCAAGCATGCTGTCAACTTTCCATACAGCACACTAGGTGTTTACCTTTTGTGATTTCTTACCTCTTCTCCAGGCTGTAAACTGAATTAGGCTTGAGCTCTTGTCGGGTCTTCATAAAATTTCCTGGGAACGGCCCTTTGGATGTCTGTGTAAATCGCCCCCTTCTCTGCTGCCCTGCATATGTGAAAACCCCTCAGTAGTCTGTCTTGTCTTTGCAGAAGTTGCCCAGGTATGAGCCAGCCTTTATTACCTCTCAGTATAGATGGTCCCATGTAGGTAGCTAGCCAGGTTTATGTTTGAAGGCAGGCGAGGCCTTATTTACTCTGTATAAGCACTACATTCCTCTTTAATATGGGACAACACTTTCCGTTTGTGGCCAGCCTCTCACTAGCTTAGGCGTTTTTTTTTTCAAGACCTTTTTTTAACACTCCCTGAACTCCTCCCCCCTCACAATCAATCTCAGGAACTCAGCAAAGGCGCTCCAGTTCACAGCTCTTTAATCCTTCACTCTAGACTAAAGCTAATCTTATGTCCTCAAACAGCTACAACTCACTGTTATCACAGTCCCCACTGCAGAGACTCCGTTTAAGAGGAAATTTTAAAAACAAACAAGGCTGTATTTCTGTCCGCATCCAAGGTACCTTTCACAGGGGCCTGTCTTTGCTTCTCTCTCTCTGCTCCTGGCCTCTCAGCTCAAGATAATGTAAGATGATCTCAGCGATGCCCTTCAGCCCCTTGATGTTGGCACTTGAACCCTCTCCACACACAGAATGCATTTGTGGGAATGAACGTCCAGATTCTCACTGGCACGCCCAGGAGTAGTTCAACTAAAATTGCCACTAAAACAACATTGTAGAATCCGCTGCCTTAATGGATGTGATCTTATAGGCTTACTGTGTCTTAACAAGCAGTCTTATATATATTTATCTTGCTCAGAAAGTACACTTGTGGAATTTAACATTTGCTCCTTTCTTCAAACAGATTAAAGGTTATGGAGCCAAATGATTCTGTGTCCCATTTTAAAGGTCCAGGCTATCCCTGAGATTTAGATTGGTTCCTAAAAAATCTCCCAGACTGAATCTTGACAAATGGATAGCTAAATTAATTTCCACTCTTCTTCTCTCTTGCACTGTTTGGTACATTACAGCTACCATTAGCCTTAAAAGCTTCAACAGCTAAGTCCAGTGACAGTAACATCAAGCCTGAGCTTAAAAAACAGCAGCAGCAGCGTGCAGTCATCTGTTTCTTTTCTCCCGGTGGAGTGCAATAACTGAAACCCATTCCCCAGGTCAGAGTTTCATTACAAGAAAAATGTACAAATGCAATAGAAAAATATTTTTAAATTTGAAAGGTCGTAGTTGATTTCTGATTTCCCTGAAAGGAAGTGTTGCAGTGTTATCTTTTATCTTCCATAACCAGGATAATCGAATTGTTGCCCTTGTTAGGGAGGCAGACTGTCATTGAGCTCCCAGTCGCCCGACTCCCTCAAAACATGTTAAAGCTTCATCCTGCAGACCCTTGAAAGGGAGGATCTGGGAGCCAGTCTGACTCGACGTTGCTCGCCCAGAGTCATAGACCTGACGGGTGGGAGGAGCAGGGCATCTCTGTCTCCTGTCCGTCCCGCGCGGAGCAGGACTCCTGGCGGACACGTGAAGGCACACCTCTGAGGGTGGCTTTATCTAGGGAAGACTTTTCACAGCCTCTAGAGTACTGAAAGGAATATTTGAGTCACTTTGCCATATCAACATTGTGTGGCTTTATAACTGTTAGGCCATTAATGTCATTAGAATCTCTTTCCAAATAAAAAGCATTTGATTGGCAGGATTGGGACGGGACCCATCCAGAGCCCCATAGTGATTTGCCGTAAGATTCTTTGGTGTCTCTGTCCTCTTTCCTGTTCATTCATATTCTGACTATATATTTCTGTTTCAACTATTGCTATTGGCAGGCCCCCACTCCTTGATTTACTTTTTTTTTTTTTTAAATCGTGTCGAGTTGTCCATGTGGTTTCGTTCATGAAGATGTATGCTGCAATATGGAAGAGCCAACTGCATAGTTTCAATTGTCCCTGGAGTCTTCTGGTAAAATACAGAGACAGCCAGCCGTGAGCCAGGCTCGGAGTCCTTTGTGCAGATTCCCCTCAGAGACTAGAATCAAAGAAAAATCTACTGCCACACTGGGGCATTTGTTTGTGTGTTATGTTTTGTTGTGTTTTGAACTCTCTTTGAGGTTAGTTGACTTTGTGTATTAGGTGTACAGAAAATTACCTGATTCTGTGTTTGGAGATAGCTTTCGCCCCATTCTGCCAGTTGGATCAAGCTTTTTGCTGTCATCGTCTTAGGAAAATATTTCGTGTTTACCTTCCTAGTTAACGTGGATTTGGTATTGTTTCTGTCTGGTTGCGTCCTGAGCTAGATGCTTGACGAGGAGTTCCATGGAAAGCATTCAGTGCTTGGTTTTAACACCCTTAGCAGCTTAAATGTAAAACTCAGGCTGGGAGGAGTTCAACCTGTAGGTCTCACTACACATGTGGCTGTCATAAATTAAAAAATTAAAATCACCTTAGAATAAGAAATGAATAGCTATGGGGCCAAATTCTGAAACACATTTAAAAATCTCTCATAAGAATGAAGTAGGTCATTTCTAAATGAATTTTTCTCTTTTTAAAAATACATATTTAATTAAAATATTTGTGTTTTCTTGGAAAAGAAAACAGCAAGGTTTTTCTTACTGGTATCTAAGCACTCAAAACCTAATATATGTTGGAGAAAGTCCCACTCCCAGGCTCACGTTACTGTTTTGGCTTTCATAGTCTAATATCATAAGGTTTTTTGTGTATGATATGGATCAAATCACATAAATCAAGAAGGTGAGGACAGCGCTCATCCTTCAGTGATATTTGTAGAATATGCCAAATTGGGGAAACTCAACACCACAGCACATGTTTTCTTTCAGCTTCTTAAATATAAAGGAAAGAAGTACACCTGTGCTTAAGACTGACTATATAACATGACCATCTCAATTATAGTAGAGAGCTTTGCTCCCCTCCACATAGAGCTGTCTGTTCACCAGGGTCTTAGCTTAATGATTCCTGCTCTGTGCTGTTGATAACTGCATGGTGCAAGGAGTACATGCTTGTCTGCTTTTAGGCATTCGTTCGACAAATATCAAGCCCTCATAATATGCACAGCACTACGCTAGTACTTATGGAGACTAAAAATTCCTTTAACCCCGTAAAACATGGTTTAGAGAATAGGTATAGACATTGGAACTCAATAGCACGAGATACTGTGCAGGTAGGGCTGATTCAGTGGCACAGGCAGAAGGCTGAGGAGAGCACCACAGGAGAAGTAGGATTTGGTCTGTGCTATCAAAGAATGGAGAGAATGTGGATTAGAAAGGATGGCTTTTTGGAAATTAAGCATGAAGGCCTAACTTGACTTCAAGCATCTATCTTCAATGTGTGTGTGTTTTGTGTGTACTTATGTTCCAGGCATATATTAAGCTGTTGTTGCTAGGAAATAACATCTTTCATCCTAGAATGTTTACTAAATTGCCTTTTTTCCAGAGTTAGCATATACTCCATTAAGACTGTTTTTCATTCATCATTTATTGAATATTTATCGAGTGTTACTGATATGCCAGTATGCCTGGTGACAAGAATATTATTAGGACACTAGTAAGTACTCATGAGCTGCCTTTTCTGTAGTGAGCCACCATTTCAAGTTTTTGCCCCAAAAGTACTTGACCATTTTTTTCATACCGTCTTAAGTGTGTACTTTTTTATTCTGGAGATGATTATAAACCTATTACAAATAGCATCATAGCCAACCAGTTTTTGGCCCATACTGATTTATGAGGGAATAGAAAAAATTAGAATACTACAGTGATGAAGGTCACTTGATTCTGCATTTTTTTGAAAAAGGAATGAGAGATGGGGAGTGAAATTTTTTTCTAATGCCTTCTATCGTAATTTCCATACTTTTATGCTCCTTGTTTAAAAATAATCCAAGCAAGGGGCCAGCCCAGTGGCGTGGCAGTTAAGTTTGCGCTCTCCGCTCCGGTGGCCCGAGGTTTGCAGGTTCGGATCCTGGGTGTGGACCGATGCACCACTTATCAAGCCACGCTGTGGCAGCATCCCATGTGAAGTAGAGGAGGATGGGCACAGATGTTAGCCCAGGGCCAACCCTCCTCAGCAAAAAGAGGATTGGCAACGGATGTTAGCTCAGGGCTAATCTTCCTCACCAAAAAAAATAAAAAAATAATCCAAGCGATAAAGACTTGACATGTTTCTATACTAAAGCTTTATCAACAGTGCAAAAAACTAATATCATAAATACAGGCTTCTCAGGGTTAGAAAGTGAGAGTTGGAGCTATCTTGGGAGTGGGAAATAAAGGACTGGCAGGAAGGACTCGGCCCTCCAGTGTCTAACACAAGATGAATATTAGCTGTGATTTCTCGAGCCACGTCCCTCTCTCCACCATTGCCCTCCGTGCAACCCTCTCTTCTTTCCCTCCCCTTGCCTGTGCCTTCCCCTTTCCGTCCCTCCTTCCACCCAGCATTCACACGCAACATGGTAGAGTAATTGTTTTCCTTGTTAGATGAAACCGCTGTACAGATTCCTATTATTTTCAAAACATCTGGTTTGCAGATGAAAAGATCTCAGGGGCGCAGCAGCACTAGTGAACAATTCTGAAGAAGCTTTTAAAGAAACTTGAAATTGCTTAACCAAAAAAAAAAAAAATCCACTCCCCTTCCTGCTGTTCTGTGGCACACAATGTCTTCACTCAAAGGGGAGATGACATTAAGAAGTACGAGAGCTTTATTGTGGCTCTTCTGTCTGGGCCTTTTAGCTCCAGTTCTGTTCCCATCCACTTCTCCCATCCCTGAGAAATGGGAGTTTAATTAAAGTATAACATAGGTGGAAAGAAAATTAACCAGGAAACCAGTAGAAAATAAATTTTAAAGTTTAATTTTCCAGCACGTATTTTTGCTTTCAATAGCTTTCAAATAAGTCAAAAATAAATAAATTAATTAAGGGGGAAAAAAACTATATTTAATATATATTGGCCAGCGCAGCACAGCTATGAAAATAAAATTGTCAGGGGAATTCCTTGCCTTCCCTAGCGTCTAGATTTAAAGCAGCTCCGTAACACAACTGGAGGGGAATTCAATTAAGAAAACCCATTGGCTCCTTATTGACTTTGGTTAAGAAAATAAACTGGGAGAAAGTGTATTAAAATATGTCTGGACTGCTTAGTATGCTTTCATTTAAGCTTATGACGATCAAAATGAGAGAATTTAAATTCTTTACAATTAAGCTCTGCTTTTGAGCAGATTGGGTTCCCTAGATTATGACCCTGTGCATTTTTTAATGGACACCCTACTCACACCCACCCCACAATGCAGGCTTGCAGCGAATCTGTGCATTGTAAAGCAGGAGCACCACAGAGCAATTGGAGAAGAAAAAGTATTTAAGGTTGTGAATTTAATTTTGTTCTAGGATTTTCATTTTCATTTATGGCACCCGTTGTGTTTGAGACCACGGACTAATTTATGGATTAGTTTTAAACCCCCAGTCTGTCACACTCAATGAACAATCTAAGTTGGAGAGAATCCATATGAAAGGATTAGAATGTGCCACAGTGGAGCTTACACATGACTGTTTCAACTAAATATTGCCCAGCTGCCTCTCATGCAGTAATTTTTTTTTTCTTTTTTTTTCTGGGACTTGGTTAAACGGCTAGTGTCTCTAATCTCACACATTCTCAGAGCCTTTTCATTTTGTAAATATCTATACTGCAACGTGAAGTGTACGTGATGTTTAATTTATTCAAGATAGGGTCCCATAAACTGTTTGAATGGCTGGGAGACTAAGAGAAGTCAATATTTAGTGAAATGTGCATCTTCCAAATAGCAGTGCAGGGCCCGCCCTTGGATACCGTGTTTGATTATGCACATAAAACAGCTAGAGAGTGACTATTAAGACCATACACACCTACTGGGTTTGCAAGAACGTGAGATTGTTTTTTTGTTGACCATATAAAATAAATGTACAATAAATTTGCCCTCATCGTAATTAAAATTAAAATAGAGACAATAGCTCAGTAGGCCTTTTTAATTTCATAACCCTACACCACCATAAATCCAACACAACTTTTTGTGACCTATTTTTCTCATAGACCTAGCTCAATTAAAGACAGCAACAAATGAAGTTTAAAAAAGCCTTTGTTAGGGCAATTAGGCACTCGCATTTTTCAAGCTAATTACAGCATTCATAACTTATATTGGAAATTTACTGTTTGCATTTTGCCTGTACACGTAGAATGTTATCAAACAATGTAATGACCCCACATGTTGATTCACAGGGGTGGGCTTGCACATCTCTCCAGTCTTCTGATTAAGATACCCTAATAAATCCTACTTCACAGAGCCACACTCACTTCAGAGCCAGGGTGTCTGTGGTTTCTGCATGAAGTCATAATGCAATTATGAAGGAGAATTACATTCTGTCACAGTGCTCTCCTGCGGGGAGCACAAAGTCACTTCTAAAGAATTTTTTTTTTAATTCTTCACTTGAAATAGCCTCTGTTGAGATAGCACACCAGATGCTCTTGGAGAAATGGAATCCACGACTCCCCCGATGCACCCTCCGTCTTGGTCTAAACTTCGTGGCCAGCCTGTGTTTCTGCCGCAGTCTCCTTCTCCATTGCTGATCATGGTTTTACCATTGCCAGCTGCAGTAACTGTGTTGTTGGACTTGAACATGTGTTTGCTTTTAACTGTTTTAGAACATGTTTTTTCCTTAACATCCCTTTCTCCTCCCCTTTTGGGCGCAATTGATGGATTTCCCATCCCCAAAATGGGGAAGCACTGTGAACTATGCTTGGTTTATTTTTCCAGTGCCCACATCGAAGCCAACGCCTAGCTTCCCTTAGTTTAATTTCGTCGGAAAGCTGACATAATGTTGTGTTGTAGGAAGACAGTAAATTGGGGAGTCACCGGTTAATGCTAAGATACTATTTTTGAGAACTCTTACCTTTAGGTTTTACTCCACCCCTTCCTTTCATTTTATACTAATGATTTACCTGTGAAAATAGAGCATATTGGAAGTGCTGCTACAAAAATAATGAGCCAACATGTTTGTTGCTTTTTTTTTTTATTTTGGAAAGGAGCCAGTGCCCAGCCATAAAATGTATTAACATGCATATAAGTGTTTCTGTACAAATGTATATTTGATTTTGCCCCTCAAATTGAAAGCACCTCAAACTAATGCTTGATTTGGATATTTCAAGTAAGGAGACATGCCAACTGTGTCAAGGGACTCTGCTGGAGAGATGTTTCAACTGCACAATTTTTGGTATTGTTTTTTTATTGCTGTTTTATGCATACAGACTTGACTTGTAAGTAAGTATTGTGTTCTTATGCGGTGTATTGTATGTTTTTCTTCATCTGTTCTTCAGAAACTCAGCTGTTAAGTTATATAAGCTGCAGTGACCTCTCAGACTTCTGGTGAATGCTGGCTCCTTAGAAGGGCTCTAATTTTTTGATGGTATAGGGTCCTGAGGAAAGCATGCCAACTGAAGGGGAACACTGGTGTGAATTCATGTGTCATATTTATAAATCAGAAGCACCAGGCTCATTTGACCAAAAAAAAAAAAAAGTTATGTTTGGCATTCCAGTGCATTTAAACATTGCCTGTGTCGCGTCCGAAAGAGTCTTTGGAGTCTCCAGAACTCAGGAAAATATTACCAGCTAAATAGCTACATTATAAAAAAGGACAGCTAACTACTTGCAGTTTTAACCCAGAATCCCACTTCAGCTAGAGATGACTAGCTCGTGTGTCAGTGTCACTACCCCTTTCTGGTCAGAAGGGGATAGTGGAAGGAAACCTACTTGAGAGGTGTAGAACTGAAAATTAAAGCATGGCCAGATGGGTTGACGTTGGAACGAAGTTGGCTCGAAGAATGGTGTTAACACAACTCTGGGAAAAGAATGTTGGCGTGCATTTTGTTAGATATTTATCCCACTCCCCCTGTAGCCAAAAATAAGGAGAAAATGTCTTGAGCCCCTTGAGGAATTTCCTGGGAGGAGGAGCCAGGACAGCAGGCCTGGTTCTGAAGCCTAGTAGAAGAAGAAGAAAACTTGAACAGCATCAGAAATAGAAGAAGACAGAGACAAACCACATTTTCTTCTACAGCAAGTGCATCTGGCAATGGAAAAAATCACGTGCTATCTCCTCATGCAGCCATGAAGGCAGGACTCCTGGCAGCTCGCAACAGCGAATGTGGTTCTGAATTGTGAGCAAAGGAATGGCTGGATACTTTAATTTTTGGAATGTCACATGATTAGGAGTGTTGTTTGGCAAATTGTGTGGACGTGGGCATTTCCATGACAGACTTTTGCTCTTAGATTATAACAGTAAGATCTGCAGAGCGAAGAATGGATTGGTGTGTGTGTGTGTATGTACAGAAACTAATCTGAAAATCTTTAACATGTTCATTCCCATCGCCTCCCAGTTAATTGAACTTTCCAGCTGAACTCTGCTGAAATAATACACTGGATGGAAAACTTGAACCCGTGTATTCATCTACAGGCATCTGAGCAGAAGCCGTAAAATGATCCTAAAAGTGCGATGGATTCAGTGACATCTAATTGGCAGTCATGAAGCCGGAGTGCCTGGGTGGGTTGGGTTAAAACAAAGGCAATGTTTGAATGTATGAATCCATTGTTTAACCAGCCTTCCGACCAAGCTTTACTGTCACAGTCCTGAGCCTTGATGCGTTAAGAGCCATCTACCCGTCACTGAGTTTGCACTGGTGTTTCTCATCACTTTGCATGTTCCCCTGACTATTGACTAGCAAGTAGATGTGTCATGGCAAGACCCCCAGAACCAAAGAATTTACTGTTTTCCTCACTGGCTCGCAGCTTTGAGCTGAAGGCATGTCTTAAAACAGTGCAACTCACTTCAAATGCTTTTTGCTTTTCATTTATTATTGCTTGTCACGCGATGTTCTTTGAAAGCTTGCTCATATATTACCTGTTCCATTTTTTTCCATTTTCCCTTTTTTTGCATGCCGTTCCTCCTGTTTCTTCCCTTCCTCCAATCCTCTGTTCCCGTCTGTAGACACAACGGCGACGACAGAACCAGCAGTTCACGGTTGGTATCACATTACTGTTTATCTACTTTCTCAGCACTGCTGAGAGGCAAGGCAAGCCTGGGAAAAAGAGAAATGTAGTCTTCAAGGGAAATCATGTTTCAAGTAGACTGATCTCATAAATGTACTATAATTTTTAAGGCTTGAAAGGATGTCTAGTCTTGTCATTTCTGTTGTGAGTTCAGTAGCCAATGGTTGCCATCTGCGCCGAGGCCTCCTCCTCCCTGGCTGCCTGGAATGGCCGAAATTTCAGTTGCACAAAGTCCTTATTTATATACCACCACCAGACATTGAAATACAAGGGCCTTCAAAAAAACTAACATGTGCCTAAAAATCATAGCATCTGAATTAGAGGCCCAGTTGCTTTCTTCGTTTATAGGCTAGAGTCCCAGGTCCATTTTGAAGAGGAGTCATTTGTGTCACTTAGTTATTGAGACTGAATGACAGATCAAGGCAGAAGATTCCTGTTTAAATTCAGGAGGTGGCGATGAGGAAGATCATTGCTCTTCTTTTAATTATGTTCCCAGTCATGTTTACCTCCACAGCCTCTTGCGGGTTCACCCTTAATCTGTGTGTGCATAAAAAAAGTTTATGCTAACGTTTGGCAGGAAACAGCCCCAAACCAAGAATGATACCATATATAAATTTTAACAGCATTAACTGGGACTTAGAAAAAATCATTTGTGTTTGAGTGTCTTGTAGACAAAATACTAAAAGTTGGTTAAGATTTTAACCAAAAGATGATGAAAACCAACTGAGTAAAAGCTCAGGAGGGGGTCTTGGGAAATCCTTTGCCCAATTTCACCACTGACTTACTAGGTTGGAATAAGTCTATTAACTTTGCTAAGTCTCTCCAATCAGAAAATTAGAATCATGTTTCATCTGTATATTCCTTTATTACTTAGTTCAAATGTAACCCTGGTGACATTATGCTTTTGGAAAAAGATATGTTAAAAAATGGGCTGAATTTTAATAATTGAATCCAAGGGAATTATTTGGTAAAGGGCCTACTTAAATCACTTTGCATGTTGTGCAGGGTTGAAATCTATCATTTAAATGACAGGAGGTGATCAGCCAACCCTGTACCGTTCATTCAACTTTTAGAGAAACATCTCTTCCTGGCACGACTGACTTGCTTAAATAGACCTTCATTTGAGGACTTAACATTTGGAAAAATTTAAGCAAAACTTGTGTTGTGTGAACTGTCCTTGAAGGTCAGACCTTGATGCTTACTTAGCAGGTCACTCCCATATTTGGACTTGCTGATGAAGAATTCTGAGGAAGTAAGACAAGCTTAGGTATGGAGCGATATGTTCCTTCCCACTCCACTCCTGCCTCCCCTGCCCTTTCCTGTCCTTGGCACAAAGGGAAAAGTTCATAAAATAAGTTAAAGGGCCAGATACCCCGACAATCATGAGAAATCAATTAGGTATAAAACTTCCACTTGCTAAGGTAATGCCCCATAGTACTTGCTACATCTCAGGCACTGCACTCCATTAAGCTTAGTTATTTGTAGGTTTCATCATTAATTGAGCACTTCCTGACTTTTATCGATTATTCTCAGAGCTTTAAGACTATTTTAATGCAGTTCAAGAGATTTTGTTCTATTCTTTTTAAGCATCTTTAGGTTCTGAGCTTCCTACAATTAACTTCAAGGTCAAATGTAACCATAAGTTTCCTGAATTCTGTGAGATCTTTGAAGAAATATTGATCATTTATCTCCTAAGACTCCGGAGTTCTATTTTCTAGGTCCCTTCAATAAAATCCATGTACTTATGTGACTCTAATGGATGTAGGTCTTGTAGTTGAGCGAGATATTCAAAGTAGGAAATATGTCCCCTGACCTGAAAAATGAGAAGTTAACTTAGGGTGCAATCCCGATTTTAGGATACTGTTTTTGATCAGGTCTTTCTCTCTGAAGAGAGAGAAAGTGAAAGTGTTGTTCTCTTTTTGTGGTATAATAAAGAGACACTTGGAATAAGACTTTATAGCGTTCCTGTGACAGGAAACAGAGATGCCTGTGTACTATGAGAAGCAATCACTGTCTTATTGGTTTGGGGACAGTGTTCAAGCCAGTGATACCTCAATAGGATGTTATTGACTGGCAGTGCATGAGGAATATACCTAGAGCCAAGAAATTTGGGAGAGAAATAAAGGAAGTAAGAATAGCTGTATATATGTATATACAATGTTGCCATATATATATATGATTCCTTAACAGCTGGAGGAGAGCAGTGATAACCCAGGTTGATTCCTATATAACACATTTATAAATACATTCTCCAACTTGTCTAAAATCCTCACAGCATCCTCACAAAGGGGTCCTACCGCTATTTTGAACAGCATACTCTACAGCCCACAGCAGAAAGCTTTAATGAAAGCCAAAGTAATATCTGGAATTTTACTTGACAGAGGGGGAAAAGTCTTCCAGGTCAGTTGTCAGGATAGAAAAGGTTATAGAATATGGTGAAAATTATAAAGCAAGGGACCAGATTTCCAAAGAGATGAAGGTAGCTGGTTTTATTTGAGTGCATTATGGCTAAAACCCAACTTCTTTGGTGCAGCAACCATTTGACTTGGATTCATTTGAAAATAATCTTGAGATGTTCCTTATGGAGATCTGGGCCTAGAAAAATGTTGTGGTTTGATAACTTGGCAACTTAAATGACAAGACATACTAGGTCAGCCAGTTGTGACCATTTTACTGGTCTTAAAAATTTTCATACTGAATTTCTTCCATATTTCTCTTTTCTTTTATAAAAAGGAAAAATAATTTTACAAAAAGCTTTCCCTTTGAAGACTCATTAAATTATTTTATTCAAGCTTGTGTTGCTAGAGTATGTATGAAGTATACCAGTTGTTGATGTATGTTGATCATTTGTTCTTACCAATATCTGATTGGAATAAGCATGTATTGGAAGGTTAGAAGTGCATGGGCATGATTCAAAATCAAATGGATTTTCTCCAAAAAGAAACCAAACAACAATCAGCCACAATGTCTTTTTAAGGATCTAATTGATAGTAAAGATAAATGTGAGTGTAAGAATGGGATTTTTAGACCAGGGTGACCGAAGGGATCTTCTTTGAATAAGGATCTTGAGCATTTGTGTTTTTGGAGCTCATCCTTCAGGCCTGGACAGGAAGAATCCTGTGTTGTGTATGCATGTTGAGCAATGCAAAAAACACTCTGCCAAATCCTGGTACCACATGGTCTGAAATTGATGGCAGAAATGCATGAGTGACTTAAAGCACGGATGGTGTCGTCGTTATTATGGTTATTGATGTGTGGGTGTGTGTGATGGTTTTTATTTGTTTGCTCACATGTGGGCGCTTCTCTGTAAGTGTCTTGTGCCTTGTTCTCTTTCAGCCCTGTGTGTCCCCTCTCCCTTCCCCCACCCACCTCCCCCATGTGAGGTTTTGGGTGACAGCATGCCCATGGTCTGGAATAGTGCTTGTGCTTTTGCTGCACTGCGGCCAGCTGGCTTCCTCTGGGTTTGAGGTTCTCTCTCTCTCTGTCTCTCTCTCTATCAATCTCTGCTATTTTATTATCTTCAAGTCTACCTGTCCTTTCACTTTCAACCTCTTGATACGTTAGAGGCTGATGATCTCATGAATTTATATATCCCAAATGAGTTTTTAAATAGTTTTTAATTCAGTATGTAATTATAGTAAGACTCAAACTGGGAACCCCTCAGAAATAATGTTTCACTTTCAGTTTTGGTTTCAAAATGTTAGACCTGTGCTAGAGACATGCTCATACCCTAGTCCGCTGCCCTTTGGTAACTTTCCCATGAATCTGCCTTTCCTTGACTTATTTTATAAGTAGTGCAAGCCAGGATAGAATTCTAAAAGCACATGAAGTTCTTATCTTACTTTCTATTCAATTATGGGGAAATTCTGAAACGCATTTTTAAGAAAAATAGCCAGCAGTGCGCATTATTACAACCTCTATGTCCACCATCTGTGTGTGTACCTCTATGCACATCTCTCTGTATGAGTACACAACAGTGGCATTCAAAGGCTGTCATTCAGTCAAGGGACTCTGCAGACATTGTATGTTCTACTCAAGAACAAAGCTAAAGAGGTTTATGAATGGCTGCAGGACCTGAAGATTGTGTTTCAGCCTTGATATGCGGTTTGGAAACAGTGTGCTACTGTTTAACGGTGTGAACCAAATTTCTGCTAATGGGAAGAAGGGAAAAACTCTCCACAAAAGCTGACAAAGCAGGAAGAACAGGATGACTGAGCTTTTAGATTAAAACTACCGGGGGCGTCTGAACTCTCATGGCTGGTGATGGAAGTAACAGTTGCCATAATATGGCCCAGTGATCAGATGTATGCCGCTTAGGTAAGAGAGAGACCATCACCTACTTTTTCATAATGGGAATGGTAGTAGGGCCAGTGGGCTAAGTTTTCCTTTCCTAGAGGTTTTATTTGATCATTCTTTTTTGAAGTTTTCTGAAAAAATGAAACTCTAATGAACTGAACCCACAAGCATTTAAATTTTACTTAACCTTGACCTTGAATTTATTTAAATATCTCTAGGATTTCGTACTGTTTCTAATTTTGGAGGTTTTCCTTTACCTGGTTTAAAATTGCCACATCATACCACTTTTAGAAGCCAGTGATTTCCTTTGAAAAGGAGGAGTAACAGTCGCAGAAGCACCATCTGAGGCGGCCTAGGGTGTGTGCAGCACCTTACAGCATCATGAAGCAAAATGCACGTCTCTGCAGAAGAGACGATTAGAGTGCATATATTAAATTATCATGTTTGCACCTTAGGATTTTATGAATTGCTCAAAAAAATCCCATATGGACCAAAAGTAAACTTTCATTTGTTTAACAAAGTTTGAAGAAATTTGTTGAATATATTTTAATTAGAAGTGACAAGAAAGGGCTTTAACGGATGATAACGAAAGTTTAAAGAGAAAAACCCAGAAGTAATTTCTCACTTATTGTTAAATTGTGAAGTTTCCTTTTGAAGAATATTCTCTGCTTCATAAAATGCATCTTTGTCTTTTTCTTTGAGAAAATGAGAGGTGTATAATTTTTAACATGAAAGAAAACGACCTAAGCGAAAGCAATTTCAGGAGGTAAATTTTTCTTGTCCTCACTTGTACACTCGGTGCTTCAGTAAACTCTTCCTAATTATATTTATTCAGAAATTATCCAACTATGGCAGAGCGCTGTAGATTCATAAAATACAATAGTAGTGCAAAAGCAAATTTGACGCCACTAACCTAAATGGCTTCCCACTTTCGGGTGGAATCTGAGCAGTAGATTCCAGGTGATTGGATATATTTTAAAGTTTATGCCATTAGAAGTGACAGTTTCATCTTTAATGAGGTGTGTATCAACTGTCTGTTACTTTTTAATGGGAAACTTTGCATATCAATGATATTTCATAAACATATTTGTCTTTATTTTTTAAAATTAGCTTTCTAATGCCCTCCCCAAGGAAACAAGCCTTCAAGCAGTAAAGCTGTCTACTTGAAACATCCCTGTTTAATATGGTTCAGTGGGTGCCAAGCACATACGTAGAATGCTTTGATATTCATTGGGCCACGTAGAAGTGAGGGATTAGCCTTCTGAGAATTGCAAATTCATAATTAACTACAGAGAAGTACTTTATGTTGCCCATTTATAACAATTATTCAAATAATTGTCTTCATCAGTCTTTATACAATGGATAAAGCCAATTAGAAATAGGAAGACTTTCGACCAATCTGATTTCAGAACAAATGGATAGTATCTCTACTCAGTTGCCTCTGTAATTTATTGCTTTACTCACTGCTTTTCCTTTAGTTGTCTAAATCCACAGTTTGCGAGCATCCGTGGACTTGCATCTTCCCATGTTTAACTGGCACCGGCCCTTGAATATTGGCACCCACGGGTCATAGAGGATCGCAATTCTTCTTCAAGAGCTGATATGATGGCTTCCTTTCACAGCAGGAGCCCAACTATCAATGTTCATTTGGCTTCGTTATAAAGCAACTTACAAAATCCAGGCTTTTACTGACCATTTCTACATGAGTGTTTCTGTTAATTTGGGTTTTTTTAAATAGTGCAGTCAGTTTCACATTGCTTGTTTCCAGAGCATTTCTTCAGTTGCTTTTATACTCTGGCCGGTAGTTCACTGAGCCTTACTCCCAAATCATTAATTCAGCAAATACTTACTGAGAGTATACTTTGTGCTTGGCTATAAGAGAAGGGAAAGATGAAAAGATAAATAAGACATGCCCCTTTCTTCAAAGACCTTGCAGTGTAATAGGTCTACAAATATCTTCAAAAGTGACAAATCTCATTGGAGAAGCATTACCAATTGTCGTGTGAATTAGAGGACCTGGAACAATCAGACAGGACCTTGAGCAGAACGTGAAGAACAAGTAGAGGCCTCCTGGATTGTCTTAATATTTTGTGATGTTTAATAAACTTCATTAAGGAGCAGCCTGTAAAGGAAGCATGAGGAGACGGAAGCCATCTCATAGCTGAGCCTCCTATTGTTGGTCCACTTCCCTCTTCACCTCTTTTACTTCAAATCACAGCTAGCTGAGAGCCCTCCCAGGTGGCCAACACTGGTGGGGATTCGGATATGGGTATTTCAAGCCCCTGCTTGATTATCTCCTGACCTAACTGCTTTTTCAGCTTTGAGGGTTTTATTTTTCAGGAATACCACTGATTTTTGAAATTCTCTTTTTTGAAAAATCATTTTGCGAATCAGATTTTCTGATGAAGGCATAACCTGCAATCTGCAGTTAGCAGATGCTGTACCATTCTGAAATAAGTGATCCAAGATCACCATAAATTGATAATGAACTGTATTTGTCAGTATTGGCAAAGGATTTCAATTTACAGTAAAATGTGAAATAAGCCTTGCATACATCAGTATGTAACACCTAAGTCTGTCTGTATTTAAGAGAGGTCAGAGCACTGACAGCTAGCAGGCTTTGTTCTCTTCTCTTTGCACGCTGTTATGAGTGAGTGATTTGAAACCTTCACCTTCATGTTTCATGTGCTTTGAAAGTGGAGACTGAGGAATCTTTCTGCCTCGATTGTGTATCACTAACAAAATTAAATGATTGGAGCAATGTACCTACGGATTAATACATTCGAGCTATCTGAAAGAGAGAGAGATAGCAAGAGATTTGGCTCATGTTTTTTAAGAAATTCATCCTCAGTTCTTAAGTGTTTTGTTTATGTCCCTTGAGGAATGAAAAGAAAAACGATTTGTTTTTACTTGTAAGGCCTTACTCAGTTGCCCAATTCCGCAGAAGAACTGGACAGTGAGGACCTCTCAGGTAAGGGCTAGTCATTAGGTAAGGCACTGCTGGGTCCAACCTGTGGGTGCTCTGTCCACTTCTACAAAATGGCCACTTGGTTTACTGAGCAATCCATTAGCAATTGTGGATTTTGAGACTAAAGAAAAACAAATTTTCATTAACACTTTCTTCCTCCCCACCCACCTCTCTTCCCTATTTTAGTGGCGTGTATATTTCAGATTGGGGCTGATGCTATTAATGCAGTGGAAGTTAAGCCATCTTTGGGATTGTACTAAAGCCACGCTGTGTTCAGTGGCTTAAACTAATTTTTATGTTCTAGATGTATAATGGTTCAAGAGAAATTTTGTTGCGTTATAAAGCAGTTTAAGGATGTTGGATTATGAGACAAGATCTTTATTTTTAAAAAACACTCATATTGACCATTTACTACTTCTGTGGAATAGACTAGAAAAGCCATGTCATAGTTATCTTAGAAGTAGGGGATGGAGGGGGCAAGGAGGAAGGGGGGGCAATTGTTTTTCACACACCATGATGTAAACTAATTATCCACCTCAGACCTTTTTCACAGTACACTGAGCTCTTACAAAAGTAGGTTTCATGCTTGATTCCAGGATTTAGGTGTTACTAATCCAGAATAAGAAGCATATCCTAAAAAGGAGGGGGAGGAGATTTAAAATGGTCAGAGCTAAACAATTGTGTGAGCTCCCATGAAGTTGTGGGACTTCACTGCCAACCAGCTAGAGCTTCTTAAACATTTTGATCAGTCACTTCTTAATAAATCAATAAAGAAGTCCCCTTCGTCCTCATTGTGATGGAGAAACCAAGGCATAGGACTGTAGACGCTTACTCCAGCCTGTTGGAAAGAAGGGTTCCATATTGCCCCTTCTTGAGGAGATGTCACTGCAGCTCCCTTGAATGTTGGTTGTTGAGGTGCGGTCCTTAACTACAGGTCTTACCCAGTGAGAGAATAAGATAGTACCACGGAGTCTTTCAAAATGCAAGAGATTTATTCCCTACTATGGGCTTCTGTCAAACCTCAGGGATGCCTCTGTTTTCCCGTTATGTAGCATGTCCCAGGTTGAGCCTGGCTGTTGGATTTTCCCACAGAGTGGAAGATCTAGGAGGCCATGTTGGTTTTGTTCACTGCTATATGCCTGTCATGTAGTAAACACTCGACTGATCCTTGTTGGATGAATAAATGAATTCCAAATCCCAGTGAATTTAGAGAGAGAGAGAAATATAAGATTAGAAAGACAGCCAGCACATCAAGGGAGTGGTTCATTTTTGCCTCTTATTTGTGATGTATTTAGAGAAGTTGCAAAAACATTAGCCCGATTTTCTTTTAAAACAAGAGTAGATAAGCCCTTCTCCCTGCTTAGAATGTAATGCTGGACATAAGCAAACTGCTGTCAGGTCTGATCCTGACCCTAAATAAAATAGCTCTCTGACACACTGTCCCTGGCAATCAGATATTCTGAAGGATCCTAAGAAAGGACTGTGTTCTCATTGGCCTGATCCCTCTTGGCATATTAGCCAGACAAGGATTACTCAGATATGCAGAAGTAATTTTTCTCCTCTTTAGGAAAATGGGACTAAATCAGCCATCCATTCCTTCCCCCAGTATCATCAATTAAGGAATACTCCGGATCTCTCAGCTCTGCACCAAGTCAGATGTGGCCTTGCTGCAGTTCTATCAATCACCCCGGAGTCAGGAGCAATAAACCAACAACTGTTTGTGTTCATAATAATTCAGTTAAATTAATAATTACATTGTCCCCCTCCCCCACCTTCTCCAGGAACGCTGCAGTCCTGTATTGCTCAGGAGCCGTAAGTCATGTAGAACACTGATGGTTTATCAGGCTGGGGCTGGGCTGCCTTTGCATCTGGTTTGATGAACTAATCAAAAACTGATTAGCACCTTTGTTCAAAGGGGATGCTGATTAATCAATTACTATTGATTGTGAGCTTGGCTTCACTCGGCAGCAAAGAGACATCTGAAGGGGAAAAAAAACAACCAATAAAAATTGAGCAGCTGTCATAGTGTTTAAATTTATTAAAACAAAATGCATTATTTTTTATGAAGCTGTCTTGAAATGGGTCACTGAAGGGGAGCATATTGATTGAGAAAGGATGAACTTTTCAAATTTCTGTAGCCTAGAGACTGAATTCAATTATAATACAAGACAAACAGGTTAACACCCGTCTTAAACAGTCCATCAATAAATTAGAGTAGGTGTTGCACATTTAATGCTAAACTGTGGTAATGAATAATATTAGCATCCATTCCCTGCTCCATCTGGGTAGAAATTTCATCCTTTCCTCATTACGGATAAATGTTATATCCTGCATTTCCTTCTAAATAACGATGGTCTGTCTCCTCCTCGCCCTCTTTTCCCCCACCTTCCCCATTCACCACGGCTACCTCAGCTAATGACAATTTCATAAGCAACATATGGTGCTCCATCCTCACCCAGGAAAGCAAGTTGCCCAGCTGATCCTCCTCTTTAATCTGCATTAAAAAATTATGCCTGTCTGTAGTTCAGTGATTTAATTATTGGCAGACCTGGGAAGCTTATCCACTTCTACTTTGAACCCTTTCATTTACTTTTTGGGTGTTAACTTTATTGATGACTGATCCACAAGAGTTTTGAATTGTTTTATCAATTACATCTGCTGTTTCCCAGTGACAGCTGGTGGTTATTGCCACCCATGTGGAATAGAATAGCTTTAAGCACATTTATCCTATTTTATTTTTAAACTTTTTAAAAATGTCTCCAACTGCCTCCCTCCCTTCAGCAATGGAAGGGCCCTGGGGACTGTTTAGTGGAGTGTGGTGGTAAATATACAGTGTGCCAGAGAATGGCCCTCCAGCACAATCAGAGCAATCCATCAGTCTTCTGCTTTTGAAGCAAAGGCACCAACAAGAAATTCCAGAGCTGTCATGTTTCCCAAAAACATGTTTTCTACTCGTGCCCTACAAACGAGAAAGTGATCTGGAAAACTCCTACAACATGTCCCTCCCAATCCGTAGAAAAGGATAAGTGGAGGGCACATTCTCATGGCTTTGATAATCCATGCCAGGTGTTAAGGAGGCATCCAGGTGAGTCAACTCTGGTGCCCTAAATGGATTACAAAGGAAACATGGGCTCAAGATACAGTCTCTTTTAGATAATGGAGGCACTTAAAGGCCCTTGGGTCCAGATTGTCAGTCCCAGGGTGGGGTGTAAGACCATCTGGCTATTGTGAGTGTCCTCAAAGTCTGTCTGAACTTGCTTGAAATGTGTGTGAGAAACTGCCAATAGGCATAGCATTTTGAGGAACTCTTTCCTTAACTAGTCCCCACCTAAACTGTGGCCCAGATTTGGCAAACAGCCTATTTCATTTCTTTGGTAGACTAATAATAATAACAATAATGATGAGAAAGAAAACAAAGACCAGCTGGACTGTGTAGATACATTCAAGATATGGCCCATGAGTCTAAAATGTGGTATGATTTAGCTCATATTTGCATAGTATGTACAGCATAGAAGGCTCTTTCACACATGTCAGTGATCTCATTTGATCTTCGTTCATTCAGCACAGCTGTTTGAGCTCCTACGTTCCGGCCTCTGGGCTCAGCAGCAGGTATGCAGCAGTGAACAAGACCAGCCAGAGCGGGTGCTGGCATGGATCTCACGTGGCAGGCCCCTGCTTTTGTACAGTTCTGTTAGAACTAGAAGGGGAGACAGGCTCAAAACACAAGATATTGTCGGACTGTGACAAATGCTGTGGAAAAAATAAAACTAGGTAAAGTGAAAGTGAGTGAGTGGGGCTGGGAAGAGGAGGAGGCTAGTTTAGAAAAGCTCACCAGGGGAGGCCATTAGGGCGGGAAGACCAGGGATGAGAATGAGCTGGCCATGGGAGGATCTTCATGAAAATCCTGTGAGATTGTTGAGGAAGGGTGGTTAGTCTCAGTTTACAAATGAGGGAGCTGGGACTCCAGAGGTTAAATGATTTATTCAAGAGGCAGAGTCAGAATTTGAACTAATGGGTCTTCTTGCCTCTAGGAAATAGAGACTTCGGTTTAAAGTGGTTATCTTTCCCCTGTGAAATCAAACTTTGCTCTGGGGTCTTCTTGGGAATCTTTCTCCTCTTGGACCCTTTTCAATTCAGTCTGTGCATCCAGGGGATGAGGAGGGAAAAGTTGGGCTCTCCAGAGCCCGTTAGGTGTAGAGCCACATGCCAATTGACCTGGAAAGATCTCATCCAGCATTAAATCAAGCTCTACCCCCTTCAAAGAAGACCTTAAACTCTGCTCAGATATTTTCAGTGCCATAGTCCATTGACTCTCCTAAATTCTGGGATCAGTTTCCCGCTTAGATGGTCCTAAATGCCATGGGAAAGTGTTGGATTGCACTTATTTTTATCTTATAAATAAGATTCCCTTATTTTTAAGTTCCATTTAGTACAAGGCAGTAGACTGACAAATCGTATTGGGTCCATGCCAGCTTCTCCATGGCTTCCCCACAGTGTGGGTTTAAACTTTACCGTATTGCTGATCTTCCCATAATCCAACATGCTACTCTTTCCCCAGCATGCTACTGGGGAGGAAGGAGATCATTAAATAGAAACTTTTCCTCCAACTAAAAAGTTGGCGGGCTACGACACAAAATGTGAATTCCAGTCCTACAGTCCTACAGGTTGGATACTGCTTTGGGGTGATTTCACCATATTCATTAATCCATCCTCACATCCCCAAATGCTTGAGGTCCACTGAAGCATCTTTCTCCAGAGAGAGATTCTAGTGGGACATGTATGTTTGGAAATACTGTACAACTCTGTCCTCTTTATACTCCTCTAAGGAAAAAACTGGTATCATCCTCAGTGCCTTCCTGTTGCTTCAGATGGAAAAGGCAATCACACTTTGAAGTCCTTATTATTATGAAATGAATAGAGAGGACTCAGGAGTGTGCCTTTTGGTCTCTCAGGTGATGCTAAATGTCTTGGGAGGACTTACATCCTGTTACATCAAGTCATTTCCTCTGTTGTTTAAATTAACTAAATCAATTACTTGAGAAGGGAGAAAAACCAACATTTAAAAAAAAAAACACTTGTTCTCATATTTAGCTGATAAGTATTTAATATCCTGATACTCAAATGGTACACCTGAAGCATAACTTGGACTAGGTGGCCTTCAGCCGCCAGGCCCATGGCCTTGACCACCACACAGGACAGGTGGGCCATCAGTCACACTGTGTGCCATTCTGCATAAATGAAAAGAAAGAGCTTGGTGACTTCAACACAGCAGGTGTTTATGGGGCATCTAACCCTCTGAGAACAATGCTGCATGTGCAGTACAACCCTTACCTGCAAAGAGCTGATAAGTGTTTGCCTTGAATCAGTGATAAGAACTAGAGTCAAGCCCTCCTTAGGCTTTAATATAGTGGATTTAAATAACCTATTGAATATCTATGATATGCCAAGCCCTGGGCCAGATAGGCACTTTCATATTTGGCAGCACGTTGGCCTCTCAAAATGACAAGTGTATGATTGTGCTTAATGGCTCAGAGTGGCTGATCGACCTGCCTGAAGTCACAGAGAAAAGTCATGAAGCCCAGCTTCTACCCCAGATCTGACGGCAAGTCTAGTCCCCTTCCAGTGGGCCATGCAGGAGACGAGCTCCTAACTCTTCCTGCATCTCCTGTTTGGGCCTGTTTCTGGAGGATAATGTAGGCCGTAACGGCCTAAGAGAGCCCCGAACCCTGATCACTGAGTAATGACGATGTACAGCCGAAGCCTGTGCGCAGTACTTGTAATTTAAATGAAGGCATGCTGAGCTTTGGGTGGCAGGAGGATGATGATCACCACAGTTTTCCTTCGAGTAGCTTAACGTAGTTCCTTTGAAATGCCAGTGTAGCTGCAGTTCCATTGCTAGAATTCAATACAGCTGAAGGGGAGGACCAGCGGCCTGGGATGCTATATGAGAAGCTTCGTGATTTTCCTGCCTTACATTTATTCCTTCCCTTCTACTTTCTAAGAAGACAGAAAAGAAAGGTTATGCTGCAGAGGCTGGTGTGCTCCAATATATATTAACATCTTAATGGGAAAGCTGTGCATGTACTGTATACATTTACTACTCTGACAAGAGGGAATTAAATGTCAGAAGGATTTGTAGCATCTATAATTGAATTGGTGCTGAGAAAAGCAAATCTTAAAGAAGAATAACATATTAGGATTAGCAAATAATGTGGCATTTTGTCAGCGCATGCCATTCAGTTTGTTCCCCTTCAGTAATAAAGTTGTGCTTTTTAAAATGCACGCTTATTTTTGTTGCCGTGACAGGAGCTACAATAGATGATGAGAATGAGGAGCTACATTTTTCAGATGGTGCCAGGGTTTTTTGTTGATTTGGTTTTGTCTTTGAGGTCAGATTTTGTTTTTGTCTCAGATTTGGAAAATCCACTGTCAGGCTTTTTATTTCTTTCTAGCGAGAAGTAGCAAGTCGCATCATGGTCATTAAGCTTCCTCTGAGATAGACTAATCCTACAGCCCTGGGAAGCTGGAGGCAGCATTTCCATTATAAACACTAATTCTAAGAGTTTTTAATTAAACTGACTGTCCAGCAAGACCTCAGCCCAGGAAAAAGACCAGAACTAAACCAAGTGAGAGAACTCTTGCAAAAAATCAACAATTCTCACTTTTCTCCGGTCATCCATAGATGAGGAAGTTGCAGAAGGTTGAGCATCGGAATTGTCCAATAAATAGAAGTTGAACCTCGCCCATGTTTTAAATACTAATTTGTAAGGTGAGACCTAAGGTAGTTTATAACCTAGGAAAAGAAGAGGTATGTGCGTTTAAGGGGAGTGTCTAGTGCTCCCCAACTTTTTAAATGTGTCTTAAAGCCTGAGCCAGGGATGTTTTGAAATGTGCAGGTAAGCCAGTGCAGGGTGGCTATCATGCCCTGTTCCATATGTTTTATCACGTATTACTGTATCACCCTTCAGCTCCTCAGACGTAGAAAACTTGATGTACTTTTGGCAAAAAGACTGGCCTCAGACTGTGCAGCCTGGGCTGCAGGGTGGGCCGGCTGCAGATGCCGTGAGCCGACTGCTCAGTGACTTCCTCTGCCAAGGTCCCTATTTGCCAGGAGCATGTCTAGGATATACTGGCCATTCCCTGGCTACCTGTGGATCCCTGCCTTTGGCAGAGAGCCATTTAGGCTTATCACAGATCCACGATTAAGGCATTCGCTTGGCAATTTCTGTTTCGCGTCCCATGCCAGGCGGTAACGTAGCCATAGAAACGGGATCTGTTGCAGAGCCCTATTTTAACACAGGCAGCATGATTGCCAGAGCACTGCATTAAGGACAACTCTGGCAAGTAATTTGAGGCAGGAAAGCAGAGAAAGAGGAGGCCCCTAGAGGGAGGGGAAGGAGACTGACTCCACTAGCAATCGCTTTTCTTGTCTGGCCCTAGGGAACTACTGCCTTTAGAACTGCCCCCTTCAGGGCCGGCCCCGTGGCTTAGCGGTTAAGTGCGTGCGCTCCGATGCAGGCGGCCCGTGTTCGGATTCGGGCGCGCACAGACGCAGTGCTTCTCCGGCCATGCTGAGGCCGCGTCCCACATACAGCAACTAGAAGAACGTGCAACTATGACATACAACTATCCACTGGGGCTTTGGGGGGAAAATAAATAAATAAATAAAATTATTAAAAAAAAAAATCCCCCCTTCATATGGCCCATGAGCAATGGATCGGGCCAGGTTACCTGGCCCAAGGTAAAGAAATCTGAGCAGTCTGGGGCCTCGCTCTTGGGAGTTCTTTGAAATATTTTTGTCCTTGCAGTTTCTAAGATGCTAACGCAAACTCAGGGTGGTTGAAGCTATGACCCAAGCAGCAGTAGCCAACTTAACATTCTGCAAGCAGCTTGTAAACTCTCACCTGGAGCCAAGTTGTTCCAGCTTTTTGCCAAAAGAAAAGCTAACTCACGAATACTAAACAGTTCATCATTGATCTATCCTTAAAGAGACTCATGTCACCCTTAGAGCCAGAGACACAGCTGCAGGATGGGACAGCGTAGGCAGGAAGGACCATGCCACAACTATGAGTTGTCATGAACGCTTCCCAACATTTAGAAAGTGCACCTAAAAATGAGACTTATGGAACAACTAGGCCTGAGTTACTTGAGGTCACACGTGAAATGATTTGGATGACATTCTTCACTTCAATCGGACCGTGTCACCCAAAAATGCTTGCTTCTTCAAGGCTACAATAACCTTTATACCATAAGCACACAACAAGCAGAAACATGCCTTTACTTCAGGATGATGGGGCAAAGCTTAGTTCCAGAACTATGAACACGCTTATACCTGTTACTAAGTGAGAGGAACAATTGTAGTCTCTTAGAGAACAAGAAAACATTACCTTCTCAACTGAAGAGCTGTCCACTTGCCTGAGGATCCGGTATGTTGATAAGTGCTTTACATGCATACATTTATTCTTCAGTGTAGAAGCTGGGGGAAGCTGTAGAGTCTGGCTCTTGGTTTCCTTCTCTAATTTAGGGAAGGACCCGAAAATCTGGAGAGGATGTCCCTAGGAAAGTTCACAGGACCTGAGTGCAAGGGTCTGCACCCCACGAGGAGCAGGATCTTTGGGTGATGGTGCAAGTCATAGACTTACCCAAATTTTTCACTTAGAAGTAATTTCTCAGGGAACTGGCCAGAGCTCTTGCTTTGTGAGCGAAACAGGAAGGGCCAAGTGGCGATGGACTTGGTTGGGGCCGTGCTCCTTTTGGTGGTGGATATTTTCTTCAGGTTCCAGTCTTCATCCTACCCCATTAGCCCGGTGCCTGTTTGTGTAACATCTTGAGCTGTTGCTTGGTACTATGAGTGAGGCCCAGCCCACAGTGCAGGCAGTTCTGATCCAGCAGTAGGTAACCAGCTTTCACCCTGTTCCCCCCACCACCTTGGGCCAATCAGTAGCACTGTAAAAACTCGCCCACCCATCCCACACGTGAAAACGAGAAAGGAGTGAGATGAGTCTGGGAACAGCGCTGCTGTTCATAGGGGGGGCCAAGCCATGACTGGGGCACCGGTGAACGGCCACAACTCCATCAGTACCTCCCTCGGTAAACCCAGGGGTGGGCTAGAGGTGGGAAGAGGCGGTAAGGAGCTTGCAACCTGCAACGTTCCCTGTAAATTAAACATCAGTTACCTTCTGTGTCCATCTGCAGTAAATGAAGGCAGGAAAAATGTCTCAGTGATTAACTGGTGGTAGTAAACTTTCTGATCAAAGTGAGTATCAGAAGATAGCTGGAGAGATTACCCTTATAAATAAGTATCTGTAAAATATGTATGTCCTTGAGGGCAGGGAAGATAGCTAGAACCCAGGTATTTAATGTGGGCAAAGTGCAGGGGAAAAGAGCAGCACCCAGCATATTTAGCTGTAAGTTCATGGGGAGCAAAGGTCAAATGAATAGTTTTGGCTGGAGAAATTAACACCACAGACACATGCCCTGTGAGGTTCTGTTTATTTGTTTTTCTTTATCACAGAGCTGCTTGCTCTCTCTCGCTTTCTCTTCTTAGGCTTCTAGAACATTCCTGTTGCCTAGGCATGGAGGAGGCAGGCAGTCTTTTAACAGTGGACATGAGAGTGCCTTCCCCCAGGGGTTAGGTCTGTGCCTGGGACAGCTTCTCAAAGCCTCCCTCTGCTCTCAGTCTTCCCGGGGCAGGACCTGCCTTCACCCCTTGTCCCTCACTTTTCCCTCTTCTCAATAGCTAGGATCGCCTTTTTTCCTCACCCGATTCTAAGACATATCGAGTTAGTGGAAAGACCCTTATTTTTCAATAGGTCTGAAGCTCACGGCAGTTGGAGATTAGTTAATTCTCATTCCCACAAGATCCTGTATTTTGACAGCTCCCGGAGGAAAACACAACTTGCTGGCTTTTCTGTTACTTTCGTTTCCCCGTGAGCAATTTTGAATTTGTGCAGTTGGGGTGAGAGTCTCCAGTGTGTAACGCGCTATCCTCCAGGTACCCCGTGTCCAGGGGCACCCTGAGGGGAGCGCTCCCCTCCCACGGCTGAGTTCCGCCTTGTGGAAATGACTTGGAAGACATGGAGGCAGTTGCATCTGCAGGAGGCAGCACTTTTGACTGAGGAGGGAGATTCCTCTCCACCACGTTTCAAGTCGAGCTTATTAGACGTGTTGCTAGAGGGGCTCCCACATCACGGAGCGGGCTAATTGGCTGCAGTGCTCTCTGCCTCCACCCCATCTCCATTCTCCAATTAAACTCCCATCATCCCGTTGTCCTGGGCGACCTGCCGCTGCCTCTGATTTGGCATTTCTGTTTGGGTTTGGATTTGGGGGTTTTTTGTAGTCCTTTCAAAAGTAACTTAATGAAACACTTTAAATACTTCAATTTTTAGTTTAAACTCTTTTAATTAAAGCACTTTTCATGGACCCCTCAGTCACGAGTTATTTCCCCACATCCTTCAGTACTTAATCTCAGAGCAGAATTGGAAATATCGATAGAAAGTGTAAATCATGGCCTCCTGCTGAAAGCATTGTATCAGGTTTCGGCTCAAAAGAGCACCATTACCTTTAGCTGTCACGGATCTGTACACTTGATCGATAAACTTCAAATATTATTAGAGGTGGAGGCTTCAGAGATTTGCTCTGTTCTTTGGAGAGAGACAGAGATAAATCTTTCTTAAAAATTGACTTGAATTTGCACTCTCAGTCTTCCTGGTGAAATGCATTTCTCTTAGGCATCCAGCAACTGCAAGGGGACAGATTTATAGGCCATGTGCTTCTTGTACTGAAAGATTTAAATGGTAAATCCTTCACATATGACTTCACAAATCATGTAAAGTTAAAAGATTTTTACCGTTTCTGTTGCTGCTGTGCTTAAATTGTAAGGTACAGCTAGTAAATCATTTTAATGGAGGTGTCGTACTTGACTCAATAAAAAAAAAGACAATGGTTTAGCTTCCACTCCAAAATGTTAATGTATTAATTAACGGGAGAATAATTGTTTTTTACTACATTATAAATCTCGGGTGCCATTAGAATTTCAGCAAGGGGTGATGTAGCCACATTCCTAAATTAAAATTGTTTACACTGCCATACATCCATTCTGCATCGCCATAGCTCATTCTGGGTCCATTTTGGAGTTGTTCCCCAGCCAAACATGTCGTGCCTCAGTCGGAAGAAGACACCCTGAGGGAGTGATGCTTATAAAGGAAAATTAATTGCATTGTGAAGTGTTAAATAAATAAAATAAAAACTGTGGCGATGGACAGTTATTCCTCGCTGTCTTTTTTGAAATAGGTTTTTAGGTTTTAGATTGAGGCTTCCTCCCTCATACATCCTAAATGTAGCAAGCATGTCACTTGTCTTTAGTCTTCTAATCCGTGTTTTATCTCCAGGCAGCAGTGGCATTTGAGCTCCTTACTTTTCCTATGCATATGCCTAGCAAGGAATAAGTCGCTGGGCATCTAGCCTCCGCTCCACAGTTCCCGTTACCTCCTGAAGGTGCCATTCCGACGCCCTTAAATAGTTAGGTCTGCCTCCTTAATAGAATCTGCAACTGAATACAGATAGAGTGAACGCTAAGACCAGGTCAGAACTGGATAGACTCCATTTCTCCCCTCTCTGCTCCCTAAGCTTGTTCCACATGCATTAGCGCTCCTATGCTGCTTATAATGAAGTGGCCTCGTGGGGAGAACAGATCAATTCAGCACTGGACAGGTCAGTCTGTTCCCTCGGTGTAACTTGATCCATCTCAGTGTTCTCTCTGACTCCTCCATTAAAAAAGAAGGTGACCTGACCCTGGAAGCAGTGTCTCCAGGGCTTCTGGTGTCTTATAATGAGCTCTGCATCCCTATTCCTCTTCTGATTTCAACAGATTCTCGAGCAGGTGAAGAAGGCGCGATAAGGGCAGTGGATCATGCCGTGATTGGCGGCGTCGTGGCCGTGGTGGTGTTCGCCATGCTGTGCTTGCTCATCATTCTGGGGCGCTATTTTGCCAGACATAAAGGTAAGCAAGGTGCTTTGGCAGGCAGGAGGTCTCATGTCACCACAGCCCCTACATTTTGGGACTTTATAAGGTTGTCCTTGATAGGGAATTTGGTTTATGTGGCCACATAGCCTCTTTGAATTCTGAAACGGGGAGAGAAAAAAACAAAAATCTTAGCAGCTGCTGATTAGGACTCTGAGAGCTGATGAGTAGCACTGTTTGATTTGGATTTTCTCTCAGTATAAAGCTTTTTAGATTTGTTATTCTACAATCCATAATTGGGGATAGAGTAAAAATTTACAAATAGGGTCTGGTGTGGTGTGAACCCCAAAATGATAAACATGGAAAGAGCACACCCATAACCTACCGTTTTCCGGGAAGCAGGTGGGCTAGCTCTGCTCCCTGGCCCCAAACTCTGGGGAAGCTGGTCACAGCAGCTAGACTGCTTCCTTGGTTTTATGTGCCTTAAAAGCCACATAAATATGTATTTTTAGAATTATGAGTGCAATTGATTTAAATTGCCATTAATCATCACACTTATCAACTGTGCAGTCTGGATGGGCAATCATCTTTTCCAACGCTCCTCCTCTCTGCCCCATGCTGCTCTGATCCTCTCCTCCCCTCTTGGTAATTTATTCTTCCTTTTCTTTGTCGGACCTTGTCTTTCTCAGTTATTTTTCTCAAGCACTGTGCAATGAGCTTGCGGGGCTCTCCTATAGGATTAACTGTAGCGCTTGCATATTGCTTGATTGTAGAACCTGGGCTTGGGGAAGCTCCCTTGAGCACAGCAGTGGAGGTCCAAGGTACTTGACGGCTGCCTTTAGGATCCCAAGTGCCCATCTTGAGCGTAAAACAGTTGGGGACCCTCAGCACCATGCGTACCCTCTGTCCACGCCCAGGAGGCAGTCTGTTTGACTGAGAACTCCCAGCCTCTTGGTGTTGAGCTGATAAAGCCAGCAGGGTGAGGCCAGAGAGCAGGGCGGAAGTCTGTGCAGCAGCTGTGGAGACCCAGGGGAAGAAGGACACGCTGCAGAGGAAAGGATACGGGAGGGGAGCATTTGACCGCCTGCTTTCTCAAATTTGTCCCTTTGAAAACCTAAAAATACAATGAATGTATCAGCCTTTTTTTACCTAAGAATTTTCAAGAATGCAGCATATAATGGGAGGAGGGTGATTTGGTTATAACAGACAGTATAAACTCTACCTATTTATCACACTGAGGTGCAGTCCTTGTCTTTCTCCATGTAAACTCTTGGGACTTGCTGATAAGAGTGTCGCCAACTTTGTAACGTTTTGTCTATTGTCATTATAAAGTGGCTGTGCCAATTAGCAAATCCATGAATCCGGGTCCGGTCTAGAGTTACATTATGAACGAGAATCACTTGTTCCTTAAGGCAGATGCCAAGCCTTCATTACGACTGTTGTGATATCCAGTTATTTCTCAATCTGGAACCCCACTCTGAAATGAAAGGCAGAAAAAAAATCAAGCATTCATGTGCAAGTTCAAGCACATTCTCGCTTGCAGATAGGCAACAATGATTCATGGAGGCAGGAGACAAGTGTGCAGATAAACGATTTGAGGTGACAATAGAACATCATCAGGGCCCTAATTCATTTATTGGCTAATTGCTCTCCCTCGCTTTGGTCTTTACCCATGTACGTGCACACATGTGGTCATTGGTCTTGGGCGTTTACTGTGTGTACGTTAGTCAGCAGCTCTCCAGCTTTCTGCATTTTTAGCTCCCACTCACGTCTTCTTCTGCTGACATCCTCTGGTCATAATCACTGCTCTAATGTCTCATTTGCTGAATTATATCGCAGCGGTTCAGTTGGAGTGGTGCCTTTGGAACCCCTGGATCCCCATTTGTCTCACCCACCTCGCTCTCTTCTTCCAATTGTTTTTCCCCTCTGCTGCCTGCACACCACTTCGGCTGATGATGGCCATAAAGCAAGTTGCCATCTCTGTACCACTTTACACAGAGGCCATCAGACAGTCACGGTCCTTTACCCCTTCATCTTTCAGGTACATACTTCACTCATGAAGCCAAAGGAGCCGATGACGCAGCAGACGCAGACACAGCTATAATCAATGCAGAAGGAGGACAGAACAACTCTGAAGAAAAGAAAGAGTACTTCATCTAGATCAGCCTTTTTGTTTCAATGAGGTGTCCAACTGGCCCTATTTAGATGATAAAGAGACAGTGATATTGGAACTTGCGAGAAATTCGTGTGTTTTTTAATGAATGGGTGGAAAGGTGCGAGACTGGGAAGGCTTGGGATTTGCTGTGTAACAAAAATGTTCTTTGAAAAGTACACTCTGCTGTTTGACACCTCTTTTTCTTGTTGGTTTGTTTGTTTAATTTTTATTTCTTCCTACCAAGTCAAACTTGGATGCTTGGATTTAGTTTGGATAGATTGCAGAAAATTCTGTGCCTTGGTTTTTTATTTGTTTGTTGTGTTCCCTTTTTTTTTCTTCCTTTGTGCGCATTTATTTTTCCCAAAAAATTTTGGATTTTTTCCAAAATCTCCCATTTTGGAATTTGCCTGCTGGGATTCCTTAGAATCTTTCTTCCCCTTATTTTGTTATTGTTTGGACTTTTTCTGTTTATCTTTGAAGTAACTGCTTTCTGTTCAAAGTTCAGTTTCATAAAAGGAGAACCAGCACACTTTAGATTTCATAGTTCAGAATTTAGTGTATCCATAATGCATTCTTCTCTGTTGTCGTAAAGATTTGGGTGAACAAACAATGAGCACTCTTTGCTGCTGCCCATGTTTCAAATACTTAGAGCAGTGAAGACTAGAAACTTAGACTGTGATTCCGAAACTGTTCTGTTTGCTGTGGAACTACATTACTGTACAGGGTTATCTGCAAGTGAGGTGTGTCACAATGAGATTGAATCTGTCTTTAATTCTGTAACTGTAGACGGCTCAGTAGAGATACCCCACACTGTAGAAAGGTTTGGGGCGGAAAGGGCTCCTCCTTTTTCAATGCCCTAAACAGACCTGACAGGTGAGGCCTGTTCCTTTTATATAAGTGGACAAATTTGAGTTGCCACAGGAGGGGAAGTAGGGAGGGGGGAAAGACAGTTCTGCTCTGGTTATTTCTGTTCCAAATGATTCCATCCACCTTTCCCAATCGGCCTTACTTCTCACTAATTTGTAGGAAAAAGCAAGTACGTGTGGTGTGCGAATGACTGAGTGGGACAGGGTTTTTTTTTTTTTTTCCTTTGTGCTTAGTTAGGAAGGCAGTAGGATGTGGCCTGCATGTACTGTATATTACAGATATTTGTCATGCTGGGATTTCCAACTCGAATCTGTGTGAAACTTTCATTCCTTCAGATTTGGCTTGACAAAGGCAGGAGGGACAAAAGAAGGGCCGGTATTGTTCTCACACTGGTCTGCTGTCGATCTCAGTTCTCGAAAGGTCAGAGCAGAGGTGGAAAAACAGCATGTAGGGATTTTCAGTTACTTAATCAAACTCAAATGTGAGTGTTTTTATCTTTTTACCTTTCATACACTAGCCTTGGCCTCTTTCCTCAGCCTTAAGAACCATCTGCCAAAAAATTACTGATCCTCGCATGATGGCAGCCATAGTGCATAGCTACTAAAATAAATTACCTTGAACATATCTTCAATGGGGAGCCTTGGGAAAAGGTAGAGGAGTCAAGTTACCATTTACATTTTTTTTAAAGAAATGTGGGGATTTTCACTGAAACATCTAGGAAATCTAGAAGTAGTCCTGAAGGACGAAAACTAAACTCTTACCATATGTTTTGGTAAGGCTCCAGACTCCAGGATACAGTCCCTATGGAAAGATGGCATCAAAAAAGATAGATCTATATATATATAAATATATATTATATAACATTTTCAGTGAGTACTTTTGGATTTTGCAAGGTGCATTTTTACTATTGTTACATTATGTGGAAAACTTACGCTGATTTATTTAAGGGGAAAAAAGTGTCAACTCTTTGTTATTTGAAAGCGTGTTTATTTTTCTTGTCTTTATTTTAACCTTTGATAGAACCATTGCAATATGGGGGCCTTTTGGGAACGGACTGATATGTAAAAGAAAATCTATATCGAGCAGCATCTCGTTCTCCCTTCTCCTATCCCTAGGCACCTAACCAAGACAAAAAGCCACAATGAACATCCCTTTTTCGATGAATTTTATAACGTGCAGCTCTATTCCGAGCCCTTAGCACCCATTCTGACCATAGTCTAACCATATCAAAGGGTGAGAACCATTTAGCATGTTGTTGAAAGGTTTTTTCCGTTGTTCTTTTTAGGAGGGAAAAAAAAAAAAAAGTACCATTGCTCACAGAATTGGCGTCTTGTTTTTGGGACCTCCCATCTTTCTGTTTTGAAAAGTGTACAGTAGTGCAGTGTTCCTGATGTAACTTTATGGCTTACAATGTTGACATGTCTCAGGTTCATGTGTTTCGATTGGTGTTTTCCGTCTCAGGTAGATTGCAAAGTGTAGGCCCCACGCATTGGAAAAAAAATAATAAAACAAAGCAAAAACAGGAAATTATGGATTTTAGTTGTATATTGGTTTATGTATTTTTTCTTAAGTATACAGTGCACTGTTTGAAATGTATTGTTGAGTATTACTTTGTACAGGTTGATCACTTTTTTTAGAGTGAAGAAAGAACAAACTTGTTTTTTGTGTTTTTTAAAGGAATATAAAATAATGAAGGATGTATAATTGATGCCAAATAAGCTTGTTCTTTAGTCACACCGACGTCTTATTTTTCCCTTTAGGCCAGTTCTGTTTCTGAGGTGTACATGAACAATGTTACAGTGTAAGAAACTTCATATCCATATGTTCCCATTCGCATTTTGTATTGGTTCATGTATACCATTTTTACAAAAAAAAAAAGAAAAAAAAGAAGTACTATAAAATATCTGTCTTCTTAATAAAAAAAAATTAATGTTACCAAGTGATCCTTTAATCTCATTATGGACTTCTTATGGACACCTCGGCGCCAGAGAAGAGATGGGCCCCTGGTCCAGCTTCCTCCCTAGGACCTTGCGCAGGGCCAAGAACGCGGGCGGTAGATGCTAGGAAATGCTGCCGGCTGGGTTTCTTGGAACCGCTTTCTCTCCTCCTCCTTCTCCCCTCTCCGTGGACAGGTGGGCCAGGTGCTCTGGCAGCGCTGACTCAGCGATTTGTGCAGGTGCGCGTGATGCGGTGGCGGGCCCGCCAGGACAGGCCCCTCCTGTGGATTCGTCTCCTGCCTCCCTCTCCCTCTTTTCACCCACCACCCGCACCAACTTTCCTGTGTTGGCTGCTCCACCTGTCTCTTACTTTGGGATTTCGTGTCTTAACAATTCATTCTGCCTTCTTCATTTCAAGTTCTCTCTCCTTTAACCGAAAGACAACATAATCTGCGGAGGACTGGCTTGGCTGCCTACGGAAGATTGTTCTCACTGTTCGTGCTGCTGAGACTTCCAGGCCTGGGTGTACCGCAGGATTCGGTCTGTTGTCATCCTTCTTGCCTTGCAGGGCGAAGTGAGCGATGACTACACTTCATGGTGACTGATCTTACAAATGCACACATAATATTTGAGCAGCCCCAAACTGCCCTTCCCCCCCACTCACCCAGCTGTGTCTACGTTCCCCTTTTCTCTCTCTGGCAGATAACGGGGAAGGCTCAGCAGGGGGAGAAAAGGTAAGCTCCAGAAAGCCAAAGGCTGTGCATCTCATTTCAGCCTCCTCCATCCTGGCCTGGTCTTTGCCTGTCTCAGTAAACATCAGCTAACCAGATAGATATGCAGTTATTGAGCACCTGCTGTTTGTGAGAAACAGAGAAGTGTAAGATGGTCTCTGGAGGCTAACCGGGGCATCACTTACACCCACGTGAAAATGTGAAATGATCCTCAGCCATGGGGGCCACACTGAATACAGTTAAGGAGCCCAGAGAATGCTGTGGGAATTTCTTGGAGAAGGGATATCCGTGAAGGCTGGCATGACAAGACAGCTTCCTAGAGGAGCTGGGGCCCCAGCTAGACCTTAAAGGATGGTTTAGTGAAGAGGGAATGCGAGTCAAAAGTACAACAGGCAGTAAGCGCCGCCAGCCTGCTGATTGGCACGGGAAGAATAAAGTGAAATCAGATGAGGCATATAGGGTGGGATGATCTTGTGGCTGATCTCCAAGTCCAGGCAGAGGAGTCAAGATTTCAGGGGCCTCTCCCAGCCTCTGCCAGAGGGCAGGGGGCAGTGGGGAGTGCTAAGTCATCAGAGCTCTGTCAACAGACCCTTTAGGTGACAGACGGTAGAGATCAGGAGAGCATGCTAAGAGACTGCCTGGGTTCAAATCCCTGCTCTGACACTTAGCTGTGAAACCTTGGGCAACTTACTCAACTTGCCTGGCCTTGGTCTCCTGCTCTGTACAGTAGAGATCGCTGTAAGGGTTGTTAGGAGAGAGAAATGAGACAGGCAATAAGTGCTTAGCAAATAAGGTGTCAGACACAGAGTAACATGTTGGTCATAATACAGGATAGAGGCGGATGGTAATTAAAAAGATAGAAGGTTACCCATGGCTACCAAGAAGTGGTTGGTACTCAAGTGGAGGGAGCTATTTGGGCTCCTGTGCGTATGGACACCCCATGCTCTTGTGATGCTTGCCTTAGAGTGTTTAATGAGCCCTTCTCACCATTCATTGGTGTAGTTAGTCCAGGCCATGTGGCACACAGTGTGTTTCGTGTCCCCAAGCCCCTCCCCTTGTCTGTGGCATGAGGCGCCAGATTCAGCTGTAACCTACGAAAAAGGGACCCAAGAAGTTCATTGAACTGAGGCAGATGGGAGGTGGCGACTTGCTGCACAGCTGCGGTTGAGTGCCACAGGGTATGCAAATGAGAAGGCGCCAGAAGCATACACTTTAGCGGGAGCTTGATAAGTTACCCAGGCCTTCGTTGGTATGGGAGTGAAAATGGGCCTCCTCTCCTCCGGAGAGTTTCCACAAATGTTTTGGCCTGCTTGCATTCTCCAAATACATCAACCCGAACCCCGAGGTGATATGCGAGTGTTAATTGGTGCAATCTTTCACTGTCCTCTGTCTACTTGAAATGTAATTCTTGTGCTGCTGTGGACTTACTCCATGGAGAAATGTTCCTTTGATTCTGTCATCCAGAACCTTAAAGCAGCCATGCTACAGGCAGAGAGACCCTGCTTACGTGAAGGCACTTTGTTTAATTATAAAATTACGGCTAAGACTAATACACTTTTTTGCCAGGATGCCAAATACACAGCCCTCAGTCATGAAGACTCAGCAGCCAGATTCCTTCAGAGTGAAATTTGTATCCACAGCCACAAATATATAGTTTGGAAATATTTCCAAAATGAAGCACTTGGATGTCCTCACCCACTGTACAGGAGAAAAAGAAGGGACTCTTGGCAGTCATCCAAAAGACCTTAGGGGCCAATATATTCGAGTCAGTGGTAGGTGCAAAGTCGGCACTCAGCAGGTAGAAATTCCTTACAGGGAGACTAGCCAAGCACCTGGTTGCCTGAGTCTCATTTTATATTCAGTCTGAAGAGGTCACTTCTGTATTTCAAACCTTGACATTTATAAGTTCGTCCACCCTCAATATAGATAGCTTTCAGGTTGGCCTTGAGGAAATGAGCCAGCCAGCCCTGAGTTTACTGCTATTGGTCCCATCATTCTCAAGGAGCTGCCAGGACAGGATACCTGTTCTCCCCATGGGAATGACATTTTTGGTAATGGTGAAGCAAAGCTTCACCATTGCTAGCATATATTCTGAGGGGCCTTCCGAATGAGGCATGGCATGTTAGAAAGATTCAAACCATATTCCTTGCCTTATTTGTGTTCATCTTGAAACTGTGAAATGTGTCTCCAGCAAGAGCCACAGTGTTCAATGCCCCCACATCACCGCCCAACCCCCATCATTACACATGCCGGAAAGAGGGTATTAGGCAGAAGAATAATGTGAGCACCCCAAAACTGAGACTTGAAAGCAAGAATCTTCTATTTTCAAGTCTTCCGATCCTGAGTTTCCAGGCTGTTCTGTACACAGGAAATTTTATTTGTTTTGTGTTTTATGTTTTTATTTTTCCTTCAAAGTGAACATAAACTGTCTAGTGCCCCTAGTGGTCAGTGCTAAGAAATGCAACTCGGGCCTTGCATATTTAAATATGGAATTAATTCCAACAAGGAATCGGACTTAATGTCTACTGCTTTCTCTCTCACACATGCACGCCCACTCTCGACTCCCATTTCACTCCCTCCTAATCCTTCGAGGTGTTGAGCTGTGGGGCGGTGATTCCGGGGCAAGTGCAGACTACTACTGAGGGTCAAATCAGCGCGTGCTAGGGCCCAGGACTTCTCCAGCTGCCCTCCAAGTGTGCACTGACTCACAGTCATATTTCAGACATGATCGCCTTAAATCTTCCTTAAGTGCTATCTTCTCAGGTTAATTAATCACCAGGCTTAAACTTGCTGTTACCAGCAGGAAGTCCCTCCTGAAGTCAGCAATGTTACGATTGCATCTTCTAATACTGTTTATCCTGCATTAGTGTTTACTTAGGGGGAAAATTGATCCGTAATTGATATTTCAGTCTTCCAGAGCTGGTGTTGGAAGAGCCTAATGCAGGCCTTTAATAGCAAGCAAATATTTAAATCCCTTAATGGTTGCTGAATATTGAAATGTGTGACTTTATTACTCTTTTTGGTTTGTTTTCTCTGTAGTTGTGTATTTCATCGTTTAAGCTTGCAGTGGACGCTGGCAGGCTCAAGTCTAGCTAATCCACAAAAGCTGTTTGCCCAGACACAGCAGACCTGATTAAAAAGTATTGCTGTGGAAGGAAGTCTTCTGCACTAATCAGTTTCTGTTAGCTAGTGACGAAATTACAGTCCATCTCTCTCTCTTTCTCTTTCTCTCCCTCTCTCTAGGCCTGTTTTCTCTAACCTCCTCTCCCAGAATAAAGTGATGGGGGCAGCTATAGTGTTGCAATTAGGAGCATGAATCTTTTATCGTTTGGACAAGGAAGGGGAAATGCCATTACTGTCAACTGAAATGTCCTACTTGGGTTTTTTGCTCCTACTTCCCTGGCAAAGCCCATTGCTGCTGCTGAAAGTGTATAACATTCACAGCTGTTCTTGATGGCTTGATTCTTAACTCAGCCAGAAATGCAGCCCGGGAGATGTTTAAGACAGTTTATGGAAAATAATAGATTTCCTTGCAGAGACACAAATCCATCGAGAAGGGCCTTGAGTCACATTAGACCTAGCCAAGATCACCAATTTTCTCCCTTTCTGGCTTCAGTTACAAAAGCTATTCCTAAAAAAAAAAAAAAAAATCAGGCCATCTTGAATCCTCTGTGTTTTCCTGGTTGGTTTCTGTCAGCACCCACAAGTCTCTGGCTATGGCCGCCGTTGTCTCACCACTCACCTCCAGCAGCCGTGAGACCTGACAAGAAGCAGTGCCTGCAGAGGTGGAGAGAAAAGGACGTTGCAGAGTGCAGAAGAAGAACTGTCGGGAAAGCCAGCCGATGAGAGCTGAGACGAGGTCCCCCAGCCTGGGGGCTCCAGAGACAGAGGTGGCTGTGTTGAAGGCCACCACCACCACCCTAGCACAAGGGGTGGGGTCCTTCCCTGTGTGGCATCCCCATGTGGCCATCAGGAATGCCAAGAATGCTGGGAATGCCAGGAATGCTAGCTTCAGCCATACAGCCCCGTCGCCACACTGCCTCTCAGACCTACCCTTAGTTAGGAACCTCTGGGAATGAAACTCCCTTTGGCAGGTCAAGAGGGAGTGGCCTCCCAGTCACGAATGTTTGGAAGCCTGCAAGGATGAAAGAGCAAACAGTGCATCACAAAGTTGCAGCTTTCTGACTGTTTCTGCAAATGCATGTCAAAAGCCATGTGTTTCTTCGCCCCAGAGTGCCTCCCCAGTCCTGGCAGGAAGGAAAGGTAGAGGGCACAGGCCCGCGGGCACCCGCCAGATCCCCCTCACCCTTCCCCTCTAGTTGCAGCCGCAAACACCCCCAGCGGAGTTGCCGCCACCCCCCTACTGTTTTCGTTCTCAGCTTCTCCTAAATGGAAACCATTAATCATACTAAATTGTGCAATGATTCCGTGATAGGGAGAATGCTGATGGCAAAAATCATTCTCCTTTGTTGTGCCAGGCAGGCAAAAGGCAGAAGTATTAGCTCGTTGCCCTGCCTGGCTCCTTGCAAATGCTGACCATGTGTTTGCCCACGCAGCTGCCACTATGCACACAGCTTATTTTAGCACTGGGCTGAGGCATTCCAACTGCGGACAGAATACGAGGTGCCTGGCCATCTCTTCCTTATTCCAAGGACTGCCAGTAAGACTTGTCACTGTGGGCGCTCCCATCTAAGGGCCCCAGACCAGGGGGAGGAGTGCTGTGCGACTAGGGGAAAACCCAAGGTGGTCTCAGATAGGGTGAGCTAGTGAGGTAAGCTGTTCCCCACACACACTTCTGCCAGCTGGATTTCAGAAGAAGCCAGGTGTGGATACCAAGGAGGCTTTTTGCCTTTCAGAATTTGATGTCTGCTTTGCTTTCGACAAGCCTCTTTGTAAGCCACCCCTTCTGAATTAGAATCATTTTCCAAAAGCTCTTAAGCTATGATTAATGCCAGGGCTGTTTTTAACAATCATCCTGCCAGTCTTAAGCTGTAGTCATTTTCAATAATTTGGAGTGCTCAAAGGCAAGCCAGGAGTTTGTTGACAACAAAACCCATAAGAGCACAGCCAGGCAGCCACAAAAGATGGAAAAGCAAAAGGACCATTTGGGCTTAGCTGGCTTTCTGCTTCCAGAGTTTCACCACTAAAAGTTTGATTGAATGCTCACAACGCATTAAGGATCCAACTATGAACATGGCTCGGCGAGAGGGCTGCCAGCCTGGCTTTTGTGTGAACAAATGAGCAGCGTGTTTGGAGGGCTCCTGGTTTGTTTATGGACATGTGTGGTTCATTCATGCCGTCCCCAAACCAGAGAGCCCTCATTTGTCTTCCCTTTGCCAACATCAAAGACCGGGCAAGAAATGCAGTTGCTTTGCTCTGGGGCTGTTTACTTCCTGTGAATGCTGAGCAAGTCCTGGGCCAGGATTTGGGAATCCAGCTCCATGGATGGCCCCGGACACTTCCTCAGCCCTGTGTATTCAACTAGGGCTCTGTTTTTAATCTTGGCAATTTCATGGTAGAGGATCCATCTGTTTGAAAGACCAAACCGAAGCTATGGCTTGAAATGTCCATGATCACAGATTTACTTAGATGCAGCTTCAGATGGCACCTATTTCTAGCTCATTATTTCCTCCAGTAGCAAAGGGTCAGCTCTGGGTGATGGGACTTTAACCCAGTGAATTTGGTGTGATTGATGGATGTCTGTGTGTCAGTCCAACCCTGCCCCCACACTAGCTATGACGTAGATTACGTTGCTAACCAGGGAGAATAGAGACCCCTGGGTAGAGCTTTGAGCTTTCATTAGCTGACTTCCAATAAACTGCCTTCAACCATGAATCACAACAGGACCCCCAGACCTGCCTTCAACATGGCCTTAGAGGTATCTGGCGTATTCCCTCCTGGTCCCTGTTGACTTCAAGCCCCTTCCTTCTGAGGCTGAATGAACAAATTTCGAATGTTTGGTCTCTGGATCATGTTTCCGTCTTGACGGAATGCCCAAAAAGAAACTCATAATCTACCCACATAATCTCTCCACATTCCTACTCTGCCCACCTCTTAGAGAGTGTTGCTGGGTTTTCTTGGCAGCTTTTCAAGGGCATCACTGGGACATCATCCCCTCTAGCATGGAACCTACCGTAGGATCACGAGGCTTTGGGGAAATGAAGTTTCCTCCCAACCTGCTCCTTCCCTTCTATTCCCTTTCTCGGTTAATAGCATCGCCAGTCACTCAAACTAGAAACCTGGGAGTCATTTTCTATTCCTCCCTCTTCCTCATCTCCTACTTCCAACTGGTTCCCAATTCCTGCCCATTGCCCCCTAAATACTTCTTCAACTTGACCGAACCTCATCATTTCCATGTCACTCACTTAGTCCAGGCTGTTTACCTTCAACCACAGGAACGTAACAGCCTCTTCTCTGGTTTTCCCTTGCCTCCGCCCTCAGCCCATGATCAGTCCTAACAGGAGTACACGGGTCCCTCCCCTGCTTGGAAACCATTCTTGGTTGACCTTTGACTGCAGAATAAATCCAAATCCTCACAATTTGCCATCAATTTAGTTTGGCTTTCCAGTCTCACCCTGTGACCCCCACCACTCATATGCCCTGGCCCCTGCCCCTACCCTTCCTCACATCCGGTCCCGTTTCATTACCGTTCACACCTCTGTGCCTTTGAACGTTCCGGGAGCCTCCTTCTCCCTTAGGTGACTTCTCTGTGCTTTCCCAACCTCTCATGCTCAACTCAATTCGTGTGCTTATCACATATCTGAACTGTTGTTTACCTTTCTGTCTCCCTCAATAAAAGAGTAAATTCCTTGAGAGTAGAGACTCTATCTGATCCAGCTCCATATCTCCGAAGCCAAGCACAGTATCTGCCCCTGTGCTCGATAAATTATTGAATAATATGAGCGAAATTCTTTTTCATCTGTGGTTGGATTGGGGGTCCATCTGTCCATGTCTTTCCTGGAAATATCCTGGTAAGGCCTGCTCTCTTTCTTCTTTCTAACCAGCAATTCTATAGTTTCTAGAACTCCCTCTGTCTGCTCTGTAAGTGTTTGTTTTGGTTTGGTTTTGATTCCCTTTCTTGCTGTCCTGCTCAGCCTACTCGTTTCCCCTCTCTCCTTTCTTCTGTCTCTCTGGGCCGTTTTATCCATTAAGCTCAGGATGTATAGTGACTATGTCCTATAAACATTTCAAGGGCCTGTGAACATATTTGAGAGCTGGAAAGAAAAAATATGAGCTCCAAATACTGAGAAGAAAACCGTAAAAGCAAAATTATTAAATGTTTAATTTAATATCTACAAAACCATAATGTTGTCAGCCAGGAAACTGCAACCAAACTGAACTGGTAAATAATCACAGATAAATTGTATTCTACGTGGGATTGCAATGTATCGGATGTGTGGGTTAGAGCCTCTGTAAAAAGAGGTCCTAGAGCCTGCAGAGTTTTTAAAACAGCCCCACCTCTCTCCTGTTTCTTCTCCTCTTGCTCTCGCCCTCTTGTGCTCTGTCTCCTCTCCTCTGAATCTTACACTCCAACCCTGAGCATATCAATCAGGTTCTGGAGGGAGCTAGCCCAGGAAAGGCCCAGACCGGCCAGGTGGGCAAAGTGTGTGAGCCATCAAGCCCTCCTGGAAGGCTGACACTCTGCAAGCATCTGAGGAACACACCCGGGGGCCCAGGATGGAAAGCAGGCGGCCTCACATATGCATAGAACACAGCAAACTTTCCTTCGCGGCTGCTTCTCCCGGTTTCTGCATGGGCAGTCTGTAGAGATAGGTGACCTGCACGCCCGGCTTCCAATCTATACAGCAAATTGTCAGCCTGGACACCCTGGGCTTTGGAGGGCAGGTGACCTCTGCCCTTCTGCTGTCTTCCGGCTTTTGGGTTTTGTTTTGGCGTGTGTGGGAGGCGGGTAGGCTGGTGGTGATGAGCTCAGACTCCAGGAGCCAGTATTCATGAGTAGTGTTTCCAGCTGTGCCTCTGATTCAGCCCGTGACCTTGGGCAAATCGCTTCCTCCCTGGGCCCTGCTCTCCATCTATAAAGAGCCTCAATCCCAAGTTGTTTCGAGTTATTTGTTTGTGAAGTACTTTGACATCTCAGATCCAAGGCCCAGTAAAGAGCAAAAATACTGCTGCTGTTATAGTGCATTTAAGACCACAAATAAAATGCATTGCCAGCTCTCGAGTTGAAAATTAAAAAGCTGTAATAATTGACAACTAATTCCACTGTGGCTTTGTGGTATCTTTGCCGTGCTGAGATCACCCAATTTTTTGCCCTTTTTCTTTAAAAATAAATAAAAGCTCCTTTGTGAAGAATGAATTTCATTTAGTAAATAATTTTGACTCGTGTAATTCCTTCTGTGACTTTTCTTAACAACTTGGCTTTGCTGAAAAAGCCTCACCCCTCCGCAGTCTTCCAGCCACGGTGCTCTGCAAAGTAATTGTGCAATTAGGAAGAAGTGGCTGGAGCATCGCGTTTCTCTATATTTTAGGTTGGGAGTCTGACTTTGACTCCTGGCTTGCTGGAGTGGGTGAGCCAGCCCGTTATTAAAAAAAACAATTATGCTGTTAAAAACTCAGCAGCCCCACAAGTGAAGAGCATCGATTGGTGAGAGCTGGTCAGTTATCACCAGAAGGTCCTGACAACACACTAATAGGCTTTTCTGAAGATCCAATCAAATTTTCCAGGCAGAGGCTTGAGGTGTCCCACACGGGATAATGCTTGTCCTGGCCAGTGTTGATTTTGGTGTGGCTCTCTCCTCTCTCCCCTCCCACTGGCTCGCACTCTTCAGCGGCTGCTACCCTTTTTTTTTTTTGGAATAAAGATTTGAGCTTTGTATTCCATGTGAACAGTTTGATGGGGGAGGGGACGCCTCGAAAGCCTGGTCTGCCCTTGATGGTGCCTCTCCGCACTCTCTCCTTTGTTACTCGATCCTTACAGTCAGGCACAGCATCACTGCTTCCCACTCCGCTTCTCCCCGACCTTGCGGATTTTATTCTCAGAGCTGCTTCCAGCCCAGCCTGCAGCCCCTCTTAGAAGAGATTCAGTGAGAAAGCCTGCTGGGAAGGAGGGATCAGGCGGCTGCAAGTCACAGAGTTTTCCAGTCCCCCCCAGGGAAGTGTATTCCCTGGGCTAGGAGAGGGTGTTGGACTGCGTGCGTGAAGGCGTGTGTGTGTGTGTGTGTGTGTGTGTGTGTGTTAGGAAAGAGGCAAGGCTACCAGATATAGTTGTACAGACTGTTCAGTTGACAAGAGTGTCAGATCTAGCAGGTGCGTGGGGACGGGGATGCAGCCCACCCTCTGCCAGCCAAGCTTGGTGACTTGATGCCCAGTTGCATCTTCCTGGAGGAAGGCATGCCTTTATTCCAATTCAATCAAAGATGCTGTATGGCCCGTCGCTGGCCTGGAGAGAGGTGGGGGAAACCCGGAGCCTCCAGGATCCAGAGCAGCTGCATTACTGTGCACTGCTCCACCCAGGCACTGGCCACTCCCCACGAACATCCCTGGGTGACAGAGTCAGCACTTGCAGCCATTCCATGATCCTTAGTGTTCCCATCATACTCAGGGACCCCAGGAAGGCTTCTTGGATCTGTTGAGTTGGCGTACACCTCACCCATGCAACTCCTCTGCCGCTTCACCTCACCCAGGACCCTCCACGTGGCCTAGGCAGGATGCACCTGGCAGGTCTCTGCTTATCCCACCTCCCTTGCTCCTCCTGTCCCATCTTTTGAAGAACCCGGGCTTTGTCATCAGCAGACCCAGGTTCAAATCCCAACTTCCTCACTTAATAAAAGTTGACTTTGGGCAAGTCTCTGAGTCTGTTTCTTCAACCTTAAAATATCCACCTCACACCAGGTTGTGGAATCACGTAGGTAAAAATGCTGTGCCGCTACACAAATGTTAGTTACAGGTTATTATCAAACTTCTAGGCGCCAGGAGTCATATCTTCTCCCCGAACCCTGTCGGTCGCCCCTAAACAGACTCACACCAATTAGCACTTGGTTACATCCTGACACATTTCCTCTCATTGTTTCACGTGTTTTTTTGTCTCCACACCAGGCTGTTAGAGCCTCGTGCAGCAGGCTCACATCGTACCCTCGTTCTGGATTCCCCAGAGCCCCGCAGTACGTTGAGCGCACAGCGGCTGCTCGATAACTCCCTGACTTCTCTGAGCGTTTACCGTTAGACAATTTTGAGTCTGTAGCACTTCCCACCTAGGAAGAGACTTAAATGGAATCTGTAGCTTTGGTTTAGTTCATCCAATCATAGAATATAGAATGTCAGGTCTGCAGAGCACCTCGGAGCTCGTCCAGTCCAACCCGCTCATTTTATACACTTCGATTGCCAGCAGCCTCACAGAGAAGTGCCAAATATCAGCCGCCAGTGTTCCATTTCCGATCCCCACCCTCCCCAGCCCAGACGCTGGAGCCAAGTTAACGAAGGAAGCGTGCCTTGCCGCTCACCCTTGGCATCGTGCTGCAGAGCAGTGGGTCTCAACAGCATGGGTCACCTGGGGCACATTAAAAATGCAGATGCTCGGGTCCTGCCCATATCTATTGAATTGAAAACTCTGGGAATGGACCCTAGCACTCTGCATGTCACGGAGCACTCCAGGTGATTTTGATACATGGTCTAGTGTGAGAGCCACTAGCGGCTGTAGGGGAAGGGGCACTGGGCTTAAAGCCAGCAAACCTGCATTTGAATCCAGGCTTTACTACTGTGTCTTCATTTGTAAAGCAGAAAACAGCACTCACATCATCAGGCTTTTGTACGCACTAGCCAAGATGACACGCCTAGCACATAGTAGGCACTTAAGAAATGTTCTCTGAATTTGAATTGCCACTTGTCTTGGGTGAGTGGCTGGATGGCTGATTGCAAGGCTGATTGGAGGACATGCAACTTTCATCGCCTTCATCAGGAAAAACAAATCTATTAAGTGCCTAAATGCATAATACTCTGTTCTCTACATACTGAGAAAAAAAGCCTTCCATAGACCTGGGAAGACAAGGTAGAGGGCACAGGCCAAAGGTTTTGAAATTGGGAGGATTGTGGTCTGAAGCCTGCTCCCCCACTGTGTGCTCACTGGGTGATTCTGACCGACTGGCACTGACACTCACTCATTCCACAGATACCTGGGGGGCGCCTGCCATGTGCCAAGCAACGTGCTGGGCATGGAGAACACACAAGAGAACAAGTTGGATAAGATCCCTGTGGCAGATCAAATATTCCACTTGCTGCCCTATGTGACCCAGCCCTTGGCACTTGGACATAGTATGTGAAATTGAGCAGAAGGGATATGCATCGTTTGGGGCTGAGGCTGTGTCTTCCCTGCTCACACATGATTCTCCAGCCTCTCCCTTCCCCTGCTGCGGCCACCGAGAAGCCTGGGTGTTCCAGATGGTGCAGCCACAGGTGCTGAAGCCTCTGCTGTCCTGGACCCCTGAGTGACCAGGTGGAGCAGAGGCCTTTGCTGACCCACACGGGACATGTGGCACGAGAGAGAAACAGGAGAGTTGGGATTTATGTCTCCACGGTGGAGCCCAGCCTCTCCTGACTCATACAGACCCTGCCCCATGAGTCTTGCCCTCTGGGGCAACACACACACAGCTGAGAATTTAGTAACAGTTGTAAGAGATGCTCTGAAGGAGACATAGAGGTCACTATCAAAACATTTATCAGTGGGGCCTCATCAAGCCTGGGGGATCCCAGGAAGGTGTCTCTGGAGAATGGCGAGTTGAGAGCTGAGGGATGAATAGGAATTATTTCAGCAAAAACAGAAGGGGAGGTCAAGCCCAGACAGAAGAAACAGCATGTGCAAAGGTCCTGAAGCACGAGGGTATGTGGTAGGGACCAAGAACAGGTCAAGAGGTAGGAGTGCCAAGAGTGAGCAGGGGAGGAATGAGGAGGGAGGCTGGACCCTGACTGTGGAGGATTTTATAGGCCATGTTAAGGATTTGGGATTTTATCCTAACACAAATGATAAACTGAAATTTTAAACAAGGCACCTCACCTTCAAGCCTTACCTTCCTCGTCTGTACAATGGGCATAATGATATATATGCTTCAAAGGCCTGTGAGAACGGACTGAAATACCTTCTGTAAAACATGGTGCCAAGCACATTGTCAGCACTTACAAGGCCCCTGCCCTTCTCTTTGTCTGGTTGCCTCTTGCTCAGTTTACACCCCGCGCAAGCACTCTGGTGTGTTCTTTGTGAGGGATGCTGAGATCTGCAGGAAGAGACCAAAACACCATTGCAATAAAATAACAGTTAAGGTTACTGAGAACTTACTGCATGCCAGGTACTGTTCTGGGTATTAACTTACCACAACCCTATGGATAGGTATTATCATTATTACACCCATTTCACAGATGGGGACACCTGGATACAGAGAGGTTAACCTACCTGCTCAGGATCACACAACTGGTGAAGAGCAGGGCACGATTTTACCCAGACACTCGGATTCCAGAGTCCTCACTCTTAATCACTACACTTCACTGCCTCTTTGAAAGAAATGAGATTTTAGGGGAACAAAGTGGTCCGAGGCAGCAGCTCTGGCCGGACCCAGAGGGGTGAGAGGAAGAGAAGGACCCAGCTTCCGACGCTGAGCAGACTGCCCATGAGAACTGTGGGTGCACCATTCCGTGTTCTCAGACCGTCTGCCCCTGCAAGGCAGAGCCTCACAGCCGACCTGAGGTGTCGCCCGGAGCCCCCCACCACCCTGGGCTAGGGAGTGATGCAAGTTCTTTACGTCACCTCAATCAGCCTCCGTGTGTCCCTTCTAGAGATGATCCCTGCCAGCACATGGGGCCCTGCTCGCTGAGACCCTTGGAGCCACAGCGAGGCACGTGTGGGGGCGTCTCCCCTGCGAGGAGGATGCATGGAGCCTGGCGTGGTCCGTGGGACTGCCTGAGGCACACGGTGTCGGCAGAGCGCTTGCGGAAGGCCAGCCTCGCTGGGTTTTGGGGCAGGCAGGCAGGATGGGGCCCTGCTCCCGCCACTGTCTCAGTCAACCAGAAAGTCAGAAAATGTGCTCTGCGACTAGCGAAGCAGATGGCTGAGAATATCGTGTATATACAATATTTATGAAATGTGAGCTGAGCAGAGTTGTGGCTGAGACGCCGGTCCCAGGCAGAGTAATTCAGCCCTGTGTGATGAACAAGATTGTAATTGGGGTAGTTCCAATTTACTAACCATTTGCAAAAGATTACATACCTCTCCCATATTATCCTCTCCTAATCTTACTTTAATGAACACTACTCTATCTGGATGTATAATTTCAGGGCGGGGGTAAAAACAATTTCTAGCCTAGAAGGCAAAGCTGTAGCTAATACATTAACATCCAAATTAGAGAGAGGGAGAGTAATTGTGAGATCTATAGCTAAAGTAATTTGAAGCCTCCCTCCCCTTCCGTGCAGTAAAAGACAGATGTACAGTGGAGGCGGTTTCTGTTACAATCAACTACTTGATTGTTAAGGGGGGGGTTAAGGACTTTCCCTCCAACATGGCAGCCTCACCTGGGACCATTCACCTCATCCGAAGAGGAGACCCCACAGGAATGTGTTTCTCAGCTGATCCTCACCACTGCAAAGGGGCTGTTCTTGTATTAGGATGGAAGCAAGTAAGACTAGTAGAAGAACTTCCAAGGGGTACTGGCTATTGGTAAGCACATCTTCTCTAAATGCCTAAAGGTAGGAGGGATCTTTAGCAGTGAGTTAATTAACCATCTCTACCTCAGTTTCATCGTCTGTAAAATGGGGCTGGTGTGGGAATAATGCTGCCTAATTCATGCCTTCAATCAACAATTTTTATTGAGACCTACTATACGCCCAGCACACATCTAGGTGCTGGGGAGACAGAAGCTAAAACAAAAAAACTCTCACGACGCTTACATTTTCACGGGGAAAGAGAAATAAATACTCAGTATGTTAGATAATAGGACAAGGACAGGCTCCCTGCGTCTAGAGGACTCGTGATGGGCTTGTACTGCTTCAAAACCGAGGGTGACCAGCTGACTTCCCAGCTTTTGGACCTGGGAAAGTCCTTCCAGTCGTTTTCCTGCCTGTGGACGGGCCAGCACTGAACCATCCCCACTCGTCCGCTGGCCCCTTTGTGAGCAATGGTTTGCATCTGCAGTTTGAGTGACACGAGAGACTTGTGGGAAACCGCTGCCGCCCAGCTTCTGCTCCAGCATGAGGGCTGCAGAGAGCAGAGACCGGCGCCCCGTGCTCTCTCCTGCCCGGCGCTCTCTCCCTGGCCAATGGAGGTAAGAGGCCCCCTTCCAGCTGCCCACCCATTCACCATGGCAGCCTGTGAAAGATGCAAGGGACCCCGGGAGGAGGTCAGAGAACACAACACTTGCAGTCCTGGAGACTGCCTTCTGGAACTCCGTCCCTGGCTGCCACCTGCAATGCAGAGCAGCACTGTAGGGCAGAGGCACTCAGCTGTGCTTGCCCTGTTCCTGATGACACATCAAGTCCCCAAGAGGTCGAGTGAGGCTGCAGAGAGGGGCACAAAGAACAGACAAAGCCCCTCTATCAGGAGCCAGAACCTCTGCCACGCACCTACTGTGCACCAAGAGGGGAGATGCTCCCTACCACAGCTCTGCATCCTGGGTCAGAACTGTGCCAGGACAGAGGCTCTGAGGCAGTGTGGGTCCCAGATGTGATGTTTAGGATGCCCCTCCCTCCCAAGCCCTGCCCCCAGGAATGGCCAAAGCCCTGGCGCCCATCTGTGTGGAGTCCTCTCCTAGCACCTCCTCCCCAGCTCCCTCTCCTGCTCTCCCTTCCACTCGCACCTAATTGCCTCTCAGAACTGTTTGCCAGGACAGACCTGCCCACTCGCACACGCACACACACACGCACGCGCACACGTCTGCTCTTCCCCTCACTCTGGCCCCCGCTTGCTCTCTAGTCTCTTCCCTCTGTCCTAAACAAACAAGCACAGATGCCTGGACAGCAAGGAGCAGTCCATCTCATGCGCCAGGAAAGCCTTGATGAAGCAGCTACTGAAGCCCGCGGTGGGAGGAAGGGACACGGGCTGTGGGCGGGGGCTCCATCTCTCCGTTCTCCCTTCTCTCAGCCGCCACAGGGAGCCAAGGGCCTCTGGTCCCCCGTGTCTCCAGGGCCACCCAGAGGGAGTCTGGACTTGGTGAAAAAATGTTGCCTCCCCTCTCCCCAGAAAGAACCTTTTGTATTAATAAGCAACAAGGTTGAGTTGGGCCCCCTTCCAGACCCCAGACCCTGCCTGGTCATTTCACAGGCTTCCCCCATCCCTTAGTAGCTGGCTCTGGTTTCTGCCCTTTCATGAGTGTGTCTATGCCTGCCGGGTAAGCACATTAAGAGAGGGGAGAGAAGAGGAGAATCTAGGCTAAATACATAAATAAAATAGAGAAAAAAGAAGGGAGGAACAAAAGAAGGAACAAAGAACAGAGGGAGAGAAAGGAGGGAAGGAGACAATGAGGAAGAGTGGAGGATCACACACCAATACAGTGTGTGCTAAGAGACCGCAGATGTGATAATCGTGTGGCCCCACTGCTGTCTTCCTAGAGGTGACTGCTGATGTAGGATGACCAGCCATCCCAGTTTCCCTGGGAATAAGGAGGTTTCTGGAACACAGACTTTTTTGGTGCTAAAACTTGGACCAGTTGGTGGCCCTCGTCCACCCAGCTCCTACTCTCTGCAGCCTGTGCTTCACATCTAAGCAAGGCTGGGTTCGGACCTCCCAGAAGGAGCCTGGGGACAGGCTCCCAGTTCCAGTAGGGAAGGAATCACATTAGAAAGAAAAAGAGACCTCTTCTTTGTTTCTCCTGCTCCTGCGTTGGTACGGCTGCCTCCACCGTTTTCACCGCAGTGGTTTCTGTGGCAGTGGTCGTGGGGGTACTAACCACGATGCTCATAGTTAACACTCACGTGGCGCCGACTCTGTGGCAGGCACAGTTCCAAACACTTGAGATGCTCTAACTCATTTAACCTTCCTAACTGCTCTTGGAAGCAGGTATTATTATTGTTGCCATTTACAGAGGAGGCAACTGAGGATGAAGCAGGTCACATGCGCCCAACGACACGAAGCCAGCATTGGGGTGGGGATTCCCGGTGTCGTCTCTCTGGTTGCCCCCGTCTCTGCTCACCTGCAGCCGTGCCTGTGGGCTCGGCCTGGCTTCCCATTCCGCACCCAGGGGCACTGCAGCCTCGTGTTCTTATGGGACCTAGTGGGTCAGGGGAAGCAGGGGCAGTTGGACCTTTTGCTCTGGAAGCTACTAGGTCAGGGGGGTTTCTCCTGGGTCAGAGGCTGAGCGGCGGGGCATGAGCGTGGGTCCTTGCAGCTGTTGAGGCCCTCAGAGCTGCCAGGGCCATGAGTGAGGCTCTGGGGCTGTGCGGCGGCCCAGCCACCCCTCCCAGTCCTTCCAGGGCTGATGGCCCCTCCTCTCTCTCCAAGGACTTGATGGCCTGCTCCTCCACACTGTCAGAAGCACGCGGCCTTGTGGCAACGATTCTGCAAGCCTGAAAAAGGAGCAAAAGGAATATTTGATCACAGGTGGCTGCTGTCAGCCGGCAGCCTCTGAAGTCCTGGGCCGGTGCTTCCTGCCCGCTGGGAGTCCTTTGAGGCCCCTCCTTCATGTCCACAGCCCCAGCCCAGGACTCTACAGCCACCTCTGCAGAGTGTACGCAAGATGTGCCTCTCAGACATCACCCCCCCTTCACCATGAATGCGGTTCCTTCTGCAGAGCCGTGAGCAGTCGGTTCCCGTCCGAGGCTGTGTGGAAATGCCCTCAGAGCCCTCACCACCCATCCCGCCTGCTGCCTCTTTCTAGCAAGAGAGGAAGTGTGCCTTGGAAAGAGTATGACTTCTGAAACCATCCAGACTTGGTTTCAGATTCAACTCCCATGTACGGCTAGTGGTGACCTTGGCAAAGTCACCAAACTTGTGTGAGCTTGTTTTGGGGAGAAAACACCCACCTGCTAGGTCTGAATGGAGGGTTAAATGAAACAGTACACCCCGAGTGCCTGGGCGGGTGCCCAGCCTGTAGAGGAACTTGATAGACAGCAGATACAATTAACTTGACTCAGGAAGCGCGGAGGGCAGTGGGGTCCATCCACCCCACAACTCAGAGGAGGCACCCGCACAGTCTAGCCCAGAGTAACGCATTGTTGTGATTCCTTAACATTCCAGACAAAACAGAAGTTTTGAAACTTCCTGTTGTATCCAATTTCATGTTTTCACAACTCTCCTCTGTGGTAATTCTTTTTTTAGGTCTAACCTGAATCCCTCAGGCTGCAACTCAAGTTAATTTTTCTTTTGTTTCCTTTTCAGAAGTGATTGAGATGCACCAGTCTCCTTCTGATATTCCTTCAGGAGCATAAAGACTTTCCATGCCGGGCTGTGTAGCATAGAATAGTGATGCTTACTTGGTCCTACTCCTGCTTCTGAGGTGCAGACAATGGGTCCAGGGGGGCACTTGGCTTCCCCAGACTCACAAAAGTGAGTCCATGGCAGGTGCAGGGACCAGGATGCAAGTCCTCTGATTCCCTGAATCTGGCTCCCATAAGTTCAACTCCTGTAATCCCAGGTGCGCTGCCTTCTCTGAATTCTCTGCATTCTAGAACTTTCTTTGTTCATTTTCTTGGATTAAAAGAAGGGTGGGGATGAAATGAGAGAAAAAAGGAACATTCCAAGAAGCCTAAATGTGTCCCCATTCAGGTAAGAGACATGAGACCTCCAGCTGCAGGTCAGGCAGGAGCCCTGGGATCCACGAGGGCACCAAGGTACGGGGACTGGGCCCCCAGCATATAGACCGCCCGGTGCATTCCGGCCCTGCGCATCCCCAGCCCTCTCCCGCTCCTCATCTGCAGGCGCTGGCTGTGCTTCCCAGCCACTTGCTGTCCCATAATCAGCACCATTATCTCTGGATAATTTTCCCTTCTCTCGGCAATACGGCCTGTGAAAGGAGCCCGAGGAAGGACTGGTGTTTCTGGGACTATGAGAAGGGGGGACGTGGCCTTGATTGCAAATGAAAAATTAAGCCCGCGTGTCTCGCATTCATGCGGCGTGATTGCGCCATGGCCGCTGCGCGTCCCCCGCCCACCCGGCCGCCTGAAGGGTAGCAATGATCTGTCTACCTTTTCTTCGGCTCGCCTCTCGTTTAGCAAATCTATAACGCATTTAATCTCCGAAAGCCCCTGCGCTTGGCTTTAAATGCCTAATTTGCTATCGAGAGCTCCTGCAATTCTCTCTCCCACCGTCGTTGAACTCGAGGCTTTTGTTTGTCCCATCAGCTGGACTCCCCTTGGGGTGGAGCGCTCCGAATTGTGCCTTCGCTCCCCCTCTGGAGGGGGCGAGTAAACAACCCCAGAGGGGGCTCGTGGGCTGGCTCCCCCAAGCACCCCACCAGCAGGCTGCCCCAGGAGCTGGAGCACCCCTCACCCACCCAGTGCCTTCTGGCCCCTCTTCGTCCACCACGAGAAACCGCCTGCGCTGCAGAGATGACAAGGAGCCAGGTCTTTCCTTAAGGAACCTGAGGACTGTTGTGGGGAGACAAACCCACAGAATTCCACACAATGGAATAAATGTCTTAATAGAGGTGTGTACAAAGAGCTGGGGAGAACAGAGGAGGAAGTGACTCATGTTCCCCTGGAAAGCTGGTGAAAGCCTCTGCAGCCTTGTGGGGTAAGCTGAAGTTCACTGAGGGGCAGGCCAAGATAAGGCTCTGGGACAGCATGTGTGGAGAGGGTGACCTGGGACAGCATGTGTGGAGAGGGTGACCTGATTGGGAGATGGCGGGGAGTTGGGTGACGGTGAAGCCCAGGCTATGCCAGAAGAGACAGCAGGAATGTTCGGAATTGGGGAGGAGAGTAGGGCCCCAATACCAGGATGTAGATCCTGTTCTGTGACAGTGGAGGTTTCATGCAACACTATGCATACACAGAGTCCTAGATATACACATAATATATAGATATACACGTGTATATGTAGATATACACACACATACACGTGTATACACGTATATATTTAAAAGTATATATTTATTTTTATGTTTATATAATTTAATTTATATTTTATATTTGTTTGCTGCTTGGGCTGCCATAACAAAGTACCACACACTGGATGGCTTAAAGAATAGAAATTTATTTTCTCATAGTTTTGCAGGCTGGAAGTCTAAGATTAAGGTGTCTGCAGGGTTGGTTTCTCTTGAGGCCTCTCTCCTTGGCTTGTAGATGGCTGCTTTCTCCCTGTGTCTTCACATGGTCTTCCTTTTGTGTGTGTCTGTGGCCTAGTCTCCTCTTGTCATAAGGACATCAGTCACGTTGGACTAGAACCCCACCATATGACCTCATTTTACTCTAATAACCTCTTTAAAGGCCCTATCTCCAAATGCAGCCACATTCTGAAGCACTGAGGTTAGGACTTCAATATATGGATTGAGGGGGGCACAATTCAGACCATAACATACATGACTTCACGTTTATTTATAAATTTGTTTATTTATAATTTCCTTCCAGAAGTGTTCCCTAGTCCTTGGCCTTCTCGAGCAGTGGCTTGGTTAGGGGGAGGGCACTGCTGCAGATACGCTGCCCTCCCACCCCACCCCAGGGCAGCAGCAAGGTGTCTCACATCTGAGAGAGGGGATGGGCTACTTCTCACAACCAACTAGGGCTTTCCTACTCTCCAGCCCAGTTGTTCTAGTGGCCCCAGAAGTGGCCTCTATTGGCAGGTAAAGCCCAGGCACCCCTCAGTTCAGGGGTGCAGGGATCCCCAGAAATGCCAGGCAGATTGTGGTCTTTCCTAGAGTGGAGATTTTGCCTTGGAAGTGGCCCACCCCCCACCAGGCTGGGGCTGAAGCCAGACAGTTGGGCCTCTTGACTCCTTTAGCTCTGCTTTTCCATATATCATTTAGGACTCTGCTGGTGGCAAGTGACAGACCACCAAATTCAAATAGGCTTAAAATCAAGAGAGGGTTTTATTGGCAAATGTAACTGGAAATTCCAGAGGGTAGATCTGGATTTTCAGGAATGGCAGGATTCAAGGGCGTATGACATTTGCATCCACCAGCCCTGCTCTCTTACGTCAGCTTCTTTCTCAGGCAGGGCTTTAGGGGTGGCAAGATGACCGGCGTCAACTCTAAGCCCATATCCTTGCCAGGGCCAAGTCCAATGTCACAGAGACAGAAAAAAGTCCCCAGCAGGCTCATTTAAAAAAACTTGTTTTAAATGTCTTATGTCTCATTGGATCTGGCCAGGTCACAGGAACATCTCCAAAACCATTACTGTAGCCAGGGAAATGAGTGACAGTTCCAGGGTTACATGACACACCCACCCCCTCTCCACCTCTCCATGGAGCCAACTACATCCAAGGCAGGGGTAGGAGTGATTCTCAAGGAGAAATTAGAGTTCTTTTCCCCCAAAGAAGGCTAAATGGCTGCTGGTTAGTAAAGCAAAAGACGTCCACTATAGACTCTGAGAGAAGAGGCTCATGGAACAAAAGCATAGCAAGCTATCACGTATGTGACTGTCCTGGTTGTGTGTTTCAACAATACTCCTGCTTGAATGGTAGCATTGAATTTAATTATGTTACAAGTTTCCTGCTTCTTACCCAAACTCATTGTATTTCTGTGAAGTGGACTACTGTTGGTAAGAGAAAGAAATACTTTTCTTAAGCAGCTAAAAAAAAAAGTATAGCGTGGTGGTTAAGTAAGACCTGGAGCTCTGGAGTCCCCACTCTGCCACTTGACAGCCAGTTGATGTTGAGCAAGTTACTTGACCTCTCTGAACTTGTTTTCTCTCTGCTAACTAGGGTTAATGAAAGCTTCTTCTCATTATGAGCATTAAATGAGATGATGTGCACGAAGCACTTATCACGCAGAGTGGGCTCCGTAGATATTAGCTGTTATTTTTAAGAGAGAGGTTATCAAGAAATAATAGACTCACTGCAATGGACCTGAAAAATGTTTAGCATCACCACCGTGTTTTTCAGTCGAGAAAGCTGAAACAAAAAGAGGTTAAGCAGCTACTGCGAGGTCACACAGCTCACCAGGCACAGAGGTGGGTTCAAGTCTAGGACCCCTCATTCCCAGTGGAGCTGCTGTACCATATTTTAGCCGATCTCCTATTCTAGTCCAGGACAATGACCTCCTTCCCAGGACATGGAGTTCGCAACCCGAGTCTCTCTGAGCATCTGCCTGGGAGGGGAGTGAGTCTGCCTTTGCAGAGACTCTTGTGTGGTGAAGGGAGAGCTCTCACACCTGAGATCCAGAGGCCTGGCCTCTGTGTGTGTGTGTGTGTGTGTGTGTGTGTGTGTGCTTGCACAGGTGTGTGCTCTGGCCCCATCACTGGGCCCTGGCTCCCCCAGGATATGATAATGGAGCAGGGGGCAGCCTCCTACCTCACCCTGAATCTCTCTCCTCTCCACTGCCCAAGAGGCCTCACTTTGCCAGTCAGCCCTGTGTGTCCCATGGCTTCAGGCTCCACATAGACGAGCTGAGAACCTTGTTAAGGCTTACAGATCCTGACAAGAGGCCAGTGTTCTCTGAACAAGGCAAGAGCTGAATACTCCTGTGATTCTTGTCCTCCTGGGAGAGGACATAGGCTCTCACTCCAGTTACTTAGGGAGTAGAGGCCAACCCACAACCCTGATAAACCCAGGGCCGCCCAGCCTTCAGAGCGCTGGTGCCCTGAGCCCTGCTCACTGAACACCTGTACGTGTCTTTGGAAAGGACGTGGCAGCCAGAGTCAGGAGAGTCTGAGGCCCCATTCTGCCTCATCCTTACCTGTTGTGTGCCCCGGGGCAAGACAGTCCTCTCTGAACCTGTTTCCTCACCTGCGAGATGGAGATATACAAGCTGCTTCACAGATGCCGTCTCAGTCCTTCTAGGCCGCTATAACACAGTACCACAGCCTGGGCGGCTCGTAAACAACAGGAATTTATTTCTCACAGTTATGGAGGCTGGAAGTCCAAGATCAAGGTGCTGGCAGATTCGGTGTGGTGAGGGCCTGCTTCCCGGTTCATAGACGACTCTTTTTGCTGGGTATACACATGGCAGAAGGGGTGTGGGAGCTCTCTGGGGCCTCTTTTATTAGGCACTAATCCCATTCACGAGGGCTCCACCCTCATGACCTAATCACCCCCCAAAGCCCCACCTCTAATACCATCACCTTGGGGGTTAGGATTTCAACATACGAATTTGAGGGAATAAACATTCAGTCCATAGCAGATGCCACAAAGATGAAATGAAATGATATATGTGAAAACTACTTTGTAAACCATGAAGTGCTATATGATGCTGTGGCTAGGATTAGATATTAAAAATGGATAGCAGGGAGGTGACTGGGCATGCTCCAGAGAGAGACTGTCATGGACAAGTGACCAAGCTGGGGCAAACAAAGTGACAGTGAAGTGTATCAGGGAGGCCGGGGTGCCCCATAGAGATGGGAGACAAGCTGTGTCAGTGTCGTGCTCCATCCCTTGTGATCGATCCTCTTCTACTACATGCGCGTGTGTGCACACGCGCGCGCGCACACACACACACACACAGGTACACCTTCCCCCAGCAACACTAGCTTCAGCTAGATGCCATGGTGGAAAGGATCTAGAAGGCTAATCAAGGTGTCATAGTGTCTCCGCTTTAACCAAGTGTTACCCCAGAGAAGGAGGTACTAAGCAGCAGAGGCAGCAGTGGGGGAGCTCTTAAGGCGAGAAGCCCTCCAAATTCTGCCATATGGGCCACTGGTTCTCAAACCTACCTGCACAATCATTTGGGGCATTTTGAAAAAAAACCCCACAGATCCACAGGTCCTAACCAGCCTCCTCTGAATCAAGATATCTGAAGGTGGTCCCAGGAATCTATATTTTCATAAAGCACCCCAAGTGATTCTGATGCAAAACCAGGTTAGGAGTCCCTAACAGAGCGATTGTTAACTCATCAAGCCGGCTATCAGAAGCAGCCCCTTTTTCTCCTGAGTATCCCAGCTGTTAGCTACAAACCACCCCTCCCAGGCCCCTGTGTCAGTTGCTTCTGAAAACAAAATGAGCCTTCTTCAAAGATTTATGTGGCTCCTGGCAGACTGGGCTGCCAAGTCCCTGGAAAGGCTGGCATGGGTGGTAGTGGCTCCCTGGCCTCACTGGACAGCTGGAGTAGGCAGGTTCCTGGAGTGGGCATGCCCGCTGGGGCTGGGGCTCCCGTCTGCAGATGCCCAGGTTTACCCAGGGTGGGCTGGACGGACCTGGATGCTGAGCCTGGTTCTCAGGAATTTGGACAGCTGTCCCTGGACAGCCACCAAGACTGCCTTCCAGACGGAGATGGAGCACCGAGCATGTGGCCGCGGAGTGCGTGCTACAGGTAGGCGATTTGGTCTTCCTGGTGTTTTCTGCCAAACTGGCATCTGCCACTTTCCGTTATTGTCATCTTCCATTTAGGTCCTGCTTTGTGACTCTTTTTTAAATAAAAAAAGGCAAGGGAAGCAATCTGTGGCAAGGCTCCAAGCTTCTCTTAATTGCAAATTCCCTTAAGTACCACTTCTCTGGAGCTACAGGCCCTGTCTGCTAGTCAGGGCTGCTTCAGCCTGGCTGATTTTTTAATAGGCATGCGGTAATTTTCAGCCTCCTCTAACTTTCTCTTTTGTTCATCTGCAAATCCTGGCATGTCCTCATCCTGTGCAAGGGATCTCAAATTATTGGAATGAACTCGCCCCTTTCTTTCATCTTTATATTAAAAGGGAAGAAAGAGTAAGGGCAGTCGAGAAAAGGGGAGAGAGTGAGAGGAGAGAAGAGGAAGGAGGGAGAAAGAGTGATTGAAATTGAGTGCTGGAGTATTAGCATTCACAAGTGGGGCTGATATTACAGTACCAGGGTGTGCAAGTTGATCAAGTGTTGAAATACACATGGACTCACTACCCTGAGGTCCCTGAATGCTGGCTCACTCCCCTTGCTCTGGCCCCTCGCCTCAGACCCCCCAAAGGTACACACTATCATGGCACAACAGGGGGCTTTCAGGACCACGCTGGGTCCTAAAGCATTTGTTCTGCTTGGTTGGTGCCCTTGCCTTAGAGGATGTTAAGTATTTTGAATATCACCTTGGGCCAAAGCATGCAGAAAAATGGGGGTGGTTTTGCTGTTTCTCTTGAGGGAGATGGAAAGAAGAGTGGAACAAATAAAAACTGGATGTGGAAATCAATAGGCAGCATCCCAAAGGGGCGGGTCAAGTAACGTTTGTGCGACTCAATTTCTGCCTTTGTAAAATGGGCCTGATCATATCTGCTGCAAAAGTGCTTCGAAGCAATGCAGGCTACTGCCAAAGGTCCCAGCCAGCCCTTAGAGCCATGAGGCTTCACTCAAAGGGTCTGGCTTGGAGCAGGTCAGTCTCCCAAGCGAGCAGGGCTGGCCCCATGTGGCGCCTGCCGCTGCCTTTTGAAACCAGGAGAGGTGGTGTCAGAGCAGGAGAGGTGGCCTGAGAAAGCCCAGGGAGAGTTAATATCAGAAATTGCTGGACTGATGCAAAATACACTTGCTAAATTGCTCTGGTGCCCAAGGAAACAGTTGCACAGTATTATGGAGGGAGCGAAGGCCAGGAGGTGGGAATTGGTCCAGACACTTCATTCTTCCCTGACTCAATAGACCTCTGCTCTGATTGCCAGGCCACTGATGTGGCTTGTCGGAGCCCTGCAGGGCCACTAGGGACCCAAGAGCAGGCTCTGCGATCTCTGAAGCCACCAGCAGCTGTCTGCTTGAGGGAGAGGCGTGACTGGTGCAGTGGGTGGAGCCGAGGAGGGGCAGGGAGACCTGTCCCCAGGGCTGTACTCAGAGCTGCCACTGGCTGCTGGTAGCCTTGGGCAGGTCCCACAATCTCATTAGGCTCTGGATTTCTTGACCGGAAATGGGAGTAACAACACATACTCTGTGGGAATGGAATGAAAAAATGGATGGGAGAGTGCTTTGTGGAGGGAAAATTGATTTACAGAGACAATGAGGTTATTTTCACTATGGAGTATGTCTCCCTTGCCAGACAGTGAGTGGGCTTCTTGAGGGCAAGGACTGACCTGTTCATCTTTGAATGCTCAGTGGCCAGAGCAGAATGAGGCACTGAGAAGATTCTCAATAAGTATTTGGTGATTTGAACTAAATTATGTATTAGGATGAAGGTGATTATTACTCCCCTAGGGCCTACTCCCTGCCAGCCTGTGTCAGGCTCTCTCTGGACCCTAAAGGCAGAAATATACTTGAAGTTGCCCTCTTTACACCTTGCACTGAGCACTCCTTTTCCTTTATACTACATCTGTGGAAAGACAGGGCGCTTAAGGAAGATGGGGCTGGGGGTTGGGCTGTGTCTGGGCAGCCATGGTGGTCATTGCAGATTAGGTTCTATGTGAACAGCGCCCCCTGGAGTTGTGCAACCAGGATGTCTTGCAGCCAGTTCCTGGCGGGGTAGAGGAGGCCTGCAAACGATGGTGAGACAAGCTATCCCACAAAAAAATTTGACACCCAATGACTACTCAGGCCAGGGAGTTTGGGCCCTGGAAGCTGGCTGGACTGTTGCCATCGCTTGAAGAGGAGGATGAAGAGAGCTGATTCCCCCTTTTTGCCCCCCACATACAAACCCATTTAATGCTCAGTCTCTATGGTTCAAACCAAGTTGGAAGCTCCACCTAAAACTCAGTGACACTTAATATATCCCCCCATTCTCTTAAGGCCGTCTGCCAATCACCCCTGTTAGACAGAGAATGGTATTTGGAGCCAGACACGGTTGGGACCACTGCTTTGAAACTTCATATTCTCAACCTCATTGAGTCCCAGTTACCTAATCTGTAAAAATGGGGTCAGTAGTACCCACAGCCACGGTTGTGAGGAATCAATGAACTAGGTAGAGTCTGCACAGTGCCCAGCCCAGAGGAGAGCTCAGCCAGGCCACTTCCCCTTTTCTCCCTGCACCCCACCTGGTGGCCCTTCATTTCCTCAGCGTCAGCCTCCTTTCTGGATAACAACGTCCATCTCACAGGGCTGTCAGGAGGAGTACATGAGACATGGTGTACAGGGCCTAGCACCATGCCAGGCCCGCTGTGGGCATGGGGCAAATTGAAGTTCCCTCTCCCCTTGTATTCCGTGTTCCCACTTGATGCTAGAGATGAGATTCTGGTTATTTGGGGTTTCTGGATTTGCAGTCAGTCTGCACAAGTTTCTGACCGGAAACGAAGTTCTGCCCCAGGCTCGAGGAACATTGGCTCCATCTGTTGAGATTTGGCTTCTCTCTCCGCTCCCGTTCTGTCTCAGCAATGCCTCACCTTGCTCTTCCCCAGTACCTCTCTTGTTTGGGGCCTCAGAGCCCCATCCCCGCCAATAATCCCGGCTCTTGGCTGCCCCACGCCAAAGGCAGATGGTGTTGAGTAATGGGGCTTCTCCCTCGGTTGGATGGGCCAGCGTCAGCAGAGCTGACTTCAGCATCACGCTGGCACTGGCTTTTGGAGCTTAGCACTTCTCTTCTTCACTGTCTGGATGGGAAGGGGGAGGGAAGCGGGGATGACTGTTTTGGAATCTTTCCTGAAGCTGGGGTATTTGTGGGCAGATTGCATTCTGAGCCTCCAACTTCCCTGCCATTGAACTTCCCCGAAGACATCTCTCTTTGTTTGCCTGTATTTCACTCTGTCCGTGTCTAAGAGGCTTCTTCCATTTGCTTTTATATATTCATTTGAAATGACTCTTCCAATATTTAATCTTTATCAGAACCTGGAAGCCTGGTATTTATTTTGCAGGTCAGTTGCTCATCCATTTTCCTTGAGGCCTCTGGCAGGAGGCTGGAGAGCCTGACGCCCCCGGGGGGTGCTGCCATCAACATTAGTCCTGGTGACAGGAGGACAAATCAAAGCGCTGCGGGCTACCAGTGAGAAGATAAATCCAGCAAAAGGCTGATGAGTAAACTGTGGCTGCAGCAGGAGAGGGTCTTGGAGTTTCCAGGTCTTCTAGTTGTGGGGAGTGGGTCAGCTTCTAGGGATGGAGTGAGTGGGCATATGGTTGGCACGAGTTGGGTTTATCCAGAGTGGAGCAGCTGGGCACCAGTTTAACTTCTGGGCAGTGAGGAAGGAGATCTCCACTTCTCTAAGCATATGGCTTTTATCCCCCTTGGATCAAAAGCCCAAGAGTACACTTACACTGCAGCATGAAGGATTTGGATTAGACACATGAAAGATTTTTTAGAGGGTAAGCCTTGACGAGATACCTATGGAAAGTTGTGGTATAGCTTTCCTTTGTAGGTTCAGGGCTGGTTTAGATTGCACACTTATATGTCCAGGCAGGGGAATAGTCATCTATTTCATCTCCAAATGTGTATTGAACACCTATTTTATATGGGGCACTGTACCAGGCTCTTAGAATATAAAAGTAGTGCCTGATTGTGAGGAACTTACAGGGGAGTAGCAGAGAATCAAGATGGCAAATAGATTTTTTTTTTCCCTGAGGAAGATTGGCCCTGAGCTAACATCTGTTGCTAATCTTCCTCATTTTGGTTGAGCAAGATTGTCCCTGAGCTAACATCTGTGCCAATCTTCCTCTACTTTGTATGTGGGACACCACCACAGCATGGCTTGATGAGCGGTGTCTAGGTCCGTGCCCAGGATCTGAACCTGTGAACTCCGGGCCGCCAAGCAGAGCATGCGAACTTAACTACTATGCAACCGGGCCAGGCCCTGCAAATAGATCTTTTATCTCCTAGTTAATTCCATTTAATTAGGAGCGGCTGGCTGGAGCTTCATTTTAAGAAAAATTGGAAAGCTTCCTCTAGGTTTAGGAAGAAGAAGTGTAGCAATCATTTAGTGATGTCTGCATTGGTACAGCATGGGTAATGGTATCTGCTGGCCAACCCTGCCCAGGAGATGGAACAAGTTTAATTCAGCAAAGATGTTTTAAACATCTACCATCCTGTGCTAGGAACTTGGAAGGTGGAGGGTAGTGTAAGTTTTCAAGCAGAATCCAATCTAGTTGGGGAAATAGAGAAAACAGTGGTGAAAGACTGTTATCGGCACTTGTCTAAAATCCTCAAAGAGGGGAACTGGAGGAGCTCGTGGAGAGGAGAGGAAGGGTGGGCTAGAGTTCTCAGGAAGGCTTCCTGGACCAGCCGGGGGGAAGAGGAACCTGGCACAGGAACAGCTAGGTCCACCTGGAACATCAATATTCCTCCATCAAAAGCTGTTCTTGAAGAGCAGGTGAGAAAGGAGGAACCAAGGAGGACAGCAAAGCCCAAGGGAGCCGGTGTGTTCTTCCTTCCTTCTAACTTTCTCTGCCCCCTGCTCTCAGAGCCTCTGGGGCAGAGCGGGGCCAGAGCGGTGCTCCCAGCCTGCCTGGGCTGGTGCATTTCAAAGCGCTGCCTGGGTGCAGAAGCCGTTCCTGGGGAAGCCGTGTTGACCCTGCTCTTGCAGGCATGTGATGAATATTTTATGGCCAGATGTAATCCTGTCCACAATTTTCTCTCTTTCCCCTCGCCAGCACCCCTCTCCTCACGGTTCTCCACCTCCACCCCAGCCCCAGTCCCCAACGGTGCCCAAGTCAGGAAAATCAGTCAAAATGTTTATCAGGAATCGGTATGAACCAGCCAAGCGCTGTGAAGAGCTAATCTGTGCAGAGCTAATAAGAATGAACAAAGTCACCACAGACTTCGCCATAGGCATCGCTGATAAGGATTTGTCAGAAGAATTGCAGGTGAGATCTGAACAGCCCCGGGAAGTGGAATGCAAATGTCTCGCTTCCCATCCGCTCTGCTGGTGCCCGCTTGGAGCAGACTGGAGCCTTCGGAACAGAGTCAGAAACTCAGCCAGGAGTGGGGCAGGCCTAGAGGTTGGCTGGGACACGGGGTCGTGCAGAAATGTGGAACAAAATCAGCTGAGCCCGTCCGAGTGTGCACGTGGATGGGGAGCAGTGGTGGGTGGGAAAAGCGGTGGGAAAGGAGGGAGAACAGGCTAGGAAGAGCTCCCTTTCTCCATTCCTTAGCAGAAGGGACATGGTGTGTAGGCTAATGGGACAGGAGGTGCTGAAACCGGGTATAGAAAATAAGATCTTGAACAACCGGAAGTGGGTTTCGGAATTGTCCACTTGGTAACCGGATGCTATAGAGTGGCGGTCAGAGTGAGGGCTGTGGAGTCGGACAGACGTGGGTGTGAATCCCAATTCTAATGGTTTCTAGCTGCTGAGACCTTGAGAATGTTGCTTAACTTCCCTGAGCCTCAGTTTTCTTATCTATACAATTATTATTCCCTGCTTCAGAGGACTGCTTGTGAGAATTAAATAGGGTAATGTCCCTATGAGCGTGGCGCCGTGCCTGGCACAGAGTAAGCTCAAAAACCGTTAGCTGTTATTCTGTTATTAGTTTTGTGTGCAGTTTTGCCTAAAGACAACCTTTAACCTAAAGGTAGAATTCAGGCGTCGGCAAACTTTTTCTGCGAAGGGCCAGATAGTAAATATTTTAGACTTTCAGGCCATAAACTACGAAAATCTCTTGTAGCACCAAAGCAGCCATAGATGGGATGAGTGTGGCTATGATACAATAAAGCTTTATTCATAAGAACAGGAAGCCAGCTGGATTTCATCTGTGGGCCAAATCCACACCCGGTGTTTCCCACCCTTGTGTAATTGGTCTGCAAAGTGTTTCAGCCAGCATATTTTACAGGGACTTCAAAGGGAGACCAAGGGTCAGGCTGCCTTTGAGCCAGCAGGCTTCCTGCAGAGGCTGGAGGTAGCCAGAGTGGTGAGACCCCACATTTTGCAGAGGCTGTGCTATAGGGCATGGGTGGGGGCAAATTCTAGTAGATCTCTGAGAGGATTTCCCTATAAATGAGACATTACTGCCCTGACTGCGTGATATGTTTCGCCTCTATGCATCTTCACTGCAAAGTTTATTGTGGGGCTGATGCATTTTTACTGCGTCTCCTAAAAGGAGACACATTTTCATCTTTTTCTTGAAATACATATCGTTAAATCTCTCTACCAATTCCTTCTGGCTTATTGGACTTGGGAGCAAGCTGTGAAGAATGATTTGTTTTCAGGCCACAAAGCAACCCCCAAGACAGGCCTCTGTCACACCCCTGCAGCCACAGGGGAGAGTGGAGGTACGGAGGGTGGGAGGCTTTGGTGTGGGGTGTAAATGAGGTTTTTAAATGACGTTGGTTTCCTATTGCCTCACATGTTTTAAAATCTGATAGTTTTCTCAAGTGCTGAACTTGCCACTCTCCCAGTGCACTAATATTGTCTGGCATTTGTGTGGGGCTTTACGGCTTAGAAAATGCTTTCAATATATATATTACCTCTTGGTCTTCACCACCACTCTGTGAAGAAGTCTGCAGATCCGGAAAACTCGTTCCTGTACCACAGAAGGAATAACCGAGATTCGGAGAGGCTGCCTAAGACACTTGTTCAAGATCAGGAGAGGTTGTACGGGGCGGTGCAGTAGGAGAATAGTGTCCCCCGTGGATATCAGCTCCTAATCTTGAAAGCCTGTGAATCGTTCCTTATTTGGAAAAAGGAAGAGTCTTTGTGGATGTGATTCAGTTAAGGATTTTGAGATGGGGAGATTATCCTGGATTTTTCCAGGCTAGCCCTAAATGCAATCACAAGTGTCCTTATAAAAGAGAGTCTGGGGGAGATTTCACACACACACACACACACACGAGAAGGCAACGTGAAGACCGAGCAGAGACTTGAAGGTGCTGGCCTTGAAGACTGGAGCAATGCAGCCACAAGCCAAGGAGTCCCGATGGCCACCAGAGGCTGGAAGAGGCAAGGCTCAGCTTTTCCCCTGGAACGTCTGAGGGAGTGCAGCCCTGCTCTCACCTTGATTTCAACCTAGTGATATGGATTTCAAACTTCAGGCCTCCAGAATGGTGAGAGAAGACATTTCCGTTGTTTTAAGCCACCCAGTTGCTAGTACTTTGTTACAGCAACAGCAACTGCAGGAAACTAATACAGGTAGTGAAGCAGGAGCTGGGAAGCCAGGCCACATCTGTGGGGAGTCAAACTCAGGTCTCCCTTCTCCAAACCCCACCACGCCATGCATCCGTCAGCCTAGGGAAGGGCCCTGCTTCAGAAAGAGGATCAGGTTAGTGGGGACGACGCTGAACTCAGCCAACCAGCTGAAGTTAACCGAGCCCTCGCTATGATGCTTGGAGCTGTGGGCTTACTGGAGAATTGGAAGCTGTGATCCATGCCCTTAAGATGCTCACAGGCTGGTTAGGGAAGCAGGCTGCACAGGCATGAAACAATTAGCAAATGCAACATCAAACAGTATTTGATGAAGTGTTTGCCTGTGAAATATGCACCTTAATTCCTGAGTTTGTCGAGCTTCTAGCATAGGCTGGAAAATGCCCTGGCTTCTCTGCGGATGGCCCAGGAAGAGGACCTAACACTGCACAAATTGTGTGTTCCCCACGGGACTCGGAGACCCTTCGTTTTAAGCCTACTGTTGCTGTGAAAGCACTCTATAATGCAAGCACTTCCCTCCTGCCGTGAGAATGCAAGGGGCCATGTCCAAGTGCCAGATGTCCAGGATCCCTGGCCGGGGGTTTTCCCAGTGGAGGGGACGGGGAGGATGACATCAGATGTGATCTCAAGGAAGAGGTGGAGGCAATAAAGAGTAAAAATAAATTAAAACAGCATTGATTTCTTGTGTCTAATAGAGTTTTTCTTTCTCTGTGTCTTTTTTTGATCTGAAACAGCATTTGGAATATATAATAAGACACTGTTTAAAGCCACTCCAAGGAATTGGAACCTAACTGAAGGAACGGATTGGGGGCTCAGCTTCATTTGCATTTTCCTCAGAGCTAGCAGCCTTCTCAGTGTCCCAGGGAACGGCTCAGTCACAGGTGGCCAGGGGTCACTCTGATGTCCACCCTGTTGACAGCCCAGTTAGGAGGGCCTTACCCTCTGGCCCACCTCTGGGAAAGTGGGCATAACTTTAGGTTGAACCTGAAATGTAAATATCCTAATTGGCATCTTATTAGTACAAGCAGAAAAGCCCATTGTTATGGAAGAGAAATCTCCCAATCCCCCACCAATTAATCTTTGGCTACAGGAGGCTCGTGCTCACCATATCAATGGGGGACGGGGCTCTGGCGTGAGCTGGCGAAGAGGGAGCAGTGACAGCAGCAGATGCGGCTGCAGAATCTCTGAGCCAGAGAACCTCGTCCTCATGGGGTCCAGGCTCTGGCAGGGGAGAAGGCTCAGGGAGAGGAAAGAGCCCCTGCCGGTGGGCCGTCCTGTGGGCAGCGCAGACGGAGACTGCTGTGGAGGAGAGGACAGGGGTGGTGGGGAACTGTGGTGGACATCTGTCGTTTTTTTTCCTTTCTCGGGGGCTCCGCAGCATCTGAGCTGCCTTGCTATGGGAATTCTCCACCTTTTGAGTCTTGGTGGGAGGCAGAGCTTGCTTTCCTCTGAAGGAATGGAAAATTACAGCTACTTGCTTTCCAAGCAGGGCCGCCACAGGCCCCAGGCTGGGCCAGCCTGGCCCTCCCACCCAGGAGGCAGGTCAGGAGAGCGGGACAAGGGAGACTTCTTTTCGGTGTCGGTGGGAGCGGCAGCCGATTCCAGAGATGGGCGCTGGTGGAGCTGGTGGTGCCATCCAAGGAGGGGCAGGAGCGCCTGTGTTGGGTCCACATGTTCCTGTCCACGAAGTCTAACTTCTCTTTGCCCATTTTCCAAGCCTGGTTTTCTGATGACCTTCCTGGGAACTACCAGACGTCTTTTACATAAATTCATTTTCTGCTTAAATCTGCAGGAGTCGGTTTCTATTGCTTGGAACTAACACATCTGACTATGGCAACACATTTTACCTGACAGAGCAGGAGGTGAAGGAAGGAAATTCAGATTTCCGGAGAGCCTGGTGTGGGCTAGGCCCAGGAATTGTTCCACTTGATCCTCACAAAACCCTGTAAAATACCTAATGAATTATATCCTTCACTTTACAGTTGAGGAAGCTGCGGGCTCAGCGAGTTGGCTCATCAGTAGGTGGTGGAGCTGGGTTTGAAGTCAGTTTGCCGTGCTCCACATCCAGGATCTTGCACCATGCCACACTGCCTCGCTAAGTGGAGTAGGTTTCACCCTTGTGGAATGCCTCCTTCTCTGTCTGGATCATCCCCATCCATCTTGTAAGGCTTCACACGCACTTTCCCGGGAAGTTCACCAAGATCCCACACCTCCAGGCCAGGTTTTATGCCCCTCCTCTCTGCTCCCACAGTGTGAGAGGGGAAAGTCTCTTCCTAGTGCTGATCTTGCTCCTCTGTAATGCTGCATGCTCATCTTCTTTTCCAGAGACTCTAAGAAGCCAAGAATGAGGCCTTCATCTCATTGGGCCTTCTAACTTTAGCATCTAGCACAATGCCTCACTCTTCTTTTGGTGCTCAGCATAGGCTTATCAAATTAAATTAATAATGATTCGAGTCTGGGCAATACAGATAAAACTGAATATCTAAATTTCCCAGTACAAAAGACACCACCTGAGCCAATAGGGGGAAATCCTCGTTGTGTCTCAGTGACAGAATCCAGAGGTAGGATTGGTCGAGTTATGTACAGACCTCTGTCTGTCCTAATTGGGCTAAAAAGTTTCAAGGATGAAGTCAAGGCTCTGGGTCTTATATATGCCTCCTTTGGCCTTGGGGCTGGTCATTAGCGAAGACCTGTTGAGGAGTGAAGGTAGTGATGGTGGCTGCACCTACTCCTGTCTCCACCCTGCCCAGTCCGTGGCCTTGTAGTGGGTTCACATGCTTGGCTCTACGTGATGTAAATGCCCATGGTGCACTCCACATCTCCAGGTTCCCATTGGTACTTTCTGTGACTGGCCAGCCCGATGAACTTTTCTGCAATATTAGCTTTAAGAAAAGGTATTAGGGTGAAGGAAAGCAGCCTGAGGGGTGGTGAAGTGGTTGAGTGCTTCTGGCTCTCTCAACCTGGCTCCCAGCTCCCATGTTGAGCTATGTGAACAGAACGCTGCCTGCAAGAGACATCTTGCCTGTAGGTTGTGATGCCTCAGCCCTTCGGCTCTGGGAGGCCGTGTTTGTATTCAGAACAACTTTGATCAGGTGAGCGCTCCATAAACATGACTCCAAAGACCATCCTGGACCACCTGTTCTGCATCAAGAGGTGGCCTAGGGAGGCAGCTCTTGTCTGAGAGAACTTCCCTCCGTTTCATTATAAAACTCCACTTTCCGTGGCCCAAGGTCCCCACCTGCCTGGAGCTCAGCTGACTGAGAGGGGAGAAGACTGTCCTTGGATTGTTCTCATCACTAAATAATTTCCAGCCAGCTACAGGGGAGCCTCAGAACCATGCAAAGTGTTGTCTGGAGAAATCTTGCCCAGATATAACATTGAGACAACATTTAAAACCTCATTTAAGTGAACACAAAGAGAGGGCTCCTGGGTAAAAGAGACTTAATTAATCTCGTTTCTGTGTAGATACTTTTAATTAAATGTAACACCATATTCCTTCCAAGTAGATTGGAAGGGCCGGGCAGTCTTGCTATTTGGTGGGGCTGAGTTGAGGGAGGCCAGCAGGTGGGCTCCGGCAATCAGAGATGCTGGAAAGTGCACTGCCAGCCCGGGGCTGGAAACCTGGGACACGGCCCTGCCTTCTCCCTCTCTGCACTCCCAAGCCATATGTGCCTCTAAGAACAGGTCTGCCTTCTCAATTATCTCTTGGATGCCTCCTTCTCTCTTCACCCCACAACCTCAGCTCTAGTTCAGGCCTTGACATCCCTCTCCTGGATTATGGCAATAGCTTCCTAATTGTTATCCCTCTCCCCAATCTCAACCCCTTTCAGGCCATTCTAATTCATCCAGCTAAATGACTCTTCTTAAAACTCTACTTGGATTTTAATGTTACTCCCCTGGTGAATAACACAAAATAGCTTCCAATTTTCTGATTAAATGCAAGCTCTTCTTTTTGGCATGGCCGGAGTATGGTATCTCAGAAGACTGTTCAAGCTTAGGAGTTGCTGTAGTGTCTGGAGAAAGAAATGAGGTGGGATGGAACCAAGAAGAAGTCTCCTGGGGAGAAACTAACCAGAGTCAGGTAGGCCATACAAGTCGATTTAGAGAGTCTAGCCATAGCGAGGTAATTTGGATCTGAGGCAATGTTAAACTAGGAGTCTAGAACAGAGGCAGAGTTCTAACTGCAGGTGAAACTTAGAGAAATTCCATGAGCCCCGGAGAGGGTAGCCACAGGGAATTTTTGCAGAGAGGAGGGACCAATTTGATATGGATATAGATAGAATTACACTATAGCTATGACAAAGATTGATTGCTCACTAACACCAATATTTCTCCTCTTAGTCCTGGCACACAGTTAAACTATATTTTTCTACCCTCCTCCGATGCCTTTGCCAATAAATGGGATCATTTAGCTGAGTTTTGGCCAACGAAATGGGGATGGAAGAGACGTATACCACTTCCAGACCCAGCCCCTAAAATCTCCTAAGAGGTCTTCTACGCTATCTCTTTTGCTCAACACCTGACTGTGTGAAATGGATCCAGGGGAGGACTCTAAAGCCTTAGAGGATGACAAAGACTTTAGATAGATGGATCCTAAGTCTCTGAATGACTGTGTGGAGCAGAGCCTCTCCTCCCAACTCCACCGCCGTATTGGATTGTGACATGATTGAGAAATAAATACGCACTGTTGAAGCCACTGAGATTGTGGGATTGTTTGAGATAGCAGTTAGCCTGTCCTGACTAATACAGTAGGTATCTTGCCATGGGGGACACCTAGGAGAGAAAGAAGCGGGGAGACCTGGATCACATTCAGCCCCTACAATGAGGGCCTATGAAGATTACTCCATGAGGCTACGGCCACTTCTCAGCCTTATTGATGTCTCTCGGCCCTTCTTCTCTGTTCCTCTGTAACTCTGAGGAGGCCCAAATAGCCAGGAGAAGAAGAAACTGGGGGCAGGCCCTACCTTGAGAAGGAGAGCTGGAGTATTTGGACTAATAATCCGACTGTATTAGTCGGATTTCTGCTGTGATACCACTGCAGATTAACAACAAACAATTATATTTCTCACTCACAGGTCTGTTTGTTAACTAGGGTGGCCACTCTGCTTCAGGCTGAGGACTGTGTTCAAATCTGCTCCATGTGTCTCTAATTCTGGGATTGGCAGCCTCATGGCAGATTGCAGAAGCACAGACCGCCAAGCCAAACCTCACAAGCACACTTAAGCTTCTGCTCATGGCACGTGCACTAACATTCAATTAATCAAAGCAAGCCACAAGCCCATAGTCAATAGGGTGGAGATGTTTACTCTGCAGACTGTGAGCCATGGCAGAGTATTCCATACTTGTCATGGAAGAGTATGAAGGGAGAAAGAATTGTGGACGAATCATATACTGTACCACAAGCACCATCTTTAATAAGGCATCGACCTGCCTAAAATCCAATGTCTTTGCACCTGTAGGACTGTGTATTTCAAGTGAGTGATGTAAGAGGCTTCAGAGAGCTGCAAAGATTGTCCAGGCTATTTTGGGTAATAGGAAGGGAAATTGGAGTCAAAAGCCTTAGTTTCTTGTCCTGCTGTTAAGTGACCACAGACCTTTGGCATGTCACTTCTCTCTGAGCCTCAATTTAATTATCTGAGACATGAGAGACATGGGCAGGGTGATTTCAAATGTCCGGTCCTTTCAAGCTCATATCTCTGAAGACTCTAAGAAACCTAACTCTATGATCCTAAGCCATGATCTTTGAGATCCCTTTGTCTTCAAGTCAGGCAAACAGGTGGTGTGTGTTCTGCCCCAGTGGAGAATCTGGAGAAGATGGCTTCTGCAGAGCCAGCCCCAGAGGGACAGTGGGGAGGAGAGAGGAGCTTGAGAGAAGACTCAAGTATATTTCTCTGTGCACTTCTAAAAGCCCTTAGATCAGGCTGCTCAGGGCCTGATAATTTTTCCATTAAGAGGAAATAATTTTCTGGGTCTGTTTTGGTTGTATTTATCTGCAGTTGACAGCATCAGCCGCCACAGCTGTGACACACAGCCCATCCCCTAGACTAGGCATGTACTTGTGGGGAAAAGAAAGGGGCAGAGGTCTCAGCATCTCTCCGCCTGGATGAAGGGACCAGACGGCTACAACATGACCCTGCTATCCACCTCATATGACCCAGTTGTGACCTCAGGTACCTCCCACTCCATTTTCTTCCCTAAAAGAGAAATGTAAACAATAACCCAACCAAGAAACCCACCACTGTGCTATCTCTGCCCCAGCCCCCACCTCCTGCCTATCGCTTCTCCTAAGCCCGCTTGACAATAACCATTCATCACGAAAAAGAAAACAAAGTACGGAGAAACAAAAACCAATCTAAGGCCGCAAATTGACGTCAAACTTTGAAAAATGGACTGTGAGATGGTTGTGTGGTGAGCTCTTTCTGCTTTCCAGAGCAGATGGGACTGGGCAGCTCCTGTGACAAACCCTCATGGCCTCAAGTTCAACTTGGAGGTGACTACAGTCCAGGGAACAGATTTGACTTTCAGAGGTGACATTGGGATGAGGAGGGGTAGGAGACTTCTGTGGGAATCATGGCAAAGGAGAGCCACCTCTTGTGTTGGGAGTATGCCCACCCTGGGCTAGGGTCTTGACTGGGCTCAGACCCGGGAAAGGGTGATGCTGGCTCCATGGCATCCTTCTGGATTCTGTTCCCTTTGGAGCTGGGGTATGAGATCCTGGCAGATCTGGCTTCAGGAGAGATTGAGGAAGAAAGCACAGATTTTGATACCTTGCACTTGGATGTGTAAAGGGCTTTACCAAGTTCATGGCATTTTCATAGGCGTGATCTCACTCTGAGCAAGCCTGGGTTACAAGCAGAGCAGCATATCCCATTGCACAGCTGAGGAAAGTGAGGTATGAAGATATTCCAAGACTCACCCAGAGTCACACAACTTGTAAGCAGCAGGGTTGGACTTGAACCTCGGTCTTTCTGGCTCCGGAGCTGATGATCTTTCTCTTCAGGACATTTGAACTGGCGGGAGTCTGAGGTGTCATCACAATATCACTGAATGCCTCCATTTTTCAGAAGGGGAATCTCAAGACCAGAGAGAAGAGCTGACTGAGCTGAGGTTTCAAGGTCAGTTGGTGGGGGCTGAGGGTCTAGGGCCCGGGGTTCCTGATCCCCAAACCAGGTGGAAGTACCATGCCTGCAAAGTCCCAGTGAAGACCAAGAATCCTACAATGGGATTCCCCTGGGAAGTGGCTGGGACAGTGATTGGTGGGGGCTACATGGGACGTTTTGCTCCTGGGCTTTGTCTGGGGACATGCTGCCTCTTTGTCCCCTAGACCAGGCCTGAAGCAGCCATAGGAAGATGGAAATCTGGGAGGCATGGCGATTGGCCCCCAGTTAATAATGTGTAAAGAAGTGTTCTTCTGTCTCCTCGGGAAACCACTATCTTCCCTCCCTTCTCCTCCTCTTGGAATGATATACCTACTCCCCAAGCTGGTCACCCAGTGCACTTGGCCTGTCCCCTGATGCTCAGGACTCCCTAAGGCCCTGGCCCAGGTCTTATCTCATCAAGGAGCACCAGACACTGTGGGTGCCCCCCACCTGCTTTCTGCCCACCAGCAGACTTCCCTCTCTCCCATCCATTTCCTCAGGGCTGGCACTCTGTAAGAGGATCCAGCTAATCTGACAGGCTTAGTGAAGGCAGACTGCCTGGGTTCAAATCCGGGTTCCATCACGTATTAGCCCTATATCTCTGGGCAAGTTAATTAACCTCACTTAGCTTTACTTTCCTTATCTGAGAAATGAAAACAATAATACTTACTTCATAGTAAGTTCATAGTAAGTATTCATTGGGAGTTTTAAATGAATTTACATAAAGAACTTATTATGCCTGAAGCATAATAAACATTCAATAAATGTTAGTTATTTTTAGTTTTTAAACCTATTCATGCTCCTGTCTTGGTGGAGGCTAATGACTCTCTCCAAAGTTAAAATAGATGTCTTTTTACAGAGATCTCATTGAGGAAAGGCCTTACCAGAAAGGTACGGAGATTTTAGTCCCCATGTCACTCCTTGGGGGAGACCCCCTTTGAGTGGTGGGGTCTTCCAGCTAACCCCCTCAGAGCACCTCACAGGCTCCAGATCACATGGATCACATCACGTGGATCACAAAGTGGACATTTGGATCCATCTGCCAAGATCCTCATTTGAACTAGACCTCACACCCCGCAGCTGAAGCCTGGAGGAAGAGGTTTCAGAACCATAGCCAAGTGATGAAAGGGATGCAGGTCGGGGAGTGAAACAGGAAAGGCCAACAGGTCCCCAGGCCTGGGTTCCATCTCAGCAGGGTGGGGTAGGACACATGTAGGCTTTGCAATCCAATGACCAGGGCTCCAGGATTCCCCATGCCACTCACCCCCATCTGTTAATGCTGTGCTTTGGAGAAGGTATTTAATTTCTCTGAACTTCTCTTTCTTATTGCAACAAGATTGAAAGAGATAATGTGAATAAAAAGCTCCTTGTAAATGATATACTAAAGTATTCTTTTTTTCTTTGCATAGCTTCTGCTTGAAGTCAAATAACTTTAGATTTGGTAAATCTAAACCAGCCCTCGTGGGCTAGTGGTTAAGATTTGGTGCTCTCACCTTTTTCTGGTCAGAGAACACCACCACCTGTCTGTTGGTTGTCATGCTCTAGAGGCTGCGTATTGCTGTTTTGCTGAAAGCTATGCCACCGGTATTTCAAATAGCAGCAGGGTCGCCCATGGTGGCCAGGTTTCAGTGGAGCTTCCAGACTAGACAGACTAGGAAGAAGGACTTGGCCACCAACTTCCAAAAAAATTGGCCATGAAAATCATACGACTAGCAGCAGAGCATTGTCTGATATAGCACCAGAAGGAGAGAGGATGGCGCAAAATACCCAGGAGAGTTCTGCTTTGTGGCACACAGGGTTGCTAGGAGTCGGAATTGACGACACTAACAACAAAAATACTCTAATACTCATGAACTCTGTGGCCTGTTGTTCTTGCTAGAGCTGTTGGCTATATGGAGCAGAGATCCCTAGAAAGGCACTCAAGGTTGTATGGAGGGTAGGGTAGGGGTTACTGAGGAAACAGGCATCTCATAGGTGTCCGAGGGCAGGTGCTACAGTGCTGCAAGGCTGTGTGGGGAATGAAGGTGAAGATGAGTCTGGGTTCTCAGTAGCCCTTGGGAACTGCTTCTCTGTCTCCCTTGGGCAGCCTGGTTTTTCTCAGCATTTTGGCCTTACTCTGTGCATCTGCTGTGTTCTTTCTCCATTTAGTCGGCTTTCACTGCTTACTCATCATTTCTGCTCACTGATAATTTTAACATATTTGTGCCCATGGCCTCCTCAACCTGTCTTTGCACAAATTTTCTGCCATACCACCCGCTACCACCAATGGCAGTTTTCCTCTGAATGTCTTTGCTCAAACCCCAGAAAGAACCTGTTTTTATCTCCCCAGACTATAGATCACTAGCCACTCTAGGGATCAGTTTCTTGTAGGTCCCATGCCCACCTCGTATCCAGTTGTCTGAGACTGGAAGAGGGGGGTCATGTGCTACTTAGGTGATGGCATTTAGGATGGGGCAGGTTCCCTAAGAATGGTCTGGAGATGGGTTAGGAAGTGATCAGCAAGCCAAGGACATGTAGGCAAGTCACAATGTCTCCACAACAAACTCTCCAGGTTCCTCATCTGGAAAGCAGATTGCTATGTAGACTAAGTGAGTCAGTTAGCGCAAGTGACACCATAGAGCTGACCTCTCCTCTCCATCCCCTTGATCTTAGTTCAGGCCTGTATCGTCTCTCACCTGGACCAATCCAAAAGTCCCCTAACTGGACTCTTGGCCTCCAATTTCACCCCTCTCCCATGGGATCACATCTATTTTCCACAGTACCGCCACAGTGAGCTTTCTAAATTGTAAACTTGAAGAGCTACAAGATCAAGTGCTGGTGAGGAACAGGTATCTTCTATTCTACTGATGGGGCTATGTATTGCTGCAATCTTAGTGAAAAGTACGCTAACAATATCTATTAAAATTAAAAATACTGTAACCTTTGATTCTGCATTCCCCCTTTGGCAATCTATCCTGTGGAAATAAAAGCACCCATATATAATACTATTTGGGTAAGGCTGTTTATTGTAGCATTATTTTAGGTGTCAATGTAATTGTAAATAACCTGAATACCCAACAGTAAATGGTTGAATAAATTTTACTCCATCCATACACTGGAAAATTATAAACATACTTTAAAAAATGAGTTAGTTGCATATCTGTTGACTAGGAAGTATATCACCATATGAGACAAGCAGCTTGCTTAGTTAGTGGTATGATGTGTTTTTGAAAAAACAGTGCAAACAGTGGCATATATGTGTGTTCATATTTGCTTGGGACATTACTAGGTGTGGAGTAGTGTTTCTCAGCCTTAGTAAGCATCAGAATCAACTGAAGGGCTTGTAGCAGATTGCATTTCTTTCTTTCTTTCTTTCTTTTTTTTTTTTTTTGGTGAGGAAGATTGGCCCTGGGTTAACGTGTGTTGCCAATCTTCCTCTTTTTTGTTTGAGGAAGATTGTTCCTGAGCAACATCCGTGCCAGTCTTCCTCTATTTTGTCTGTGGGATGCCACCACAGCATGGCTTGATGAGCAGTGTGTAGGTCCGTGCCCAGGGTCTGAACCAGCGAACTCTGGGCCGCTGAAGCGGAGCACGCGAACTTAACCACTATGCCGCTGGGCTGGCTCCTCATTTCTTTGTTTCAGTTTTTTTATTGAGATACAATTGACATATAAGATCGTATTAGTTTCAGGTATGTAACATAATGATTTGATACACATATATATTGCAAAATGATCACCACAGTAAGTCTAGTTAACATCCATTGCCACATATAGTTACAAATTTTTTTTTCTTGTGATGAGAACTGGTAAGATCTACTGTCTTAGCAACTTTCAAATGTATAATACGGTATTAGTAATGATAATCAGGTTGCATTTCCAGCAAGGTCCCAAATCATGCTAATGCTGCTGTTTTGGGGAACACACTCTGAGAACCACTGATGGAGAGGGGTAATAGAATTGAGGTGGGAGAAATTATGAATGTTTTCTTTCTCCAACTTTACATTCTTTCAGCAGTTTTAGTACACTTACGTACCTGTTGTCAATTTTGAAGACAAATATAGTAAAAGAGAGGGGAGAGATCCTAAAAAAAGACAGGAAGTCTGCTTAGCCCATGTCACTCCCTTTCCTAACATCCGTTAGTGGCTCCTTGTTGCACACAGGACAGAGTCCAAACTCATCAGCGCAGCATCAAGGCCTCTCGTATTGGGCCCCTGCCTCAGACCTCGTCCCCATTTTGTCTGGCGGAGCTTGGCCAACCTACTCTGTAGCTGTTAGGAGCTGCCGGCCACTCCCGATGTGCCCGCTGTTTCACACAGCCTGGCCTTGCTATGTAGCTGTCTCTGGAGCTCCTCAACGGCAGGACCGACTTGCTCGTCTTTGGGTTCCCAGCAGGAAGTGCAGTTCTGTGCAGAGACAGTAGGTACTCAATAAATTTTGTTGCATGGGGGGATGAATGAACGAACAGTAGGCACCCAAAGAAAGCTGCTGAATTTGAACCTCCTCTCCAGAGTTAGCTCTGCTCTGCCGAGCGTTTTCTCCCTGGGGTGGGCTGTTTCTACAGGTTCCCGGGTGCCTGTGCGCCCGGGAAATACAAACAAACCCAAACACCCGGCAGAACAGGCAGGTGCGGGTTGAGCAGTCTGTGCTCCAGACCCACCTGCTCCTCCTTGAAGCTCTTCAGCCCCTCCTCAATCTTCCTCAACCCACTCAGTCTAAGTGGGTAATGGCATAGGGAGGGTCGAGGGCGCAAGGAGGTCCCAGCATGCGATCTCACAGGGGGCTGCGTCATTATGTTAATTTCTCTTTAGAGGAAGAATGTGTGTGTGTGAATGAATGGGTGCCTATTGATGTGGGTGTGTGGGCATGCACGTGCTCATCTACAATTAATGATAAAGCCTCACATTTGTGTGGTACTTTACAGTTTATAAAGCATTTCACATCCATTATCCCATTAAGTCCCCATGAAACCCTGTGACTTATGCAGAGTGAGTATTATCATTTCCATTTTTCTGATGAAGAGAATATGGTGTAGAGAGTTTAAGTGATTTGCTCAGGATTACACTTTGACGACGCCCACCAAGATTCAGAACAATGGCGTCACCTGCTCTCTTCCCGGGTGCTGAGGATGGGCAGCCTCCAGGGACCGAGTTCAGGAGGTCCTCCTTCCTGGGACCCAATCCCCCCTCCTGCGATGGCTGCTCCATCATCCTCATGCCCTATTAGTCAGCTTGTCACTCATCAGACAGTTGTTAAATTCTGTAATATAATAAGAAATAAATATTTGCTCTTTGGCCTTGGTTCCTGACATAAAGCTTCTAAATCCTTTGGAATTTCCTGGGTGATGAGTGTCTTTTTGTATGCTAATGAGATGACTGGTGGCAGAGAGGCCCTAGAGAGCTTCAGGATGGGGACTGGTCGCCAGAAACACCGAGACATGATTAGAAACTTTCAGCCCCACTCCCTGACCTCTGGGGAGGAGAACGCCTACATGATGAAGCTTCCATAAAAATCCCTAAAGTATGGAGTTTGGAGACCTTCCATGTTGGTGAACACACCCATGTGCACCCCAACTCCACAGGGACAGAAGCTCCTGTGCTCAGGACCCTCCCAGACCTCACCTTAGACACCTCTTCATCTGGCTGTTCACCCGTATCCTTTATCACAGCCTTTACAATAAACGAGTAACTGTAAGTGTGCGTTTCCGTGAGTTTTGTGAGCCATTACAGCAAATTACTGAACCTGAGCAGGGGGTCATAGAAACCCCCAATTTATAGTCAAGTGACAACCTAGAACTTGTGACTGGCATCTGAGGTGGGGGGCAGTCTTGTGGGACTGAACTCTTAAGCTGTGGGGTCTGTGCTCATTCTGAGTGGTTAGTGTCAGAATTGAATTGAATTGTAGGACACAGGTTGGCATCCAGAGAGTTGGAGAATTGGTTGGTGTGGGAAAAACCTCCACACACTGGTGTCAGAAGTATTCTGTGGGTAGAGAAAAACAGTGTTTTTCTTTTAAATACCTGCTATTTGCCCAGTCACTGCGGGGGACACAGAGCTGTTTGTTAAGAGGAAGAGTTTCATAAGGGACAAGAGTGCGCCTTTGGAGGTAGGCTGGCCTAGGTTTGGATGTCATCTCTGCCTCTCTTCCTAGCTGTGGGCTTTGGGCAGATAATTTAACCTCTCTATGCCTGAGTCACCCTATCTCTAACATGGGATCAATAGTACCTACCTCATAGGGTTGCTATGAGTATAAAATGAGGAAATGAATGCAACGTGCTCGGTAGAATGTCTGGTACACAGTAAGCCCTCAAAACAACAAGGGCTATAATGATTATTCCAGATAATGCCATTAGGGAGGCCTCACAGAAGAGGGGCCTCTTTAACTGGGTCTCAGGGCGTCCGAACTAGACTCAGAGGCCCCAGGAGCTCTTTCTGACGTTTGGAGGTGTGCCTCAGGGTGTCTGGGTTGACCAGCCCAGCCCAGCCTGTTTTTCTTTGGGGATCAGTCCCTGTTGTGTGGGCCTAACCTCGCTAGGACAATGAGCACTTGAAGACCAGGAGGAGCCTCTTGAGCAGAGGGCCAGCCTCCTCTGGGCACTGGGATAGCTCATGAGGGAGGATGGGGGATGAGCTGGGAGGACAGGGTGCAGAGTGACAGTCAGGTGGAAAGTGCAGGGCTCAGCCCTGCAGCTGTCATTCAAGGAGAGGATGGGTGGGCTTTAGCTGGGAGGTGCTGCCCCCTTCAAGTCTGGAGGATGGGGCCCACCATAAATGTACCACCCCCACATCCACTCTTCAATCTTCCATGCTCTGACACTTTCTTTTAGCATCTGTGCTACTATCTGCTATTCATATGTTGAATCCTAACCCCTGAAGGGGCCATTGGGAGGTAGTTAGGCCATGAGGGTGGAATCCTCATGAATGGGATTAGTGCCCTTATGAAAGGGGCCTAAGAAAGCTCCCTTGCCCTTTCCACCATGTGAGGACACGGCAAAAATGCACCATCTATGAACCAGGAAGTGGGCCCTCACCGATCCCGAATCTGCCGGCGCCTTGATCTTGGACTTCCAGCCTCCAGAACGGTGAGAAATTAAGTTGTTTATAAGCTGCTCAGTCTATGGTATTTTATTATACCAGCCCAAATAGGCTAAGACGCTATCACTTTTCTTTTTCTCTTTCAGTCTCCAGCTCTTTAGAAGGAGCAGTGGAAAAAGCAAGGGCTTTGAAGCCAGGTAATCTGTCTGGACTCTGCCCTCCCACCTTACTAGCTGTATGATCTTAGACTAGTCCCTCAGCTTCTCTGGGCCTCATTCTCCTTCAGTGAAATGAGGACGACGGCAATAGTACCAAACTCAGAAGTATATCTTTAGGATTAGGTGGAATAACACCCTGAGCCTGGCACATGGAATATATGTGAGAAATTTGGGTTCCCTTCCCTGTTGAACACAACCTTCCTTTCTCTCCCCTCTCACCAGATATCAGAAGGGCTGCCTGCCCATGGGAAGATGAAGGATTGCACCTATGTGAATATGCATTTTTCTTTCCTTTAAAAAATTTTTCTTTCCTTTAAAAATTTTTACTCAAGGAAAAAGTCTGGTTGTGGTGGCAGGGATGAGGCCACCTTCAGGACCAGAGAGAATTGGTGGTGGGAGTCAGGAGAGAAGAAGGAATAGGCTCCCAAGGCAGCCATATCAGCTCCTGTCTATCTTCAATGCCCATCCAAGAGATCCTTCTAGAACGTTCAGAATCATCTTTGACTGCTTTTTTCTTTTTCTCCCAGATTCAATTTGTTATTCTTTCTACAAATATTTTTTGGGTGCCTACTATGTGCTAGACACTCTTTTACATCCTTCACTTCTATTTCAAACACATCCCTCCTACGATTTTTGCCTGAGGGGGAGCCTTCGTTTGTTGAACGCCTACAATGTGAGCCAGGACCATTGTGTTGAGAGGCTGATAATATTCTGTCAGTTAATCCTCACCACAACCACAAAGGAGGCATTATCTATATCTCCATTTTACAGACAGCGGTCCTGGGGATCAGTGAGGCTAAAGGACCTGCCCAGCATCATGCAGTAAATGAGTGGGGGAGCCAGAACTCAAACCCAGGTCATCCGGCTCCAAAGGTTCTGCTCTGCTACCGCACACTGGCTTTGTCGCTTGCTAGGGCTATTGCAGTCGCATCCCCATGCTTCCCCACCCCAAGCCATCCTCCAGCCCACCATGAAAATGACTTTTCTAAAGTTCCCATAGCGTAGGTGGCCTTTCCATGACTTCTCATGCTTTCTTCACATACCTTCCAGCCTCGTCTTGGGGCACTTCCCTCCCAGCCCCCAGCTGGAGCCACCACTCTCCAAGGAGGCCTTGTATTTTACACCTCTATGCTTTGCACGTACAGTTTTACTCTCTTCTCTGAAGAGCAAAATGAACACTCACCTCCTCTGTGAAGCTTCTTCTGACCCTCCAGGCAGAATCAACAGTTCTAGCCTGTGTTTCCACAGCACTGCCTCAGATCCCTGCTATAGCACCCATCCTACATAGCATTATAATTTATTTTTTTGCATTCCTGACTGAGTCTTATCTATCCTTGTATTCTCAGTGTCTTGTACAGTGTATGGCACATAAAAAATGTTCTAGAAGTGTTTGTTGAGCTGAGTTGAAGTCAAACTGCCATAGATATCCCCCTATGCACTCCCCACCTGGGTCTGCTTTCTGGGCACTGTTCTTTATGGGACCCCTGTCCATCCATGCCCCCTCAAAGCTCCCCTGGGTCTCATTCCTTTAGGAGCTTCTGACCAAGAGTCAAGAGTCATGCTCAAAGTCTTGGCATCACCTCACTCTGTGATCACAGCCGGTCCCTGGCCTCTTGGGCTCCCTGTTGCCCTGCCACTCCCATCCCTTCCCCCACCTCACCATCACTAAAAGAAGTGGCTGGAAAAGGTAGACTGAGCTCCCAGGAATTCCTGTATGGGGGATGGGGTGGGAATTGTCCAGATGGGTTCATGTTGGCCCTGTGTGGATGGAGGAATAAGCACTGTCCTGTGGGTGGGAGTAAGTCACAAGGGACAGGATCATTCAGAGAACAGGTGTTTGTGCCTCCAGGAGGGCTATGGGCCTTCCCTGGGACTCTGAGATGGGAAGAAGAGCCTTCCACTCACCTGGTCCACCTGGATTGGGAGCTCATATTCACTGAGCGCTTCTCCTGGGCTTTATAAACGCCATTACTACTAATCCTCACAGCCCCCGAGGGTGGTCACATTATCACCCTCACTGAGCTGCCGAGGGGCATGTCCGTGGTCACCAGAGAGCAAACGAGCAGATGTAGGATGTGAATCTTTCTCTGAGGAAAGGCCTAGGGCAGAAGAATCTCTTGGATATCCAAAATGACTTGACTTATAGTAGTGAGGGCTGTTAGAATCCCTGAGTCTAACCTAACCCAGGGCAGGAAACAGCTGCCTGACAGTCTCACCCAGACCTCTCAGGGCTTTGCTTTATAATCACGCTCTTCCCAGCTGGCTGCCCATTGAGTGCTGCCCGATTTTGCCAAAAACAAAGACATCTCCCTCCCTGCCCAATTTCTCCTTCTGCTCTGCCTTCCACCCCCAGCTCCTTTCCAGTGGTTGCTGACAAAGGCTCTCTCCTGACCAACTCCTCTGAGACCTCTTCTCTACTAGGCCTCCACCCTGGGCTTCCAAGTCTGTCCTTGCAGGTTCCAGTTTTAGCAAGGATCCTGCTAAACCAGTTTAGAGAGAATCCCCCACTCTTTTTTTCTTTCTGTTTTTTTCTCAGGGAAAGATTCACCCTGGGCTGACATCTGTTGCCGAACTTCCTCTCATTTTTTTCCTTCCCAAAGCCCCAGTTCTTCTAAGTTCTTCTAGTTCTTCTATGTGAGCCGCCCCCACAGCATGGCTATTGACAGACAAGTGGTGTGGTTCCATGACCAGGAACCAAACCCGGGCCGCCAAAGCCATGAGAGCACTAAACTTTAACCACTAGGCCATCAGGGCTGGCTCGAGAACCCCCCCACTCTTGATATCTGATCCTCCTGGCCTGCCATCAGCAAGAATCCACCTACCCTCGATGTCTCCTTTTGGTCATTTTCCATCCACCGATGCCCTCCTTCTGCTCCTTGGCTATAAATCTCCACTTGTCCTTGCTGGATTCGGAGTTGAGCCCCATCTCTCTCACCTATCGTGACAGTCCTGAATACAGTCTTCCTCACCATTTTAACGAGTGTCAGAGTCATTTTTTCTTTAACGCTGCCCCCACATCCTGAGCACGGGCAGAGGCAGAGGCAAGTAAAAGCTAATGAGTCACTCACACCCTCCCACCCCGGTCTGTCTTTGGTCCTGACTGGCACAGTGAGTGGGAGCTTCCAGAGGACTGAGGGTGGGTCCCGGAGCCTCAGGACCCAGAAACAAGCTGGGCAGGCCAAGAATGAGCTGCCCCCAGGAGAACAGGCTGCCTGGGGGCAGTGTCTCCCCGGTAACTGGAGCTGCCAGTCTGCGTAGTGAGCCTGGATTTTACCATGCTCTCTAGTGTACAAGGAATGTCACGCTACTCTATTTGCTTTTCAAATTCAATGAAACCTGACGTCGGGGTCCTATCCCACCAGGTTAGCAGAGCAGAGACTCTTCCCAATTCTTTCCCTTGGGTCTGGGTCATGCACAGAGCAAACAATTGGGAAGAGTCCTGCAGTCTTTGGTCACCGCTGGGCCCCACTGACATGACCATTTCTAGGCCTGGATGAACCTGGAGGGTAGCCGGTTCTGTTGCTTTCCTTCCAGATTTGGGAACAGGAAGGAACTCCTGCTGAGGCTCCCCAAATGCACCAACAAGCCAGCCATTGCCTCTAAGACCTTCTCCCCTGTCTTGTCTTGGAAATTCCTCTACTTCTGTCTGCACCGTCTAGCTGTCTTTCTTCCCTCTCTGGGAAGGCCTGGCACCAATCCATCCAAGGAACCAAGGTTAGAAGTTGTTTTCCTATAACTTCTGCTTCAGGAAATGGCTGGCTTCCAAAGAGGGAAAGAAAATTACTTTCAGAATAAAACACAAATTAACATCTCAATAAATCACCCTGCCTGTGCCTTCCTTCACTTGGATGAAGGGAAGGTGTGTTCATGTCGCCAGGCTGGGAGAAGCAGGAGAGGGTTGCAAGGAGCAGGTCTTGGAGTAGGGTGAAGAGATTTAATAAAAGGAGGAGCACTACCTCTATCTTCCGCTCGCAGTGTCCTGAAACACCAACTACCAAGGATCCTGGAAGGGGAAACGGGCTGGTGCACCTTCCCCTGAGAGCTTGGCTGAGGTTTAACGAGGCAGTGTATTTGTTTATAGAATTTGAAATGGGGAAAGGGTCCAGAGGGAAGGGTGAAAAATAATACAACTCCTGCTGAAAATACCTGCTGGGGCTGAGCAGAGGTTTCTGTCTGCCTATCTCCTTGTCTTGGCATCTGGGTGTGCACGGGGCGGTGGGTGATGGGCAGTGGGGGAGGGCTTCCTGCAGGGGGCTGAGTCCTGCAATGACCTCTTGGTCATGTCCATTTCTCCGTGTGTGTGTGTGTGCGTGTGCTTGCGCTGTGCTGGGTGCCAAGGGACGAGAGGGAGTGGCTGTGTGCCCACCCACCTAGAATGCACTATGCTAATGAATGAGGCATTACAATGCCTTTTCCCGAGGGTCGCATCACAGCTCAGATCACATCTCCATTAATACACTCCTGGAGTTCATTGTGATTGGCATCACTACAATAAACAGTAAATGAGTGAATAATAATTGGCCATCTATTTGAAAGTATTACTGAGGTTGCCATGGCAATCACACCTTTTATTAGGCTTTATTAAGCTGCAGCTGCGGGAGAGAGGTGGTGGGAGCTGGGCCTCCCTGGGCACCCTGCGGAGGGTCTGACCTGCTCAGTGACCTTTCCCAGAAGCTCTTGAGATACAGGGGCCAGATCCGGGAGAACTGCTTTTTTTTTTTTTTTGTAACCATTCACCTTCTCCGGGGCATTTGGGAGGAGTTGTTTAATCCCCAACTAGAAATGAAAAGGTTTCCCTCCTGTCTTTTCCCTTCCTCAAATACTTGAGGAATGGGAATGGGGGACAATGTTGTTTTATTTTTGCCCTGAGCATTTTTCCCCCTGAACAATGGTAAAAATGAAAGTTAGAAAAATTCTGGAAAGTAAAATTCACTTTAGGGGCAAAAATTGTATTCATTTTATTTTAGAATGATGGCTACAATCTTTCAGATAAGGTGCTATTATCCTGTCTTTATTATTCCTCTCCCTCCCCACCCTCCACCAATGAATTCTGAATCCCTCTATGCAAGGAAAATATTTTAATGTGAAACTACCTAGAATATCAGATCATTGTAATTCCTGTCCACCAGGAACAAGCAGTTCAGTATCATTCCCAGATGCAAGAATATAAGACACAGTTCTGCATCCGGGGGGCAATACCATTTCGCACACACACATACAGAAAAGAGATCCAGGAACTTCCTTCTCTGCTGTGGTTCTGCTCTGGCTGAATTCTGATCTCAGTGTCAATGGATATGTTCCCAGGCATGGCATCGAAGGATTGAACCTAAAGGACCATTCCTTCATTTCTGTGGATTTTAAAACAAGTAGCTTATTGTTACACCTGCTCAGAACAGTCTGCCTTCTGCAGCATGAGCAGAGTCAGGCTTGGAAATGTTCACAGTCAAATCAGGGAAACATTAACTTAAAACATCTTTTTTCTATGAAAGGTATACGTTATATTGTCTGTAGTTTATTTCAAAATACTTCAGTACAATGTAGAGTGTGAGTAGAATTGCCAAATATAGCAAATAAAAATACGGGACACAGAGTTAAATGTGAATTTCAGATAAATACCAAATAATTTCCTAGTATAAGTGTATCCCAAATATTATTATATATATTTTATCTGGCAACCCTGACTGAGAGATATCCTTTTGATCCAAATTCTAGGGGGCGATTAGTTAGCTTGTGAAGACTCCTAATCGGGGAATATGTACTTCAAGGCTGGTTAGTTAACATTTGAAAGACTCCAATCAGAAGCCACACTCTGGGCAGCTTCTGCAAGACTTTCCGCTATTTTTATCTCCTATCAACACCAGAGGCTTTGCTAATTAGCATAATGGATGTTAAGAGTGGTTTTCTTGGGTGAAACAAGTAGAGGGTGAAATGTGTCTGTTGGCCAGAATGTCATACAGGAGCTCACCCTGCCCTGCATGGGAAAGGTATATTAATTTACCGAGTCCAGTGATAACATATGCTCTTTGGAATGGGGCCCTAAGATTTTAAACCAATTCTATTTATAGCCACTAGTTAGAGAACTTCAAAGCCTGACTCCTAACCCACCCCTGGAATATTGCCACATCCTCATGCAATGCGCCGTCACACAGCCTCAAAGGTCAGAAGGCCGGAACTTCATTGAGTTTATTGGACAGGCTGTTTGAGGCCAGTTTGCTAATAAATATTTGTATGCATGAGAGAATCCAGCCTGAAACTTGTTTTTATTGTAACATACCACCTGGGAATGAGAGCATGGCCCTCGGCTGTCTACAGAAAGAACCAAATTGGTTTAGGTTGGTTTGTAACAGAGAATCTTGCAGCAGCCAAGACAAAGCCTTGGTTCTCAGAGGAGTGGGAATAAGAAGAAATGGAGGGTTTGGAAGAAACAGAAAGTACTGAAGGGACTAGCTGAACAAACAAAATGTATTCCTTGGGGGCAAAAATTATATTCAGGGAATCTTTTCTTTCTTTTTTTTTTTTTTTTTTGAGGAAGATTGGCCCTGAGCTAACATCTGCCAATCCTCCTCTTTTTTTTGCTGAGGAACACTGGCCCTGGGCTAACATCCGTGCCCATCTTCCTCCACTTTATATGGGACGCCACCACAGCATGGCTTGACAAGTGGTGCGTCGGTGCGCGCCCGCGATCCGAACCAGCGAACCCCGGGCTGCCACAACGGAGCGCGTGCACTTAACCGCTTGCGCCACCGGGCCAGCCCCAATCTTTTCTTTTATTTTAAGTTACCACTTTAACCAGCTTTAAATGTACAACTCAGTGGCATTAAGCACATCTGCAATGTTGTGCAACCACCACCACCATCCTTATTCAGAACTTTTTCATTGTCCCAAACTGAAACTCTGTACCCATTAAACAAAAACTCCCCATTCCCCCCTCCCCAGCACCTGGCAACCACCATTCTACTTTCTGTCTCTACCAACTTGCTTATTCTAGGTACCTCGTGTAAGTGCAATCATACAATATTTGTCCTTCTGTGTGTGGCCTATTTCATTTAATGTTTTGCAAGTTTCATCCGTGTTATGGCGTGTATTAGAATTTAATTCCTTTTAGAGGCTGAATGATATTCCGCTGTATGTAAAGACCGCACTGTCAATCCATTCATCCGTTGATGGACATTTGGTCAGGAAACCTTTTCTGTCAGTGAGTGAGCACGGAGTTTGGGGCCAGAAGACAAGTCTGAGCTCTGCCATTCCTGTGTGACCTTGGGGAAGTCATTCAGCTTCTCCGAGTTCCATTTTATTTACCTTTAAATACACACATCTTTCTTTTTCTACTTTGTCTTTAGTTGTGAAAATCGAATAAGGTAAAGTGTGTGAAGGAGCCTTATAAAGTACAGGACCGTGTCATGAATTATTTTGGTTCTTATGGGTACTAGAAAACAAAACCTTTTTCCACTTTAATGCTGGTGATTTTTTTTCTGTTCTCAAGGTTTTGCCTATTTCTCAAACACCATTGAATGCAAATACCTTAAGGCTTGTATCTTGTAGCTCAATTTATTACAAAACTTTGAAATATTTAAAGGTAAATTCAATTAGTGACAGTGTAATTACTGCCTGGATAAACCATACTTTAAATTTTAATATGCCAAAGAGGATCATTTCATGAGCAGAATAAGCTCTGTTATACATTTTTAATGCTCCTAAACTAACAGAGTGACATGTGATCTATAAAAGACACTAAAAAAATCATCAAGTTCAGTTTCACATTCCCCCCAATCTCTACCCTGTCCTCAGCCAGACCAAATGTACCCATTTTGTTCAATGGCTTCAACAGTTCCAGACATTTTGCATGTTGAATTGCTCCCATTTTTTTCTAGGTTAACTAGTCCGGCTTGGCTCACTGGAAGAAAGGAGCTACAAGGGATCAGGCCTCAGAGTTCAAAGGAGAAGGGAAAAGAAGACATTTGCAAAGAAGCTGCACCTTGATGGCAAGTTACAAGCCTAGAGCAACGCAACTGAAATTGGCCTCTGCTTACAGGTGGGGCCCAGCTGGGCCTGTCTCAGCGCTGCTCCTGGATTTGGACTCTTGTGAGCAGTTGCCTCCATCAGAGAGCTCAGGTGCTCAGCTCTGTGGGATGGAGCAGGATGGAGTGGGACGAGGCAAGTCAGGTGGGGTGGGTCTGGTCTTCAAAGATGCCAGGAGACTCTGCAGCAGCCTCAGTTTCCCAGCCAATACCCAGGCCTTGGGCACTTGCTGACAGCCCTGAACCTCTGCCAGGAGGAGAGGGAGAGGAAAAGGAGGAAAGAAAAGATGAAGTGCATGTTCACAAAGCAGCCTCACCCTAGCCCATCCACACTCTAATTTTCAGCTGGGCTTCCAGCTTACGGGAGACGTGAAGCCTTGGGTTGGCCAAGTTCTCTCACCCACCGTTTCCCAGACACTTGGAGGGCCAGCAATTACCCAGTAATTACCCTGTTTATTGCCTCATTATGGGTGACCACCTTTTGGCAGGCATTTCCCTGGGAAGGTCTCCTCGCAGCACAGGTTTCTCAGCACTCTGGAAAGGAGTGGGCAGGCCTGTGGGGCTCTGCTGCTGCAGCCGTGCTAAATCGTGCTCCACATGTACACCCTCACGCCAGCCCAGCTTGGCGCCCTCTTGGCCCTGCACCAAGCCCTGAGCTTCTGCTTGCACTGATGCTTAGCCGGGTCCGGTGAATCACCTAGAATTACTCCCTCCCATTTAACATCCGGCCATTTCAGGTCTCCTCTCTCCATCACAGTGGTGAAGGCCCCACCTGGAGTCTCCTTAGCATCTGATTCCCCCTTGGACCTCCCCCAAGGCCCCGCTTCTCACACACACCTTCAGGGGCTTGGTTCAAAGGGCCCATCTGAGATCCTTTAGATTCAGACACCTTGACACCTCCTGGCTCTCACAGCTTCACATTCTCACCCTGGGCTCTGGAGGAGCAGCTTTGAACACATCTCACACTCTGCTGAGGAGCATTTATGACCCTGCATGTTGGGGAGTGGGCTATAAGCATGCGGGGAGCTGGGTATGCCAATGATTATGTCTTCCAAGCAAGTTACGTGGAAAATTGAGTTGGTCAGAGGAGAATGGAGCTGGAAAAAAGAACTTGGAATTTTTTTTCAGAGGAGAATGGAGCTGGAAAAAAGAACTTGGAATTTTTTTTTTTTTTTTTACAGAATACAAAGGAGTAAATCCTTATTTTGGGTAGGGTGGGAATTGGCATAGATTCATGGCCATAGCTCTGGAGGGACCTTGGGGATCATCTAGTCTATCCTTTTATTTTACAAAATAAAGAATGAAGCCTGGAGCAACGTGGCGACAAGCCCGCAGCAGATCATCGCCAGAATCCCATCCCTTTACTCCCAGTCCAGGGCTGTGCCCTCTGTGGGAGGCATCTTATTTTGCATATTCCGGTCAATTGTCTGTGTGCTTGTCCCTGCCTCCCCTGCCGTAACAGGTCTTGGTCCCCCTCATTCTGAGATCATCTTGCCTGTTTAGTTTTGGCTTGTGAAGGATCCTGGAGCTCTCCTCTGACCACCTGCCTGAGACCTCACACAGTGGCTGACATATGGGTTTTTTTGGATGCCTCCATGATGCCCTCACCTTCAGCTTTTTTCTCACTGTTGAGCTGGGGTGACAAAGAACTCCCATTTTCTCACAGTTCCCCTGGCCTGGCAGGACATCCCAAAGGGCATCCTGCCCGTTCACCACCCAGAGCGTATTGTGCTTTTCCACGCTTCCAGAAATTCCACTCTTGCCTAGTAAAGATGCTCTTTATGCTCAGCCTGAGGTAAAGTGGGGCCAGGTCTGCCTCTAACAGCAGTGTTGAGGGCTGAAGGGGCGCAGGGGCGGAGGTGCAGGCTCTTGTTTGCAAGTACTCGGTTCTCAAGCGCAGGGTGGGACCAGGCTCCTGAACTTATTGTCTGCGGCTTTGACTCTACAGAAGCCCTTGTTGCTAAGTTACCGCAGCCCCTTCCACGCTGCCATTAGAGCTGAGGAAGGGGAGATGCACAGATGGCATCAGGCTCCTGTGCAAGCAGTACTCAAGGTCTCAAGCCTGACGCCTTTGTTTAGAAGGAGGACTTTATCTCATCCATCCATCCCTCCATCCATCCGTCCATCCATCCCTCCATTGGTCAATCCATCCATCCATCCAACAAATATTTATTGAACACTTCCTACATGCCAGGCTCCATGCCAGGTAGTGAGGATACAGGAGGGAGCCTGTCTCTCCAGTCTCATCTGGCAGCCCACTCCACTCTTTGTTAACTAACCTCCAGCTATCCAGCTCCCCAAGAGAGCAACAACATGGATGGGCATAGAGATGGCTGTGAGCCAGGCACTGTTCTAAGAGCTTAACACATGTCTACCCATTTGATCCTCACAGCTATTCCATGAGGTGGTGGTTCCATGATTATCCCCATTTTACTGAGGAAACTGAGGCACAGAGATGGTGCCAACAGTTTACTAGCCAACAGCTAGTAAATGGCAGAGTCCGGATTAAACCCAATGAATCTGGTTCTTAAGTATGTCCTTTTAACCATAATGTCTACTGCTGAGGTTGTCTTTATCCAGAGAAATGGGAATGCAATAGAGGATTTTAAGCAGGAAGTTAACACGATCAGAAAGTTTTTCAAAAATCAGACTGATTGTTGTCTGGAAACGGAATTGGATCAAGGCAAGAGTGGATGAAGAGGGGCCTGTAAGGAGGCCTTGGCAGGTGTCCAAGTGAGACATGATGGGGGATTAAACCACAGTGCGAGGAGTGGGGCTGTGACGAATTGAACCAATAAAAAATAAATCATGTAAATATGTATGTACTTGGTTTATATTTCCTGTTTCGCAGTGTCTACTTTCAACTATGCTCCTTTTCTGCTTCTCGGCACCTCGGACAAAGTCTTTAATTTTATGGTCACCTTTGGTATTTGAAAAACACAGTCCAGTCAAGTTTAAAATTCAAATCCCATATCAGACTCACTCTTCATCTGTTCCACTTTTCTCAGCCCTAACCAGGCTTTGGATTTGGAGCGGAAATGATGTATGGTCTTGTCTTGCACACTCTCCCCACTTCAGTACCTCTTCTGGAGTACCTCTTCTGAGTTTTGTCTGGTTAGGGAGGTACCGCCCACTCCTCCTCCTTCTTCTGAGTCTATTCCGTCAGCGTTAAAAAGACTGGGAGAAGAGATAGAGTCACTGTTAGACCAGAAGACGCCTTTCTGAGAATAGTCCCTTACTTGTAGAAAGCACTCCAGAAATATGTGCAGAATGAATGAATGAATAAGTAAATTTAAAAATGAATAAATGAATTTATGATCCTGTAGGTAAGGCAGTAATGTCTGCTCTAAAAATAGAAGCAAATAAAGAGCACTGTGTGTGTCTGTGTGTGTGTGTGTCTGGATAGACAGACAGACAGACAGACACATACTTTTCTTTGTGCTTTTCTCCATTTGATATCCGGCACAATAGTGGACTTCGGAGGTGATTTTTGATAGTGATGATTCTGGCATTCAGTGCTCCATAGTCCAACCCACCTCTCCAATTATAACTCCCCTGTGCGATTTTTCTGCTTCAGTAAAACTCCTTGCTTTCTAGTATGTTTGGTATCTTTTTTTGATGTTGCTTGTATGTGGGGGCTGAAGTGAGACATCTCCCAAGAATCTGTAGATAAGGGAACCGAGATTGTCTGCTGAGAATTAAACTTTAAGATCTGCACAGAGCAGAGATATGCAAAGTCACCTTCAAGAGACAGAATGGTTCCCTGGGCAGCAAGACTTGACAGTAACCTGATTGAATGTATTAACACACCTACAAGAAGCACGTGTTAATCAGAAGTGACACTGCTCAGCCCTAATGCATAAAGAAAAGAGAGTCAGCAAGGCAGTGATCACACAAAGGAGGTGGAGTTTGGACCAACAGACTTGCAATATTATGGCCCGTGCTGTTATGGTGATGGAAGTGGGTGTCGTGGCCATTATATTTCAAGTATTTCTGTCTTACTGGCTAGACCATCCTTGTTGGGGAGATGGACACATCAGTTCGTCTGAGTGTGATGCCATTATACGTTAAATTTATCTAACTCTCCTTTGCCTTTGTTATTTAGATAATGCTTCATGTGTGTACTGCAGAGTAAGAACTCAACAAATATGAGCTATTATTATTATTCTGATTATGAGTTGGTTATTATTCTGATTTTGAGTTTCTACATAAGGAGAGGATGTACTGGTCAAATAGACAGAACCACTCTGTTTCGGGAAAATATAGTTCTTCATGAAAAATGAATAAACCGGCATTCCAAGTTTATATATGCTAAATGTTAATATCAGATAGCCTCTGAAATATGACTGTTTTCTTGGTGAGCTGAGAAAATCGAGTGCTCCAGCCTGCAAGGATGATCAAACTCTGGATAGGGTGATTTGAAGTGAATGGATGCCACCCTGAGCAGCCTCATGGAGCCTGCCAATGTGAAGGGAAACCAGTCTGTGTCCTACCCCTGGCCACCCCAGCCTCTTTCCGCTAGCTAAAGCCTACCCTTCCTAGAGGGCTCGGCTTGGCCACACTCACTGGTGAAGCTGGCAGCGTATCTTCCCTCATCTAAATTCCTTAGCACCAGCTCTCTGCATCCCACAGAGCAGAGCATAGGTGGGAGGAGTTAAGCTTATGGGTTCATGTGTTATGGGCTCTAGAGTTGGACTAGCTGTGTAATTTGGGGCAAGCTACTTAATCTGTCTGTGCTTCAGTTGCCTTCTCTGTAAAATGGGTCTAACAATAGTGTTGACCTCAGAGGGGTTTTGCAAAGATTTATGAGCTAATGCGTGTAAAGCCCTTGGCACCGTGCTTAGTGCATAGTGAGTTCTCAATAAATGTTAGTCATTGTTGTGAATTGCTCCGTATCTTTCCAAGCACATGTCCTGTCTCTGCAACTCATTGATTGGTGAGTTCCTTAGAGTAGAAACTGTGTCTATGAGCTTCAGTTCCTCCATTTATGAAATGGGAATAGTAATAACACGCCATAGGTTCATTGGGAGAATAAGTTAGATAATAAGCATAAAGAGCCCAGTTGGTACCTATACATACCAGATGTTCAATAAATCCTTTCTGTTGTTATTACTACTTAGTGTTGTATACATATTTGTAGGCCCTCTACTTGGCGTAGGCCTTGAACACAGCTGGCTTTGGATGTATATGTGATTGTGTGGTGATGACAGAGGTCCTTTCACACAGTGATAGAATAATGTAGCTACCCTTCCTGAGGTGGTTAGAGCTAATGCACATCGGCTAATAACTTGATTCCCACGAACTTTGAAACTGACTGTGAGGGAAATGGTACATGCCATCCAGTGACAGGGACCAAGTCCCTTGCTGTGCCTTTGCACATGCTGCTCCCTCCATCTGAGATGCCCTCCCCTACTCATCCTTTAAGGCCTAATGTTATTTACTTTTCTCTTTCTGACTTTCTCCTCCCATTGCACATCCCTTTACCTCTAACTCTTCCTTCGTGTAGCTGTTCATGCATGTGTCATACAGAATGAATCATACCTTATCATTCACTCATTTATCCATCCATTCATACATACATGTATATATACACATGCATTCATGTACTATGTATATGATATATAGACATCTATATATTTGTAGTAGTGGGCAGAGACTATGCCTTGTTCATAATTTAGTCTTCAGCATCTAGAAGCTGCTCAAGTGATTGTTATACACAGGATAAATGGCTACAATTCTTGGTGGTGCATATGCTTTGAGCTCCTTTCCAAATGCTGGGGGTGGGGTTGCTCTAATCCACCTGGGCTCTTGCTCTAGGTCCCTGCTGTGACCAGTAGACCACGTGGGAATAAGTGTGTGACTTGGAGCAAAGAGAGATCAAAATAACCCGGGCCCATCATACAGAGCCCGGCACAGAGGAGACACACAGCAGCTCTTACTATTATGCACATGTGCAGGGTGGCAAGTACCCACACAGCTGGGGACAGCAGGGACAGAGGTGGTCTGTGCCCAGTTGTCACTGCAGATTGCCTCTGGGAGATGAAGTTTCCTGTCCTTTTTTTCTGGAAACCCTGGAGAAGACATGAGGAGCTGTTTTTGTTTTTTCCTTTGGTCCTGGCTGGGAGGGAGGGCAACATGGCCTTGATCTCCTGGACCCTCTGGATTGCAGACATTGTGAGTGATGAGGGACAAGGTGGATGTTTTAGGACTATAGGGAGAACGATGCAGTAGAGAATCTTAAAGAGATCATTACCAATAAATAAACACAAGCACTGTTCTAAAGCAGCATTTGTGTTTTTCTCTCAAGGGTCCCAGGAAATCAGCAAGCAGCCCACGTAGCTGAGAACAGCCAGGCAACCCCTCCTGACCTCAGATTACTGCTAATGATAAGAGCTGGAAGCCCAGCTCCACGCACGTGAGGGAGGGGTGCTCGACCCCCTGAGGTTAGAGATGCGCTTCATCTTTTGGGATTTTTCCACAATAGATTTATTTTTAGCAAGAAAAGATTTAAAATCCCAGCAACTCAGTACAACTGTTTGCTTAAAGCAAGTTTCTTCTAAGGAAAGAGTTGAGGGAGAAGGTTTGAGAATTGTCCCCTCTGGCCATAGGAGGTAATATCACTCTTGCAGAAGTCGCCGAGAGTCCTGATCCCAGCAGGTGAGCTTCTGGGGACCCCTCTGAAAGACGAGGAAATGTTCTGATCCTATGAGCCCCTCAACCACTCATTGTCTCTTTTCTAAACTGAGATAGTCTAGGACCTTGTTTCCCAGAGAGTTTTCTGTGGTTCAACAGTGCCAGAAGTTGTGGCTCCTGGAGAAAATACTATGTAGTCAGAGGGTCTGAGAAACCCTGCCCACTGTACTCCCCTTCTTTGGCTCTATTTGTTCTTCCTCAAATATGCCACGTGCACTCCTGCCTCAGGGCCTTTGCACTTGCTGTTCCTTCTGGTTGATATGTTCTCCCTCCAGGTATCTGCATGGCTAACTTCTTCCACCATCTTCTACTCTTTACTCAAAATTGCTTTTCAGTGAGGTCTTCACAAAATGCTTTCATATCCTCCTCCTCTGCTTTAATTTTTTTCTTAGCACTCACCACTAACTTCAATGAATTATGTCATTTTCTGCTCTGTCAGTTAGGATTGCTGAGTTCCATCTTAAGGGTCACCATGGCAGGGGAAATAAACATGGAAAATTGTCTGTTGGCTTTTAAAGCTTCCACAGAAAGTAACACACATCACTTGGGCTCATATTTCATTGGACCAAACAAGTCTCCTGGCTACACGTAACTTCAAAAGGGAGAGGAAAATGCATTGCTAACTTGTGGCTAAAATGAGAACTGGAATACCTGTCAACACTTCTAATGACCACCATACCTGTTTAAGAGCCTTCTGTGGCTTTCCATCACTCATGGGGTAAAGTTCATGTTCTTTTACAGAACTTAAAAATCTCTGCATGATCTGGCTCCTTCTTACCTCTCTTAGACTCACATCTCAGCTTAGAGGTCATTTCTTTTAGAAAGCCCTGCCTGATCCCTCTGGCTGGGTGAGGAGCTCTTCATCCCATGTGCTTCCATAAACCCGGAACAACTTAGCACATTACTGCTTACTTGACTGTATTTCCTACTGCAAGTTTTTCTGGTAATCTATCAGTTAGTCTTAAAGTTAATTCAATTGCTCATGACCAGTATTTTCACAAATGAAACAGAACATAATAGGAACAGGACATAATAACATAACAGTATATCCTATGTAGTAAGGATTAGTGATGCTCTGTGAAACTTTTGTTTCAGTATGTGTGCGTGTGGATCGCTTTTATGTGTTGGATTGACTTGTAAAATGTATTTCTTAATCTAGCTTGTGGTCCGAAACGTTTGAAGCCACAGCCCTATCAGGACTGTAAATTCCACGGGGCCTGGGACCATGTCTGTCTTATTTATCCTGAACCATCAGTGCCTAACACAGTGTCTTGCACAAAGTCGGCCTTCCAAAATTTTTAAAAATTAATTTATGAATGAATTCTCAGTGACCTGAGCTACCAGAAACTTTAATTGGAAGCAGCGTGGATGGCTGGGCTAATTGTTTATCATTTACGTTTCCCTTGATGCGTAGATGCTGGCTTGGATTTCCAGTGCCAAGACTACCCTCACTCCCTGAGCTGTGCTGAATGGACGTGGGCAGACTCTAGCGACCTCAGCAGCCCCTGGGCCCAAGCTTGGAAGCCTGGTAGAGCCATTTCTTTTAATCAAGGCCCTCTTGGCTTCCTTCTTAAATCCAGTGCCATCCTTATGCGTAGGGACAGTAGGATGCTATTATGCTGCACCAAAATTACTACCAGGAGTCAGAAAATCGTGAGTTCACATGCCATTGTATTACTTACTGTGGGCGAGGTGCCTCTCTGCGCCTAAGTTTCTTCCTCTGTAAAATAGAGGTAATATTATCTTCCACTCCAAGTTGATGTAAGGATTAGAGAGAATGTTTATTATCCATGTTTGGCACGGTAGGCATTCAATAAATCATGCCTATTTATTATCATTATTACCATTCTACTGACTTTTTAAAGTACCTGAAATCCCTTTATTAGTAACTCCTTTGAGTTAAGGCATCATTTACAACAAAAATCCTCTAGTTTCCCTGGGAGGGGTAAAGATCTACAGTCATTATCAATATCTTTAGTATCTTTATAGTGTGAATATCTTTAGTATCATGTCATGAGTATCTTCAGTATCTTCTAGTATCTTTATAGTATGAATATGTTTAGTATCTACAGTCTGAGTATCTTGAATATCTTTTAGTGTCTTTATAATGTCAATAACTGTATCTTTTTTCAGTGTGGGGTCAGCGGAGATCTGGCTTCGTTAGGAGGGAGGAGGAGAAATAGAATTAGAGAAAAGAAGCCTGGGGTGAAGGAAGGACATGCCCAAGGAGGTGGGGAGTCTACAATAACATTTTATCCTTCAAAATGTGCCACTTCTGCCGCAAGAGGCTGGTGGGGATCGTGCTACGTCTCTGCGTGTCAGTTTCCCCGTTTGATATATATCCCTTTTAGCAGAGTCAGTGACATAATTTTCAGGGAAAAGGGAAAAATGAAAATGTGGGGCTTCTTGTTCAAAAAGGAGGAAAAAAAGATTTTTCCTTTCTCTCTCCGGGCATGTTATGATGTTTTCATTTGCTATTTCGTGTGTGTTCACTTGGGCATGTGATATTTGCAGGCCAGTACAGACCTCCACAGGCAGCTGGGCCGGGCCTGTGACTTGGCACTTGGGACGCGCTCGCTGGATGCTCCCACACCTGCACCCTTGGAGGAGTGGGCTGCTGAGAACTGTCCCAGGGAGGCAGCGGGTAGGAGGGTCAGGACCACACGCGAGTCCCAGCACATGCTCCATGCTCCCATTAGACTGTACTTATAAAACTCAAGTTCAAAGAGAAAATTATTAAGAATTTCAAGATGACAACTAAAGAGCATCAAACCCCAGGCATGGGGCTCCCTTTTGAGCGTGGGGCCCTGTGCGACTGCAGTGGTCACACGACCCACTGTGAACCCAGCCCGCTTTTAGCTCTGCAGAGCGCTGCTTCCACGATCCCACGTAACTTGGGCTTTGTCTTCCTCTGACCTCCGCCAAACCTTCCTTCTTCAGCCCAGACACCCCTAGGGCCCTGGGCCCTAGGGCTGACACTACAGCTGCCCCTGTCTCTGCCCTAGTCTCCCTAAGGGGTCGCTAATGGAGCAACAGTCTTGCTCCACCTGTGCAGCCTCATCGTGGGCGCAGCTGAGAACCAGAGGTAAAGAGAGGGGAATGTTCTTCCTCCTGGCATGTTTGCAACTCCTGCTCCCATTTCTTGTCAAGAGGTCTCCCAGAGTGAAAAACGACTATTTGTGCATGTTATTGATCACTCTACCCTTTTGCAGGAAAATGACTGTAACCTTTCCAACCTGGCAGCAGCAGAACCCTCCCTCTGCCTCTGCTGAAAGTCACCTCGGGGTTTAGAATGCCAGCCAGGCCCAGGGAAAGGCTTGCAAATGGTGGCCTGGCTGCCTGGTGCTATTTTTCTGGCTTTCCGTTTCCACCTGGAATGGAAGAGCTCTTTGCTTAAGGGAACAGAGCCAGCTGGATAACCACAGTCAGCGCATGGAGGCCTCAAATAGAGGCTCAGTCCACTGTTGAAAGAAAGCACGAATAACAGACACCAGAGGAAACAGAGATCTGGAATTCTCCAACCTGGTTCAAGTCCTGACTCAGACATTTTCAAGCTGTGACGCTGAGACTCTGTCTTCTTATCTGCAGAATGTGTACAAAAATAACTCCCTCTTCGCTCCATTGATGTGAGGAGAAAATGAGCTAATATGCAAAGAAAGTGCTTCTCAAGAAGCCGTAGAAATATTTGCCAGCCTCATGGGAGGTAATACAGAAAAAGAACACGATTCATGATTGCAATACTGATTTGGTGTATTCCAGCATGATGGTTACTATACTGTTTTTAAGCACAAAAGTACTGGTATTTTTAAATCTTTTTTTTTTTTTAAAGATTTTATTTATTTATTCCCCGCCCCCGCAAAGCTCCAGTAGACAGTTGTATGTCATAGCTGCATATCCTTTTAGTTGCTGTATGTGGGACGTGGCCTCAGCATGGCCGGACAAGCGGTGCATCGGTGCACGCCCGGGATCCGAACCCCGGCCGCCAGCAGTGGAGCACGCGCACTCAACCGCCAAGCCACGGGGCCAGCCCAGTACTGGTATTTTTGATGGTGCAAAATACTGTTATTTTTATAATAGTAAAATAATAGGATTTAGCTATTATAATTTATACAATCCTATACTAGTATAATGTTTATATAATATAAATAAAATTTGAAGTAGATTACTATTATGTTCTAATAAATACTGAATGCTATTATTTCAAAAGTTTTAAAAATGTGAAACTGGAATTATTCACATCCTGAGCCATCCTGGGAGGGATTTGCTGCACGAAAACTTCTAATCAAACTGCTTTATTTACAAAGCATTTTGACCACATCCTTCCTCCCCTTAAAATCTTCCAAAGCATCTTGTTTCCATTTCTATTCCCATTTCCTAGCATTGCTAGGAAAGTTGGGCATTATTGCTTGTGTTTATTAATGATGTATATTTTCTCCAGAGTGAGCTTGGATATCCATCTGTTGCCAGAGGTTCCTGAAGGAGTTTTCTTAGAATCGGGGTGAGACAGACAAGTTTAGGAAAAGCAGGAGGAGGAGGAGGTGTGGCAGGGGGTTGGGAAGAAGAGGGGGAGAGGGTCTCCTCCTTTATTCTCGAATCTGACCACCTCCCTGTTTTCCGCACTCCTGAGCTGGATCTCCTCCCCTCCCCTTTCCTTTAATCTATTGCCCTCAGCCCTGGAATGGGCTTTCTTTCAGTTGGAACAGCATCTGAGGATAAACTTTGGAAGAATTGCAATTCAATCTCTCCTTGTTATAAAATCCCAGTATTCAGTATTAGAAGGATTAAAGGTGCTAGTTTACTTTGATGTTGCCATCACTATGGATAAAATATGGAAATTTGGTGTCAGACAATTCTGCCATTTCTGTGCCCTTTCTCAGCAAACCACATCACTTTTCTAAGCCTCAGTTTCCTTATCTTTAAAATGGGAGTTAAATCGAGTTGACTTGCTGCCAGGGGTAGGTGTGATTGTCCTGGATGTGTTTTGCACAGCACCTGGCACACAGTAGGAGCTCCGTGAAGGTGGGCTTTCCTTCTTAACGATTATTAGACTGCACTATTCCACCCTAGCCCCGAGAACCATCTAATTAGATGAATCCCACCACCCTGCCCTCTATCACCCCCAGACAATGTTTAATCACTCGGTCTAACATCTCAATTACACAATGTTTGTGGCAATGGCCGTGGCGGTGAATTGAATTCTCTGATTAACTGAGTGTTGCTGAGAAAACCCCTTTTGTCTTCACCTGTGCAGTCACACATCTTTGTAAAAGAGAGTATAATCTGTTTTCCTGCTTTAGCAAGGAGGGCTAGAAACAAAACAGGCTGTCAGTCTCTTTGATGACTCAGTGCCCCTCTCCAAACAGTGCACAGTCCTGAATAGAAAGGGTAGAAGATTCTGAGCTGAGCATATCCTGGCCTTGAAGATGGATTCCTGAATGAAACCTACACCCACCTGTTAGCTTGCCAGTTTCCTCTGTCGAGAAAATTGAGAATCAAAAGTTATATGAATGAGCGGTGGGAGTGAATGGGAAGAGGAGTGTGCAAGCTGAATTCATAAACTAGTTAAGGATTTCTGGTTCACAGTGGTTGGTTTCGGTTATTGGAGAGTTTCCTTTAGTTTAGGAGTCTTGGAGATGTCTGCCTGTGGCAGCGCTGCCTGGATTCCTACAGCCAGGCCAGCCTCTGGGAAGTGCAGAGCCAGCTCACAGCCCAGTTCACTGGAGACAGCAGGAGCAGGAAAGGCTGTGGGCTTCCAGAAGGTCCCTTTGATGCACACATTCCAGCAACCAGAGATTTGCTCGGTGTGATTAACTAACATCTGTAGTTATGCTGCTGTTTCACATGCATTATTGTCCATTTCTTCCCCCAAGACAGTCCCTCTTTTACAGGTGAAGAACGTGAGGGTCAGAGAAGTTCAATGATTTGTCCAAGGTGACCCAGCTGGAGTTGGTCTGAATTAGGGTGTGTAAACTCCAAGGCACTTTGGTCTTCAAGGCTGTATCATACTTACACTGCAAATGTATCCTGCTGAAATATGTCTGGATCGTTCACAGCTCAGTAAGAATAACTGTAAATGCAATGAGTTTTGTCCTAACTCTGAAGTGATATCAACCAGACAAACTGTGAGAGAGAGAGAGAGAGAGAGAGAGAGAGTGTGTGTGTGTGTGTGTGTGTGTGTGTGTTGCAGGGAGGGAGATGCAGGGCAGTTCCCAGAGAGGGCTCTGGCTAGCCTGAGGAAAGAACAGCAGAAGAGAGGAACCCCACGTGCCAGGTTATCCCATTTGATCCCTGCAACCTATTAACTCAGGTATTATCACCCCCATTCTACAGATGACAAAACTGAGGCTCAGAGTGAGTAAGCAATTTTTCTAAGGTCCTAGAACCAGGAAACAGCAAGGCCAAGCTAAGCTTTTTGCCTCTCAAGCCTATGCTTTTCCTCTCCACTTAGCTACTTTCTAGAATATTGGGTACATGAGGGACACGTAAAAGGGATTGTTTAGAATCTCAAGGTGATATGGGAGGGGTGGAGCTAGATTCAAGTTTTGTTTTTAGTGGCCAAGGCCTTGGTGCCCATGGAAGAACCCGTGGTTCCCACGGATGTTACCCAAACATGCTGAGCGTGGGAATGAGGAAGCTTATTACTGACTTTTGGTATGACGAAAACAGCCGCAGCAAAGACAACCACCACATCCAAACTTCAACTTCAGGAGTAGCCGCCTTCTGGAAGCTCAGAGGCCACGTTTGAATTCTGTAGCATTTCCTGAGCTGAGACGCAGGGCTGGCGCTCTCCAAATTACACTGTGGTCCCAGCAGTGACACAAAGGGACCTGGGAGTGGGCTCCGAATAGTGGGCTCTGTACAAATAGTGGGCAGGCCGTGGTCAGGGTGGGAAGGCCTCCTAACACTCCATCCCAGAGCCTTTCAGTAGCAAACTTTTTGGGGCACCGACAACACCAGGTGCTGACTATGCCAAGATGACGAATTTCAGCCCCACACGTCTGTGGAGCGCCTTCAAGGTGCTGGGCTCTGTCTTGTCCTTACATATGTTATTCTTACTTTCATAACAACCCTAGAGGTACCACAGAGAGGTCCATTTTATAGATGGGACAACTGAGGCTTAGGGAAGTAACTTCCCAAAGGGCACAAAGCTAAAAAGTGGTAGGTGCAGAACCTAAACCCAGGTCTTTCAGATTCCTCGGTCCATCCTCTTACAAAAGAGCACCTGTGGTTCCCACTTTCTGATTTGTATGGCAGGGTTGGTTGGTTACATCAGAATCACCTGGGACCTTTAAAATTCCTATTGCTGGCCCCACCTTGGTGATGCTGATTAAGCAGTTTTGGAGTGGGGCCCCTGGAGCTCCTCGACTCCACCCCCCAGGGAAGAGCAGACACCCCACAAATGCCCGTGTTTCTTCTGCTGTTTCCAGCTGACCGTGACGCCTTCTGGCTGGCAGCCCACCCTCTGCCCCAGACCCCTGGCCAAACCCGCGAGGTAAAGGTGAACTTCTAGCTTTGGGGTCTGTTCCTTTGTGCCTCACTCTGCCAGTTCCTTCTCTTGGAACAGCATCTGTGATAGTTTCATGTGTCGACGTGACCAGGCTACAGTACCCAGCAATTCAATCAAACCCTAATCTGAGCGTTGCTGTGAAGGTATTTTCTTGATGTGGTGAAGTCTACAGTCAATTGGCCTAAGTAAAAGAGATTACCCTCGATAATGTGCGTGGGCCTCATCCAATCAGTTGAAGGCAGTAAGAGCAAAAACTGAAGTTTCCCCCGCAAATCAGAAATTCTGCCTCAAGACTACAGTATTAACTGCTACCTGAGTTTCCAGACTGCTGGCCTGCCCTAAGGAATTTGGACTTGCCAGCCCCCTCAATTGCGTGAACCGATAACTGAAAACAAATCTCTTAATATATGTAGATTGGTTTTGTTTCTCGGGAGAGACTTGACTGATACAGCATCCTTTCTGACCTCCTGATTAATTGTCCTCCTCTCTCTCCCACCCTCCCTTTCTCCATCCCTCCCTTCTTTCTTCTCCTCGTCCTTCTCTTCCTTCTATGATCCAACAATGCCTGTTGCATGTCAGACACCACACTGAGCAAATACTATACAATCAACAAATAAGATGTTTTCGCTGCCCTCAAGGAGCTCAGAGTCCACCAGTTATATACATAAAATCAACATGGGACTCACAATTGATACATCCCTTTCGCTTATAGTCTCTCCTTTAAATCCTGACATAGCCCTTCTAGTTACAAAGCACAGCCATTTATTGTTCTCCTTCCAGACAGGAGAAGGGGCAGTAACATCCTGTGAGCTGCCCCGTACAGACTGTGTGCGAGGGGATCCGGTCCTGCCCCAGCAGCACGGCGCTCCTGCCCCCAGTCTCGTGGTTGGCAGTCACTCCCTCTGCGTCCCATCAGTACTAGTTCCTGTTGCTTTTTTGACACATTATACCATATCTTGCATTTCAGTTGTTTACATAAATATTTCCTCTCTGTATTGTAAGCTTCTCAGGGGCAAGATACAATGCTTTCAACAAACATTTATTCAGCACTTACCATAATATAGGCACATTTTTCCTCCATAGTGTAGTGACTTGGACTCAGACTGCTGGATGTGAATCTTGGTTTCCTCCTTGTGTGACCTTGGGCAAGCTACTTAACCTTGCTGTGCCTTACCTCCATCATCTGTAAAATGGGGATCATGATAGCATCTACCCCTTACTGGGGTTACTTGTGAGGGATAAATGATTTATTTACATGAAGTGCTTAGAATGGTGGCAGGCACGCAAAAATATTAGCTATTGATAATAATAATTATTATTCTCAGCATCTCAGCGAAGAGTAAATATTTGTTAAGGAAATGTCTGAATGAATAATGTAGCATTCAGATAACCTTGGAATCATCCCATGTAATGTATGCTAAAAAGCTGGAGTGCTCAAGTTGGCAGTGAAGAAAGAGAATACACTTTTAGCTGACTTGGGTTCTAATCCCAGTCCTGCTGCTAAGTGGACATGTGCATTTGGGCAAGTCATTTAACCTCTTTATACCTCTGGTTTCTAATTTGCAAAATAAACTATATTGCAGTAGATAGTCTAAAAGGCTGACTTCAGTCTTCACAGCTGCCTGCCTTTGGTGTCAGGTGCACATGAGGGATCTTGCCTGCAGGTGTGGCCCAGAAGCATGCAGGACAGATCACCAGGACCCAGATCTCAAGGATGGTGCTCACAGCTCTGGACTTGCTGGCTTTGGTGATTAGCAGTGAGGATCCTGATACCAGATTTATAAAGTCAGCGTTTGCTGAGTGGTCTATTGTGATGGGCTCAAAATAGCCTTCCGCCTCTGTGCGGGGTATCAGGCCTTCTCCTAATACCCAGTAACTTCATACTCAAAACATCAGCCAGCTATTGTGTAACTCCAATGACAGCAGGTTCTTGCTACAAATCCTGAAAGCTGTCTCTTGGATACCCTTAACGTATTCATAACATTGGTATTTATGTATTTATCTCTGAAAACCATAACCTTGGAAAAAGCATTTAGGGGAAAGAAGGCTGTAGTGATTAAAGAAAGCTCTGTTCATTTGAACAACATTAAATACAACTGGCATAATGACAACTGTGAGATCTGATAGAATATAGAGAAGGCTGCAAATAAAGGGCTTGTATTTTTCCCTGATGTAACATAATGGTCACATTTTTCTTTCACAATGGTTTTGCCGAGATAAAGAACAAATTATACTGATTTGATTGCTACTTAGAAATACTTAAAATTGAAAAAGACAGCAGGTGGGCCTGGTTAGAAAGGATGGTTATTTTAGCATAACAGATGCATGCATAAAACATCGCCCAGCCAATTTTTTAATCATAAGACCCCCCAAACTTTTTCTCCACTACTTTTCCTTGGGATGTGAGCAAGTGGGGGAAATAAGTAGGCGCTGTTTGAGGGCACTCTCTGGGCTCCAAGAGTCAGCCAGCCCCAGAGAAGCCTCTGGGAGGGGGTGGTAGCAAACCCAAGATCTGGCAGATGGGGAGGCAGGGCTGGCCCCCCGGACAACAGCAACCCAGGAATAGGGGGCTAAGGACACAGGGTTCTAGGTCACAGGGAACTAAGCTCCGCCCTTTAAAATTCTATTTTCTGATTGCTGCGAGTGGGATGTGATTGGCTTCCTCGGCTTTCATTCATTACTGACCTCCTTTCTCTTGGATCTCTCCAGGCCTCAGTGTCACCCACGTTCCAGGATGGGAGACGCCAGGGACTTCGCCAAACCATCCTTTTTGGCTTCCAGTTTCTCTGCTTCCGAGAAACGTGAATTGGAGATTGTAAAATGAAGATGTGCTTATGTGCCACTCCAAGTGATGACAGTGGACCTGCCGCCTTGCCCCCAGCTCCTCGTCTATACCTCCATCTTCTCTGCTGGAAGGTACATGAGCCATCGATTTGCTCAGCTATTTGTTAAAAATGAAAGAATGACTTTGTTCCAGGTGAGTAAGTCCTGGAGTTGGGACTATAGAAAATAACACAGGTTTTCAAATGGCTGGTGTGCAGCGGAGTTTCAGAGCTTAGCTTTGTCTTGCTTAAAGCCTCTGATCTTTGCTCCAGCTTACTTTACTCTCATCCAGGCAGACAATCTCTTTCAGATTTGGAGGCCTGAGTAAGCTGGAGCGTTTCTGGCAGGAACCATGCAAAACCTCAGGTTTGGATAAAACCAGCTGTCCCCAAAGCGCCCGGATTCTCCTGGCCTATTGCTTTGTTCTTGGTTTCCCAATATTGGAAATCTGTCCAATTTGTTTCTTTCTCTGAGCATTTGGCCTCAGTCACCTTCCACAAAGTGCTCACACAGGTCAAATCCTCTCTAGTTTTTTCCTAGACTTTTTTAAAAATGAAGTTTTTATTGTAGAATAGTTTTACATTTACAGAAAAATTGGAAGATAGTTTGGAAAGGTCCCATGTACCCCATCTCAATTCCTCCATCGTTAATATCATACATTAGTATGGTAGATTTGCCTTAATTAATAAATCAGTATTGATAACTTATGATTAACTAAAGTTGGTATTTTACTCAGATTTCCTTATTTTTCACCAATGTCCCTTTTCTGTTCCAGGATCCCATCCAGGACACCACATCACATTTAGTTGTCGTGTCTACTTAGTCTCGTCTTGGCTGCGACAGTTTCTCAGGCTTTCCTTTCGTTTGATGACCCTGACTGTTTTGAGGAGGACTGACGAGGCATTTTGTAGAATGTGCCTCAATTAAGATTTGTCCAATGTTTTCCTCATGATTAGACTGGGATTATGGGGTTTGGGAAGGAAGACCACAAAAGGTACTACAAAAGGGTAAAGTACCTGTCTCATCGTGTCGTATCAAGGGTACATACTATTGCTCATCATTGTTGATGTTGACCTTGATTACTTGGCTGAGGTCGTGTTTTGTCAGATTTCTCTACTGGTAAAGCGACTCTTTTTTCCATACTGTCCTCTTTGGAAGGAAGTCACTATTTGCAACACACACTTAAGGAGTGACCAGTTCTGCTCACCCCTCACTGAGGGCAGGGGATCTATGTAAATTATTTGGAATTCTCTTGCCGGGGAGATTTGTCTTTTCTTCCCCATTTATTTATCCAATCCTTTATTTATATCAATACAGACTCAGGGATATTTATTTTATATTTTGGGTTATAATAAAATACAGCATTATTTATTCTGTTGCTCAAATTTTTCCAGCTTTGGCCAATGGAGCTCTTTCAGGTTGCCTCCTGTATCCCTTTGACCTGCTCATCCTTTTAGTTTTTGAGCGTTTCCTTACTGTCTGGTACGACAAGGTGTTCCAGGCTCATCCCATATGTTTCCTGCCCCAGACTTAGAATCAGCCATTTTTCCAAGGAGCCTTGATTCTTTCTATTGGAGAATGGTACTAAAAATCAAGATCTGGGCTCTAGGTGTTCCTTAGACCTTTTATTTTTTTAGAAATGGAAGGGAACTCTGAAAGCATCTCGTCCAAATTCTTCCTTTTATTTATTTATTTATTATTATTTTTTTTTCCCCAAAGCCCCAGTAGATAGTTGTATGTCATAGTTGCACATCCTTCTAGTTGCTGTATGTGGGATGCGGCCTCAGCATGGCCGGAGAAGCGGTGCCTCGGTGCGCGCCCGGGATCCGAACCTGGGCTTCCAGTAGCGGAGCGCGCGCACTTAACCGCTAAGCCACAGGGCCGGCCCTTCTTAGACCTTTTAAAAGGTCAACTCTCCAGGTTCCTGTTTGTCTTACACAAATCTTCTCTCTTTAGCCATTTCCAAGGTAACTTCTCCAACCTTTCCCAGTGGCCTGTTATCAACTTGAAGTTGCCTCACAACCCAAAATCCCTGTGTAACTAAACACACATAAAAATAACCCTGATCTACAGCTAATGAAGTAATGAGGTGCACCACGGTGAACCTATTTCTGAGGAAAGGCGGTAGTCAACACAGACTGCTCTGTCCCTCCAGCTCTGTATTGCAAGTCTCTTCAATGAAGACCATAACTCTACACACTGAAAAGGTGAATATAGGCTCCAAACAGACAAGAAGAAAATATCTGGAGGTGAGGATTGTCCATGCAAAATAGGCCACCAAGGAAGAGAAAAGTATTTCTTTATTTGGAAGGGCCAAAGACTGACCCACAGGGTCTGGGTAAGGGGAAACCAAGCTTTTATAACATACGGCCCAGGGCAGCCTCTAAGCTGGACCCATCTGCTATCACTTGGGGAACTTTATGGCTGATCAGACTTTCTGCTTGGCTTAGCCATGCATTCATTCTTCATGCCTTCTCTGTTTAGTCTTCTCCAACACTGACATGCTCAGATACATGGTTATAACGCAAAAGCTACTAGCACAATCCTATCATATCAGAGGTAGAAGGATACTTAGGGTTATCTGGGTCATTCTCACAGTCAGTGCCTGAGTCTCCTTTACAATGTCCCCATCTAGTGGTTGCCCACTGCAGCTTGAATTCCTCCTGTATCAGGGAGATCATTACCTGGCCAGGAAATCTTCTACAAATTTGGACAGCTATAACCATTAGAAAAATTATAAGTGCCCCAAGTACGTTTCTAGGTAACTTTCTCTTATTGATACTATTTCTCTCTCTACCCTCCTAGAGCGACTCAGAATAGATTAACTCCCTCTTCCACTTAGCAGCCCTTCGTATATTTGAAAGTGGTTTTTTCTTTTTTATTTATTTATTTATTTATTTATTTATTTATTTATTTATTTAGTGAGGAAGATCAGCCCTGAGCTAACATCCGTGCTAATCCTCCTCTTTTTGCTGTGGAAGACCGGCTCTGAGCTAACATCTATTGCCAATCCTCCTCCCTTTTTTTTTTTCCTCAAAGCCCCAGTAGATAGTTGTATGTCATAGTTGCACATCCTTCTAGTTGCTGTATGTGGGACGCAGCCTCAGCATGGCGGGAGAAGCGATGCGACGGTGCACACTCGGGATCCGAACCCCGAGCCGCCAGTAGCGGAGCGCTCGAACTTAACTGCTAAGCCGCAGGGCTGCCCCTCTTTTTTTTTTAAATCTAATTCTATATCATGAATATTTTCCCACATCTTTAAATATTCTTTTGAAAACATGATCTTTAAAGGCTTTATAATATTCTATTGTAGTTATGCACTATAATTTATTTAACCATTCTCTTATTGTTGATATTGAGATGGTTTCCAATTTTTGGTTATTATATATAATAGGCAGTGAACATCGCATAAATCTTTGTCTGCATTCCAATTATTTCTTTAGGGTGGATTATTAGAAGTGGTGTTTCTGAGTCAAAAGGTAACTGTTAGATTGTATTTTGATGGAGAGTAGAGTCTTACTTATAGGAAGAGATCTGGGTATCTCTCTGTGGTGTGACTTTTCAATGCTGAGACGAGATTTTTGAGTGTTTTGTGAAAGATGAGGATTCTTGATCGTAACTGAAATATGATATAGGATAGATCACTCTGAAGAAGTAGCTTTGGTGACTAGAAGTGTGTGTTGTCCTATGTTGACATGAAAGTGAGTGGCTGATGTTTAGAGCAAAGACTTAAAGTCACATTTTGGATGAGGGCAAATAAATCTACAAGTGAGACACTTGGCAAGTTAAAAGTGGCATATTCAGATGGAGTAATGCCAGAAGCAAGTCTGTGTGAAGGAACCCACGTTTTTGAGACCTAAGTCAAGCTGTCCACAGTGATACATGGAGCAGCTGTCCAATGGTCCAATGGAAATATTGAAAAGGTCAGAGATTTTGCACATTCAGATAGAAGGATGGCTGAAGAGTTAAAATTAGACAAAGGGACAGATTCATTCTGGAATGAAATCTGAATAGGAGCAACATTTTTATACAACTTTTGCTATGCATTTTAAGTGATAAAGAGAAACGACGAAGTCTTGGCATTTGTTCTGATTTTTTTTAAAAAAAGACAGATGAAAGGATACGTTTTGAAATAAAATGGTAACTTGGGATGGTGTGCAGTATTGAAGAAAAGCATAGACATTATTAGCTAGGATTAACTCTGATCTCTTTCACAACTAGCCAGGTAATCTTGGATAAGTTAGCCTCTTGAGTCTTGGTTTCCTCGCCTAGAAAATGGAGATTATAATTCTTATTGCATAGGCCTGCTGAGAGGGATACATAAGATGAGATGCAAATAATGGGTTATTACCTGCCATATAGCAGGTGCCTAATTAGCGTTTGCTGTTCTTGTCATTTCTGCTGTAAGCTGGAAGCTAAGAGCCCAAGCATGCCACGAAGAATTTCAGTATCTCCTAGCCCATAGAAAGTATGAGCCAAGACAAAAAGTAAAGACGATGTTGATTTATTTCATTGACATCAGTAACATTATTCACACAGAATTCATTCCAGAAGGTTAAACATCCAACTAGGCTTGTAATATAGAAATCGTGAAGTTTTTGAGAGAGTTTATGTTAACACACAAGGAGTAAAATGTGACCCCTTGCCTAGGCAAGTCTCTCAGTTAGAGGAGGGGGAAGAACTAATGTTTCTTTAGTGCCCTTAGTGTGGCTGGTTTTGGATCAAATCCTTTTCATATGTTATCTTATCACACCCTTAGAACAGTGCTGCAAGATGGATATTTGCATTTTTATTTTATAGATGTAGAAAGTGACATCATCCAAACTCAAAGCCTGGCCTTGCGACTCAATCATGGCAACTCTAAGAGCAGACCTGTTATGTGATCTTGGACAATCACATACCCTTTCTAAATCTCAGGGGTTTTGTTGTTAGAAATGGCAACAGTTACCAAAAAAGTGGTTATTACTGACCAGAATGTGACATCACCCACCTTGGTCGCCCACTGTATTCACTGTGATTGTTTCCAAAAGACATTGGACTCTTCGCAAATCTCAAATCCATGTTCAAAGAGTGGAGACTAGACTTCATGAAAGTTATGCACGTGACCTTAAGTTCCTAGGCCACGTCAGTACAAGGAGAAAAGCATAGATAGTCATAAAAAATAACTAATGTTTCCTCTAGGCCCTCACAGATTCTCAAATGCTTCCCTTCTGTTCCCTAGCAGTTACTGAGCAGTGGAGTTTTCCGGGGGACAATTTAAGGCTTCTTTTAACGGCAAATGGGGGGCCAGCCCGGTGGCGCAAGTGGTTAAGTGCATGCATTCTGCTGCGGCGGTCCAGGGTTTGCCGGTTCGGATCCCGGGCGCGCACCGACTCACTGCTTGTCAAGCCATGCTGTGGCGGCATCCCAAATAAAGTAGAGGGAGATGGGCATGGATGTTAGCCCAGGGCCGGTCTTCCTCAGCAAAAAAAAAAAAAAAAAAGAGGAAGATTGGCAGATGTTCGCTCAGGGCCAATCTTCCTCACACACACAAAAAAATTAAGGCAAAGGGGCCAGTTTCCCTACTCCCCAGCCTCTCATTGTTTACAATTGCCATCCCACTGTGGTTCTTGATAAGGACCTACTTCACCTTATTCTGGGAGTCTGGTGCCTCTCCCCAGGAGAATGCCTCTTCTGTTCTCTGGACAGTCCTCAGCTCCAACAGCACAGTCCCACCGCTTCTCTAGCTCCCCACCTTACCCCCAGGATTAATGGTTCAAGGGCAACTCTAACACCCCTTGTTCAGTATACTTCAGAATCTGTGCACAGCTCCTTTAAGAACGAGAGGAAGACAGCAAAGGAGCAAGTGTGATGGTCGAAGGGCCGTCAGTGGGACCATCTCCTCCCGCAGCATCTGGTCTGAGCTCCACTTGCCTGTGGAACCTGCCTCTCACTCTCTGAGGATTCCCTGACATCAGACCCACTTTTAGGTTCTGTCCTTTTCTCTGAACTTATCCTTAGTCTTTGCTCTGTTGACTTGCCCCTCTCTGACCACAGAGACATGCAGGCCTCTGCCCTGGTCCACTTTTCATGCAGTCTTGATCTGGACAACTGTTGGGTCCACTCTGTCCCCTGCTTCTCTCTGAGCCAGGGCTTGTTAACAGGTCTGTATGTGGCTCCTTCTTTCATATTTTACAGCACTCCTTTCCTGAACTTGGCACCAAGTTCCTCTGGAACTGTGCCAGGAGATGATACAATGTCACTGCTAAGGGCAACAACTGATTGTCCCTCTTCTTCAATGACCTACCAGTGTCCATGAGCTGAACTCTCTCTCCACTGGGAGAAGTCAATGGAGGTCACTGCCCAAGAGATTGAGGTTCAGTCTTTGTCTGCCTTCTTGACAGCTCCCAAAGTCTCATATCTCTCATGAGATCCGTTGAAGCCTTGCGGAAAGAAAAAACCCAGTGGTTCAAGCCAGCATGACTGGATTCCCCTGGAAACTGCAGGAAGTCCCTTTCTGGGGCTATTTATTAAAATCGGTTACAGTCCACTCCAGGAGAGATGTTCCAAAAAATGCAGGAGCAATGGCAGCCTTGCAGGAATAGGAATGAGAACATGGAACGTGGAGTCAGCCAACTCAAGTTCGGATGGGCAGAACCTGCTTCTCACTTTCCAAAGGAAAGACCTTGTGCAAGTCACCAAAAGTTGCAGAGCCTTTGCTTCTTCATATGTAAAACAAGGATGAAAAGAAGACCTGTCTGATGGTGCTGGTTTGAAGATCAAATAAAATAATGAATGTGAAAGTGTATTCTGAAATGTCAGGTGTCTTTTAACGTTAACCATTAATAGTAATGTGTATTATTATTAGCCTATGATTCCACTGAATGCTTTAGCAACAAAGAAGAGAAACCCTGACTCAGACTGGCTTAACAACAGGGAAATTTATCATCTCCTATAACAGGTGATTCAAAGGTGGATCAGGCTTCAGGGTTGGTGGGCTCAGGGTCTCAGGGGTGCCTTCAGCACCCAGTTGCTTTTCCTCTCTCTGTTCTGCCGTCCTGGGTATCAGCTTTATCTTCAGCCTGGTCTAAAATGGCTTAGCAAATTCAGGCATCACCTGCAGACACAGCACTGTTCTGCAGAAGGAGAGAGACTGTCTCTCCATTTAGCTCTCTCTTGGGAGAGAGAGGAAGCTTTCCCCAGACCCTCTAGCACCTTCCTCTCACATCTTATTCTATAGGAATTGGTTCATACACCCATTCCTGGAATAATCAAAGGCAGGGGACCCCTAGACCAATCAGGCTTATGGGTTTGTGGGAGGGATGGTACTGGATCATATGGGAGCTCTAACAGGAAGAAAGATGGGGTAATGGATGCTGAGTAGATCTTAATAGTATCTGCTACAGACTGTGTTATTGTCATTATCATTAGACTGTGCTCTGAAGGTAGGACTATCTCTGTGTGGCCCAATGTATTCCCAGTGCCTCTCACAGTACCTGGCACATTGTAGATGCTCCATAAATATTTGTTGAATGAAATAAATGACAGGCAATGTGAGATTTGATGGGACACCACCATTTAGGTGACTATGCTCAGATGCATCTCACTATGCAATTGGCACCCCTTGCTGAGTGCCAGCACTGTGTTTCTCTCTTGTTCTCAGGCTCCTAGCACCGATTACAGTCTTCCACATAAGAAGTGCACCATAAAAATGTGTTAAGTGTATGGATGGCATGTATGTTATGGGAGAAATTATTATTTAATAATCATACCAGATATTTACAGAGTGCTTCTATTCCTAGTGTGGGCTTCAGGAAGCACTTTATATGTATTACCTTCTATAATCCTCACAACAGTCCTGTGAGTTAGGTACTATAATTATCCCTATTTTATAGCTGGGAAAACTGAGGCTCAGAGGCCTTAACTAACTTGCTCTGGGCTACATAGGTAGTTAGTAGGTGGGGCTGGGACTGGAACCAGCTCAGCTGGCTCATAGAGTGCCTGCTCTTAATATGGTGCACAGCAAAGCTTCTTCTTCACACCGGCCTTCTGGCTCTGTCCCCAGCAGTCCTCTGGCCACTGAAGAGGAGACAGCCTGTTTGGTGAGAGGGCTCCGCTGCCTCTCCCTCTGCCCTGCTCCTGTCTTTGGTGCCTGGATTTTGGAAGAGCTGGTAGACCACCTTCGGAGAGTCTCTCACTTGGTGGATGGAGGAGACCACGGTGGGTGGAGGGAGACTACAGGGTGGGTCAGCAGCCTTCTTGTAACAATCCTTCTTCTGATCACAGACTCAGGTCACTCCCATGTCCACCTTCCTCCCCCAGGAGCTCCGATCTGCAGGCGCGTAGTTGTTTTGCTGGAGAAGTCGGCCATACGTCATCGTTTATCAGCGAGCACCCAATTCAGGCCGTTCCTGTGTGTCAGGAAGGGGGACTATTTATGGGGCCGCCACTCTGCATAGCTAGAAGGGAATCAGGCTGCATCCGTGGTGGCGTGGCTGCTGTCAGCCTGGCCAGGCTGGGCTGATGCGTTGGTTCGTTTTCAGGGCCTGGTGCATCGTGGAGGTAAGTCTCTCTCAGGAAGGCCCCACCTCTGCGTGGCAGCTCAGCCAGACAGCAGAGGGGAACTGGCTCCCTTGTGAGCTTTTGGTTCCATGTCCCTGACTTGGTCACAATGTCAAGAAGGGGGTCAGCGAAATAATAATAATAATAAACAACCATTTATTATGTACCGGACACTAGTCTACTGTTCTAAGCACTTTGCATATATTAAATCATTTATTCCTCAAAACAAGAACCTCCTTTGGTCCCACTATGCAGCTGAGGAGACTGAGGCATCGGGAAGTTCGATTACTGATTAGTAATCAGTTGGGCTTCAGAGCCCGGGCATCTGCCCCTGGAGGCTGCACACCTAGCTGCCATCACAGCCATTGCTGCTGCTTCCCGAGCCCTTGCTGTGTGCTAGGCCCATTCTCAGGGCTTCACACGACTCTCTTGTCTATTCTTCCCAGCAGCCCTCCAAGATAAGAACTATTATTATCCAAGGAAACCAAGGTTGAGAGAGGTTAAGCAACTTGCCCCAGGTCACACAGCAGCTAGAAGAGGTGGGATACCAATCAAAGCAGCCTGCCTGGGTCCTTAACCATCTTGCTCTAAGCCTCTTCTCCCCTTTTGCAAGAAATAAGGATGGTTCGTCAGCAGAAACAGTTCAATCCAGCTTGTTTCTGATATTAACTCCCCTCCACCTTTCTAGTTCTTTCCTACGGGAAGCTCTTCCTCAGGTCCAAGAGGAATCCTTCATGTAACTTCAGAATAGAAAGGGCTTGGCCCTGGTTTCTCCAAGCCTGTGTTTCATAGAACCTAAGATCCCTGTGGCTAGAAGGGGCCTCCTGAGGCCACCGTGCCGTCTTCTGGCCTCCAGGCAAGACTGTTCCAGGAGGGCCTGCTGTCCTGATGACGGCTTTCTTCCTCATGGTTTCCAGGGAGGAAGGGAGGGAGTACCCCCCAGGGAAGATGCAAAGGGCTGGCGGGACACACGCTCAGAGGGACCTGGCTCCCACAGTGGCCTGAGTGCCTGGAAGGGCAGGTGACAAAGAGATCCAGGAGGGACCCTCACGAGAGCACTGGCCACAATAACCCACAGGGCCCTGCCAGCCCCACCCCTCCGCCCCCTGACGCCAAATGCAGCCGACAGCCTGAAAACAATTTGTCCGGCCTGTGAGTAATGTCTAGTAACAAAATGCTAATTAATTTGCTGTTGCATTTGAGTTAATTTATGGGGTGTTCTCTTCACCAAGTAAATTTTAATTAAGAAGAGTAAAACAAATGACAAAGTAATTTCCAAAAAATTAATTTTCAGTAAACACAAGCCATTGTTTTTCTTTGTATCAATAATAAAAGTTAAAGTGAAGCGTCCCTAGCCCCCCCACCCCAGCCCTCCATCTCCCCCGCCACTAAAGATGCAGTTTGAGCCTAAGCCAGGCGCTTGGAGGAGGGCAAATTAGCAGTTAGGCAGGGCCAAGAGGAACTGGGCAGAGAGCCTGAGAGAAATTAGGCAACCAGCCTCAAAGAAATGCAACAATTGCTACTTCTCTGGTGTTCATTGGGTATAATTTTCATCCAACTCTGCACCTTTTAGGAGCTGGGAAGAGAAAGGTGAATTGTACTCGCTTCTGGTAGAAATACTAAATGAGGTAGGAAGAGCTGGAGGCGTTTTGTTATTTTTTAATTAATCAAATTGCATAACCAAATAAGAAGAAAAGAAGAAGGGAAGTAGAAAGCACCTGCTTCGCACAGCACTGGGAAATTTGACGTGGCTTCTCTCAGCTCATTGTCTAACAATTCTCTGAGGAAGGAAGATCACATTGGCTCCCATACTACAGATGAGGAAACTGAGGGTTTGAAAGCTGGCCCAAAGCCACACGGCCAGTAAGTCAGATTTGAAACCCACTTTGCGGCCTCCAAGCTTTCCATGTTATCACACTGTCTCTTCTATGACACGTGGAACAAAATGGTTTTTGAAACCAGTTTGCAAGGCTGTGCTGGGTCTGCTGCCCAGAGCTGGGTGTTGCTGCCGTTCTGTGTCTGGCTCGACTGAGAGTTGGGAATTGGGGTGGTGATGGTGGGCATCTGCAGCTCCGAGGGAGAAGATCTGGGGAAAGCCAGCCGAGACCCACCCCAGTGGGGTGAGTGAAGTGCGGGGCCAAGGTGGGGACAGATCAAGCAGAAACTTGGAGAGGTGGGTTCCTCCCGTACCCTCCCTGTTGCCCCACCCCTTGAGTTCCCCCCACCCTCCCATCTTGAGTCAATGCTGCATTGAACAGGCTGAGCTGAGCTCCCTCCCTCAGGAGAGTGAAAGCATCAAACCCGATCTAGGGGCATGGGGCAGAGGAGAGGGGTGCCAGCCTGGGAAGCAGAGCCTTTGCCGCTGTCACCCCAGGAAGAAGCTAACTCTAGGGTCTCCGGTTTTCGAGAACCCTGCGTGTCCTGCTGCAGTCACCGGGGGCTCCTATGAAAGTATGGATTTGTCTGGGTTTCTCTGTTTAATCCCAAATCTGTCAGGCCTTGTTAAATTTGATGGGGCCTGAAAGGTCTGGTGTTAAGCAAATACTCAGTGACCAGAGTCTTTGATGAGAATCAAACTGAAGTTTAATCCTGAGGTAATGGCTTTCCCTGTAATCCCAGGGGGCCGGGGATAAGTGAGGGGGAGGCAGAATCCAGGAGCCTCCTGAAGCGGAGCTCAGAGTGAGCGGGGAACTGGAGAAGGGGAAGAGGAGAGTTTGGCTGCCCCTTTCAGCTAGAGGTCCCAGGTGACCCCAGCGTCCCAGCCCTCTGAGTCAAAAGCCATCAAAATGGCGAGTCACCTTGGGAACGCATTCTGCCAGAACTGGGGTGAGGCGAGGAGGGACAGGGTCCTTTGGTCCCTGTTTACGCAGATGGCTTTGGGTAAAGAGAAAAAACCGAAGGGAGGCTAGGAAAGAAGAGATTAACAAGCCACTTCAGGACCCTCAAGTGGGCAAGCCTGAGGTTTCCCTCTGCTTTGGTCTGGGCTCTGAGAGGCAGAATTGTCCAAGCAGGGGCTTGGCTGAGGCTGGCAGGGACCCTCTGCCTCCTCTCTGCCTGCAGAAGGCCAGATTCTGCAGGCAGGAGATTGGGGGAAAGCCAGGAACCCCAATCACCACCAGACTGGGGTGTATGGGGTCAACGTGGCTGCACCTGGAGTCCGTCTGCCAGCCAGGGAGCTGGACATGCCGGGCTTGGCACAGTGGGGTGGGGACCCTGGAGGCGTGGGCTGGGGACAGGGAGGCAGAGCGCGCAGGGCGGTAGCCATACTCCACCACCCTCCGTGAAAAACAGGGCTGATCACACCACCTCCAGCTGCTCGCTGGAGAGGGCTGCTGTGTGCCTCGTCAAGGTACCTGATTAAACATTCATGGGGAAAAAAATAAATAAAATAAACATTTTGCAAAGAGATGCTTAAGCAATCAGGCGCTTCAGGGGGTGGGTTCCCGCGGCGCTGTAACCACAAGCCCCGGGGGTAATCGGCATTTAATGTCGCCAGCACCTCCTGGGTTCCACACGGAGGGGTTGATGTGGCGCAGCCCTCCCCAGAGGCCTCAGCCTGCCGGGGAGGCTGGGATCTACAAGCTGAGCCGTTTACACTCAGCTGTTTATTCTTTTCTCTTTCTCTCCTCACTTTGCCTTATTGCATCAAAGATAACCTGTGTGGGAGGGAGGAGCCGCTCATCCCAGGGAGGGAGACTGTTAAGGGAGCAGTCCTAAGGGACAGGTCACACTCTCCTGCAAGGTGTGGGCTTCCAGGAGCCTGTCTGGAGGCTGGTATGGAGGCACAGTGCTGCTCAGTCCTCCTTTTGTCACTGAGCAAGTGTTTATGGAGCTCTGATAAAGACGTGTGTGTGGCTCCTACCTTCTCAGAACTGGTAAGTTCCCAGAGGATATTAATAAGGGGCAGAAGAGGAGGATTATGGTGATGATAGGCACTTACCACGTGCCAGACGCTGCTCTGGATGGTTAGCACATTATCTCATTTAATTCTCATAACAACTGTATTAGGAAGATGCTGCTAGCCCATTTTACAGATGAGAACAGTCAGGCGCTGGGAGGATAAATAACTTGCCCCAAGTTATACAGAGCAGGGATTTGAACAGATACTTTGACTCCAGGCTTGTGTTTCACCACTAGCTGCTTCTGGATAACTAACAACAGGAAAAGTGCTTTGGGTTCCTTACACAGGCGTAGGCGGATGGGGGGGCCTTCCAGAGGAGGTGGCATCCTAGCTGAGTCCTCAGAGACACTAGACTTGTCTAGCTTAAAAGCGAAGGGGGGTATAGTCACAACTCAATTCACAGAATTTAAATCCCAGGTATCCTCCAGCCCCCGGGTGAGACTGTCCCAGGGCTCGCTTCCTCTCCTTAGCCTGCGGCTTGCAGAAATAAATGCACAGTGGTGGCAGCCAGGGGCTCCTCTTTCTATGGGTGCTGCAGGGGCTGCTTGAGCAGCTGCCCCATCACTGCCCCGGGCATCACAGGAGGAGAGATGGTGACACCCAGGCAGTTGTACAGATGCTGGACTAATATGTGGATTAAAGAAGTGAATCAAGTATTTGCATCTTGAGCCTTTTCCCCCCACTGAGCTCCCCTGAGTGTAGGGGCTCATCTTCTTGAGGGATCCATCTCTCTGGCAGCATAACAAGCTCTTCAGACCAGAGGAGTTTTCCTTGCAGATTAAAGTAATTCATTGCACATCTGTAGTCAAATACACACCCTCACCCTCTTATTAATATGGTCTCTGTTGTAATTGGCTTTCTCCATAGCTAATTACCTGTCAGATAAAGGGTTACTCATTGCATGGAGGGCATTTATCCAACAGGGCATGGGCAAAGCCAGGGCCACAACACTGCGGGCAAACCAACATCCTAGTGCAGACCGTGGGACCAGGTGGGTCCTGAAGTGGCCTCTGGGAGGTGGACCCCTTGGGGTAGACCAGAAGATAACGGAGGGAGGCAGGCAGAAAGCCAAAGGTGCTCATCCCCCCATCCAGCAAACGTTTGCAGCACACTCTTCTGAGCCAGCCACTTTGCTAGGAGCTGGATTTATCACTAATCGGGGTGGCAGCTGTCTGACATTCCTGCCTGACCTGGATAGGAGCTGTGGAATCTGAAGACCTCAGATCTCCAGCTTCCAGGGAAGAGCTAGACTTTTCTAGTCATCACTGGCTGCTGCTTTGCAGTCCAGGCAGGACACTGGGAAATGAACTGCTCTGGTGGGTGGAGACGGTGGGTATAGATTCTTACAGCCCAACAAGGCTTTTAGGCCAACCTCTTGATTTTGCAGAGGAGGGAAAGGAAGCCCAGAAAGGAGAAGTAAACTGCTTGAGGCCACACAGCAAAGTTGGGACTTGAACCCAGCTCTCTAGATCCAAACGCATAGCTTTTGTTCACACTGCCTCGCCAGTTATGGGGCTAAGTGCCACCTTGATGATAGACAGGAGATGGTTATGCAGCAGTTGGCCTAGAAGAGGTGCCTTTCCTTCTGAGCAGTGCTCTCCACGGCCCTCTGTTTTGCACTAAGAAACGTTTTCTTTAGAAAGTGAGAATCCTGGAGCAGGGCAGGGTTTGCTGTGGACTTCACTTTCTGTATCTGTCCAGCAGAGTCCATTGAGAGAGACAGGCCCCTTGGAGGTGAGTGAAGAGTGTTGCCCTGCTGTCAGGGAGGATGAGGGCTGAGCTGGTGATCGGTGGCTTCTGGTGGTGACATCCCGATGAGGCAGCTAGCGGGTTCTGGGCCCTTGGAGTCACGTGGGGTGGATTCTCTTTGTCTGGGCCACAGAGGAGCAGATGTGTGCATATGTGTGTGTGGTATGTATGCATGTGCACACACACAGATTAGAGGAGGGGACACTGCCCTAGGGAGAGTGGCAATGATTTGTAGGTTCTCTGCAAGGAGTGATAGTCTGTTCTACTAAGGCTTTCTCAGCCCCCCCTCGCATTTGGTGGCAGCTCCTGTCCCTGGTGCTTTGTCCCCGGGCTATCATCCCTCCACCTCCTGGGGTGAGTGCACTGAGCTCTCAGAGGTGCTTTCCATTGTACATCTCAGGGTTTAGTGGAAAGTGAGTGGATGAGTTCAAATCCTAGCTTTGCCTCTTACTAATTATGTGACTTTGGGCCAGTTACTTAACCTCTCTGAGCCCCAGACTTCTCATCTGTATAGTGGGGCTGTCGTGGGTGATCACGTGACACAGAACATAACAAGATATTCACTAAATGAACCCCCCATTCCTAAGTTAATCCCATATTAGCCTGTAGCCTTCCCAACAAAGGGTCCGTATGACCATTTTCAAATAAAATGAGGCAATGGGTAAGAACGTATTTTGTTAACTCTAAATCATCACCTGCAAGTTGGTAGTAGTATTAGTAGCATGGCAAAATGGCTGATTTCCATCAATGATGGATCTTTGTTAAGTGCAAACCCTTGCCTGCGCAGGATAGAGACCAAGCACAGCTTTAGTGTGAGATCCTGAGCGAGAAGCTGTTTCCACTTGGCAGTGACGAGTCCAGGCAACCAGAATCCTTGGCTTCTGGTTCTCTCTGGTGGGGCTTTTTGGACATTAGGGATGCCCATCATTCCAGGTTGACATAAAGAGTGTGGTGGTTTTACTAGCTGTGAAATCTTGGGAAAGTTACCTAAACTCTTTGTGCCTCAGTTTCTCATCTGTGAAATAGGGACCACAGAATACCTACATGATAGGTGAGAACCAAGTGGGTTAATGCCTTGCACGGTAGGCACTCAAGAAATGGTGGCAGCTGTTATTATTATTTGGCTCTGGCATCAGATAGCACTAAGTTTAAAGGCCCAGCTCTGCCACTAAATAGATGTGGTCCTTGGGGTTGTTGCTTAACCTCCCTAGGCCTCAATTTCTCCTCTATTGAATGGGCATGCTAACAGGACTGCCTGATGTGGCTGTTAGGATTCAATGAGATCATACACACGAAGCATGTGGTACAAGGTCTGGAACATGGCAAGCACTCCACAGATTTTGTTATAATATGGGGGCCTGCACTGCCACAGAGGTCCCCTCCGTGGCTCATATCTCCCCTGCCTCCCAGTTTCCATCCCAGATCCAGTGGTACATGCCTGAGAGAATGGGCCAGGGAAATGTCCAGAACCTATGGATCTCCCATTCTTATTTGCAAGCCTGCTTTAAGTGACACCACTGCCTTACAGGTATGGAGCTCTTTATATTTTCCAAAGTGATTTTATGTCTTTAATCTTAGTTGGTCCTCACAGCAATTCTATAAGACAGGGTGTATATATTAATCCTGTTTCATAGATAAGGAAACAGAGGTTCAGAGAGGTTAAGTGATTTATCTGAAGTCATTTAACAAATCAACCGCATACTCAGGTCCCAAATTCATGGTTCTTCAAGAGTAATGAACATTTATTTATTGCTTTATAATTGAGAAAAATTTTCTCATACACTATTGCATCTGATTGTCACAACAACTCTGTAGGGGTACATATTATTATCATCCCCATTCTACAGACCCAGAGAGGTTACATGACATGCTCACGATGGCCCAGCAAATAAATGATAAAAGTGACCTTTAAATTCATGCTTTCTGACTTTATTTGTATGTTCTTCCTACTTGCCATTTTTCAGTCCTCCCTTCAAAAGCCAGCTTATCTTTAAAAAAAAAAGCAAAAGCAAAAACAAAAAAACCAATAATACACTAGCTAAACAGGGGCAGCAGCTACCCTCAGACAGGCAGGCTGCACCGTAACTTTTCCGACAACAGCACGGAGCAAGGTATCCAACAGAAAGTGTGGAATTCTCCCAGCCAGCTTTCCACTGAAGGGTGTAATTAGAGAGCTGACAGGCTGTACATGCGATGCTGCTAATGGGTCCACCTGTGAGCGGGAGCTGGCGAGCACAGGTAATTTGGACAGAGTGGAGCCCTCACAGGAGGTCCGTGCTTCAGGTGCCCAGCCTGACCCCTCGGGCCAGAAGCCTCCCCAGGAAACAGGAGGAAGGACCCGGCCTGGACCCTGCAGACAATACAGAGCTATTTGCTGTGGTGCTTGCCGCACATTATGCTAAAAGTGTGACAGATTTTAGAGGCAGTCTGGGTGGGAACCATGGAAACAGGTTAGGGAAGAGGAGAAGCTGATTGCTGTTGTCGTGCTCCTGAGAGGAGGGTGGGCTGGAGGGACGTGCCCTCCCTCCTCCACCATCCTTGGCCACTGCTCCTGGCCCTCACTCTCTGGCTGTTGGTAAGTATCACCTCTCCTATGCACATCACCAAATCAGAGAAGGGAGGTGTGAGGCAGCGAGGGGCAGTGAAATATTGTGGTGGTCTTCAAGCCTGCTCCTCTGGGCTCTCGCACAGGCCCCAGTCACGATAGTAAGGTCTGATGTGCTGCATATCTACCATGCACCAGGCATGTTGTGGGGCGCTTCCCCTATGTTGTCTCCAACCCTCTCAACATCTCTGTAAGATGGTCTCATTACCCTCAGGGTGGGTATGAGGAATCCGGGGCCAAGAGACTAAGCAACTTGCCCTAAGTCACACAGCTACTAACAGACGAAGAATTTGGATGTAGAACGGTCTGACTCCAAAGGCTGTGCTCCGTCTATTACACCATGCTCACCTCCAAGATAACAGCATCCCTCTGGGAACATTTACAAGCCAAGTTTTCCAACAAATCATTTAGGAAAGAAAAAGGATCAGTGAACTCCACTTTCAACTGCATAAGTTCCCTGGGGTTGTCCACAGTGGTGGTTCTGTCTTCAGAGAAGGATCGAGAGGGGATTGTTACACTTTGTGCTGGTGGGGCTGTTCTGTGGACCCAGACAGAAGGGACTGATGCTCCGTGCTGTAAGCTCTCTTTCTCCATGAGTCCTCACCAGCTCTCCTCTCTTCCTGTGCCTTAGTTATGGCCACCACCGTGGTTTCCAGACTCTTGAGTGGAGAATCCATTTTCTCTTCCAGTCAAGAGGAGGAAAGAGGTGCTGGATATGTGGGCTTGGAGAGCAGCTGTGGTGAAACGGGGGTGGGGGGAGGTGGCTGTTGGGTTGTTGACAGTTCAGCCTCCGTGGCAGAGCCTGAGTGGAGCAATGGCTGCTGGCTGCAGGTCAGCTCCTGGATTCACAGAGCAGTTGGTGATAGTGAGGGTGGAGGAGCCGGGACCCACCCTGGGAGGATGACACCGAGTTCTAAGACGTCGTGACCAGTGCTTTCAGTGTCCGGAAGCCTCTGGCCCCTGAGAGCCCGGAGCCCTGCTCTTAAGTGACTGAGATCAGAGACTCAGGCCAGGGAGAGTTGGAGCATCTTGTGCTGGAGCACCCAGTTCGGAGAGGTTAGCCTGAAGTACAACAGGGAAAAGCTAAGGAGATGTGCTGACACTGGAAGGGGGTGGACTTGCGTGGTTCTGTGCAGAGAGTGGAGTGGGGGACGTCGTGGGGAGAACATGCTGGGCTGGAGAGAAGGGCGGGGACCTTTGCACAGGTGTTTTCTGGAGGGCTGGGGAGGTTGTGGGATGTGGCCTGGCTTCCAGGAGACAGTGGATGGAGGACTAAAGCTATCTAGGGGGGATACTCTTTACTCTCATCGTCTGGCGGAAAAGTTGAAAAAAATCCACAAATGACCCCTTATTTGTAAATTCAAGTTGAAAAAACTACCCCACAACAGGGCGGATAAGAAGCCAGTGTGGGGTGTGGTGGATATCTAATGTTTATGTGGAGTGAGGGCTTCTCTCTGTTCGGGAAGAGACATATTCTTCTCGTGTTCTAGGCAAAACCCTTCATCCGTGTTTATGATCTCATTCCTCTGTAAGCCCGGCCCAGTGTTATCACCCCCACCTTGTACCACCTCGTAACTTCAATCTCTACTCGGCCACTGCTTCTACTTCGCAATCTACAGACAAACCTTCCCCTTCCTAAGGCTCACCCTCCATCCTGCATTCTGTTTTCCCTCTGTACGATCTCTCTTTCCTTTCACCATACATTTTCTCGAAAAGGTGATCAACATTTGTTGTCTCTGTTTTTATTCCATTTGCTCTCTAGTCCTTGAAAATGAGTTTCTGCACTCAGTGTTCATGAGTGCATCAGCTGGCCAGAATTTATTGAGCATCTACTATGTGCTCCCATACACACACCATGTATGGGAGATACAGCCAAGCAGTCCCTGTCTTTAGGACCTTACTCTCACCTAGTGGAACAGGCAGACATTAATACAGATGACATAAGTAAATGCCAGATGACAATGGTGATAAGCATTAAGAAGGCATGAGATGTGGTGCTATAAGAGCAAATAACAGGTAGATATAATCTAGTTATAGGGTTAAGGACAATGTCCAGCGGCCACCTCATTGCTAGATTTAATAGACGCTTTACTGTGAGATGACTATGAGGTTGCCCTTGAGAGAGACTTTGAGGAGTGCTCTGAGGGGCAGTAGAAGAGCAGCAACAGAATGGGGCACCTGCGGCCAAGGGATGAGAGAGATTTAGGAGGGGCGTCTTTGCGTTCTTTCTGCCTAGAATGCCTTCCTTCCCTCCTGTGAGTGGCCACCAGCTTTTCTCTATTAGAGAAATTCAAATTGGACTTTTTTTTGGTGACACCTCCCTAAATCACTCCACCCCCATTTTACTGGCCTTCTCTCTGCTCTGTGCTAAACAGCACTATGCACATACTCTCAACATATTGGGCAGGGGTGTACTTTTCCTGTCTTCATGGCTTCCCCTTTCAGGAATGAGGGGATCAGGGAACTGGAGAGGATGTGATTTGATTTATCTTCTTAGGCTCCTGCCTCCCACTATCCCAGACACACACCCAGCCTTGCATTGTAAAAGGAAGGGAGGGACGGATGGATGGATGGATGAATGGATGAACAATTGCCTCTGAAGTCATGTGCAAACACACCCTCACTCCACAGAGGCAGCGAGGTGTCATTGAAGGAGCAGTGGGGCAAGGCCTCAAAAGACCTGGATTTGGGGACTGGCTGAGTCACTAAGAGTTGTGTCATCGTTTGCAAATGTTTTTACATCTTTCTGCTTACTTTTCCAATGAGTGAAGTGAGAAAATTCAATGATTTGATTTCTAAGGCTCCTTTGCACTCTAAATTTCTATTTACTCTCTACCTCATCAAGGGAGATAAGACCATCTCTTGGATAGAAACAATGTTTTCTGTCAGAGCAACAAGTCTTTACTGGCTGCTCAGTGTGAGGCGAGCAACGGTTTGGTGGTGTACAGTTTTATAAAGATAAAAAGAGGAGGTGCTTCTTGTCTTCGATGAAATTACTGTTTGGTTGGAGAGATAAGTTTGGGCAACTGTCCAGGTCAGGAATGGTGAAAAGGAACCACTGCTTTCATTGGTCTCTTTTGCTCTCAGGAGCGAAGATAAATGCCCTCCTAACCGTATATCCACGGCTATTCCATTTTCTTAGGAAAGGATTGGCTTATTCCAGCTCAGTGCCTGTGTACAGAAGATTCTGCTCTGTTTGGGAGATGTTTCTAACCTCTAAGGATCTGCCCTGGTTGCTTAGACTATAATCTAAACTGACAACAGACTTTCTGTTTTTTTAAAAAAAAGTCCTATCATTTTCATCCTCTCCATTCAGCTTCTTCTCTCATTGCTCCCTCCTCCAGCTTCATCATCCCCCTTCCTAAGTTGATAGTGAGTCTTATTAAGTGGTGCTGTGTCATAAACCGTTGAGTTGTGTCAGCTGGAAATGGAACATTATTAAGTATATAAAGGAGCCCCAGCCTCGCCTGCCACAACATTACACAACAGAAGCCTTGGCAATGTTCAAGCATCTTTTCTTTCTCCCTTTCCTTCCTGGTGAGCAGTGAGACCCGCCTCTCACTATGTGGGTCCTGCTGCTGGGTCCTTGGCTTAAGATGGCTAAGTGCAGAGGAAGAAGAGGGTGGGAGGGGTGTCATGGAAAGCGGCTGGAGTGGGGTGATGTTTTGGGGGTTAGAATAAAATCAAGACTAGGTATGCCTGGTTAGACACACTGGCATAATAAAAGCTTTCTTATAGGAGAGGCATCCCTTGAGGCTGGCTATAGTTCAGATGGACCCATGGCTGCAGCACTCCTTCTTTTGTCCTTTTCCCCCCAAAATATTTCATCAAGTCCGAAAGAGTGGAAGGAATTTGGATAGCGTGCTCCTGAGAGAGCCCTGGGGTCAGGCACAGTTGCTGAAGGTGAGTGGTGCTCAGCACCTTGGCCAGCGCACTCTTCCACTCGCCTCCCATGTGGACACCACAGGAAGGCACTACTTTCTTCTGCATTCCTTCTGAAAGCACACCGACTCCTGCAAAGCTTTCAGGACCAATCTCATAATGCCCACCTTTTCCCCAACAGCTGTACCTGCTCAGTAGGAAGGTGCTAAAGAGTTGGAGTAGAGATATGGCCGAGCCTTTTTCAGGGGTCCAGGCAGGATGTCTGCTGCTGGAAAGTCTGAGCATCTCATGTGTAAGGCAGGGCCCAGGAACTAGGACCTTTTTTCCAGGTCCAGGTGCCCCTGAGCTGGCAGAATGTGGCAGAAATTGATGAAGAGTCAGTGCATGGTCCTGGTGAAGCCACTGAGGATGGCACTGGGCAGGTAGAACTTCTGGATAGACCTACAAACAGACATAGGAGAGCCCAGGATATCTTCTTGGGGCAGGGAGCTGAATACCCTATGACTCATCTCCGTACTTATTTCTGATTTGGTATCTTTTCTGTCTGATTGTCTTGAACTCATCTGGCAAAACAGTGTCCTGTGTCGATGTTGTGGGGAATCTGGGGGCCTCTAACCACATCACCCTAATTCTAGTGTTCCCCCTGGCTCCAGACACCCTGCTCTGCATCTCGACTTTTAAGGGGACTTGCTTGTAAGTTCATTACAATAGCACCTTGATTCAGTATATCTCCTCTGTGTCTTATAACTGCCTCACTTTATAAATGAAACTGAGGCCCACAGAGGGCATTTGACACAAAGACCAACTTCTTTTTCTCTTTCATTTCACGGTAATCTCTGCTTTGATTTGGAGTGAGGGACTTTTGACCCACAGCAAAGGGTCACTCATGCCCATGGATCTGGGAATCATGGCTGTCCTACTCCAGGACATGTGGTGGTCCTGTCTCTCTGACCTTGAGCAGAGGTTACAGTACCTGTGAGGCCCCAAATTCCCCCCTGAGTCCCAGACCCTGATTTCCAAAATGCCTGCTGGATGTCTCTGCTGTAGATTCATTCTCCAATTCTCCCTTTCCTTTATTGCTCACATTCAATCAACACCAAGTGCTATAGATTCTACCATCTAAATACCTCTTAAATCAATCACTGCCTGATTATCTCTACAGCCACAGCCTTAGCTCAGACCCTCATGGTTCCTTCCCGGGATTATTGCGTCTTCTCTTCCTACCTGTTCTCCCTGGCTTCATCTACAGCCCTTCAATCCCCTGCATTGCCTCCAGAGCTATCTTTCTCAGACACACAGCCAATCGTGTCACTGCCCTGCTGAAAAACTTGCAATGGCTCTCCATCATCTTTAGTGTGGTGTCCAAGGACTTTCACAATCTGGCTTCAGTCTATCTTTCTAGACTCATCTGCTATTCTCCTGTTCCCATCCTATACTCTAGCCATGCTGAACTACTTACCATCCCCTGACATTCTGTTTTCATTCATGTTGCTGTGCCTTTGGTATACCCTCCTTCTTCTACCTGGAAGGCCCTCCCTGCCTCCCTCTATCTATCTCCCCTTCCTGGCTAACACCATATCCTTAAGACGAGCTTGAATACCTCCCTTCTCCCTGAAGCTTCTCCCAACTGCCCAAGGGGTTTAGGGCATCTTTCTCTGTTCGCATCTCAGTCATTTATCATATTGATCTATAATTATCTGCACGTATGTAGTTCTCCCTCACTAAATAAAGAGTTTCTTGAGTGCAGGAGCTAAACCCCAAGCATGATGCTTAGTATTGACTGTAGGTCCTCAAAAAACAGTATTGAATAAATGTAAGAAGTTTGCAAGCTGAGAGCAGAGGGTGTGTGGGTAAGGGTCCATGAGTAGCTGAGAGATGACTGGGAGAGGACAGCTTTTGTGTCCTCGCAATGTCTCCAACGGTCACCTGTCATTGATTTTCATGGACTCTCCTAATGTAAAACATTTAGTTCTGTTTTCTTTTTGTGGACATACATTCACAAGTCAGATAAAATCCTTTGTCAGACTTTGTGTTTCTACTTCTGCTTTAGATAACATCGTCACTGTAACTGAGAGGTGACACGGGCCTGTACAAAGTGGCCCCATTCTTTCCCCCTGGCACCTTCTCTCTCACAAACTTCTGACACTCCTTGCCTCTGTTCCATTTTGCAGAGGTCTACTCACATCCAGTGTGTTGGGATTTCAGGTATGAGCGCGTCTAGGCTTGAAAATATGATTAGAGAGCACAGAACCTGTTTGCTTCCTTATCAGCCACCAGTTGTGGGAGGCTGCTGTTTTCAGTTGCTGGAACAGCTGAGAGAAAAATCCACGTGTGGTTCATGAAAGCAGGAGCTCACCTCAGCTGCCCTTGGGAATAGGGCATTTAGCTGGCTTTTATTTGGCTTGTGATATTTTGTCCAATTCTAATACATGGCTTTATGTGTTTAGCTTGTGTACAAACTTTACTCTCATAAATGGCTTATATTCTGTCTAGAGGGAGTGTGAGTCTGGGCTAGAGTCTTTGAGCAGAGTGTAATATAATTCTTGTGTTTTATTAACCATAATAACCAGAAGTCTCCAGCCACTAATATATCTGCATAGAGTTTTTTCTGAATTTCCAATTATTTTAACATTCAATATAAAATGGACAGAAAATTCATTCCAATGCAGTTGAGCTTTTTATTCTTTCTAAGCTGATAGTAAGTCACCCGCTATGTGAACCATAAGTCCAGGGGCAGCAAGAGGCTGTCCTCATGGACTTCTCCCTGCCACCAGCAGTCGTCTCTGGAGCCATGTGGATTAAACAGATCTGGGGGAGTTGCTTTCTCATTTACCTGCCCCTTCCCTGTGAAGCTAGCACTCTCAGTACCCAACTTTGGCCCCATGAATACTGACAGAAAACATTGGAGATATTTACCCCCCTCCCTCCCCAAAAATAAAAATATGGACCTGTTAGGTCAAGTTGTTGCTGGTTTTTTCAAATTTTTAAAATTTTTTTCTGTCTATCCCTTTAATGAGTGATAAAATTGATTGAATCTCTGGCTGTAGATGACTTCAGAATATTAGTTGGGATGGTATTGATTTTTTTCTCTTTATAAAGCTTTTCTATAAAGTAAGCACCTGACAACTTTAAGTTACAAACTTTGAGTTAAATTATGAACCTTTTAGCTTTGCATTAGAAGTGGTATCTGGAACCTGATTTGCTAGATCAAACCACATTAGTTGTGTTATGTTATTTTCTAAAAACACATTTCAGAGAAATAACTCCAATCTGTGTTGCATTTTATAGAGCAAAATAATTGAATGGCGGCTGTTTGTAATTTTAGCAATCTCTTAACCTTAATCATATTTAATGGCTTTTCTCTTCAGGCTAACAGGAGAGAGAAAAAAGGTTCCAGCTCTGTTATATAACGGTGCTACAGTAATGCACCCCGGTCCTTGCCAGCACTGTAAATTCCTCCTCTCTGAATTGTTGGTTCGGGACAATCATTCAGCAGGGAATTACTTTCTCATCTATGAAATAAATGAGATGTTAAACTAGTTTTCTGCTTCCTGTGGTACAAATGTATCAGTGTGCAGCCCCGTGCAGCGAGAAAACAAATGCCCAGGGCCTCCGATGATGGCAGCCGGAAGCCTGAGAGAGCTCACTGCTCTGGGATCAGTGAGGGAGAGTGTGGCCCTGGGGAAGGGAGACTGGAATGAAATGAGATGTAAAGGAGAGAGAGGGAGAATCCTCCGAAGGTGCTGCAGGTGCAACCCCGTGGATGCAGCAGAATGAGGGAAGCAACTCATAAATGTAGGTGGAGAGAGGGGATGCCTCAGTCCCCGGGGGTCTCTGTGCTGCCATCTGCTTCCTTCTCACGGAAAAAAATGAATTGATTAGTCGCAGGTGACACTCCTTGGGATTTCTTCTTTAGAGCTCAAAACACATTTCCATTAAGCATCTCATTGGCTTTATAAGCTGCATAGGACATTGGAAAAAAAATGGGGAAGGATTCTTCCCATTTTAGAGATGAGGAAGCTGAGAACTTGGGTTGGGGAGATGATAAAGTCATTGAGTTAAGGGTAAAGTTGGGATTAAAACTCCAGTCTCTCAAGGGAGCATAGTCTGAAAATCCAAGACCCCTGGTTACAGATGCTGCTGCTCCTGCAAAGACAGGGGCACTCAGCGCTGCAGCCTGGGTGCTGGAGATGCTGTCTCCTCTCCTGGCACTGGGTCTTCCTCCTCACAATGGCCACCTTCAGTGACCTCAGTTCCAGACTCTGAAGGCCTGATGGGATTTGATTTACCTACAGGATCCTTCTTGTAAGGTGGGCTTCACAATGAGGTGCCCTCCTCGGCACCAGTTTGCTGGTCCTGTCAGGGACTGCAGATTCCCTTTAAAAACAAGGCCCAGCTCTCTTGGATGTGTCCTATGACCCTGCATAGATAACTTATCAATCCTTCATTTGAGAGGAGTGACTAGAAGATTGAGTTGTGCTCCCTGTGCATCTCATCGGCCATAGGTTGGGAGGCTTCTGAAACCATAGCAAGAGGTGTTTTTTATTGAACACCTATTAAGTGTCTTAAATTGTGCCAGGCACTATGAGAACATTATCTTAGTGGATCCTTATAGTAAGCCTACAAGGTAGCTATCATGTGCCCATTTTATAGATGAAGATACTGAGACTCAGCGAATATGATTAACTTGCCAAAATTTACACCTAAAATAAGTGATACAGTTGGAATACATACCCACCTCACTAAACGTTAGCATCATTTCCTTTGAGGAAACTTTCTCTACCTTGCAGTTGATCTAGGATCCTTGTCAGAGCCCTTTCTGCTACTCCTTAGTGACTCAATTATTTATGTAATAATTTCTGTTTTTCAGTGAACTATAAGCTCCAGGAGGGCAAGAATCATGTCTTTCTTGGTCACACTCTTGGCAAGTCTTCAATAAATGTTGAATGAATGAATCCACGACATTGCTGACTAAGCCCATGTAGCTCCCAGCCCTGCCTGTAAGAGAAGGGGTCTTGATGGAGGAGAAGATTCACTTTGTCTGCTCATAAGCGTTCTGGTGCCTGAAAGGCTGTGGGTCACCATTCTGTTCCAAACCAAGATCCTAGGGTTTTCAGAAGCCCATGTCTTGGACGGGGGAGGCAACTGGTGACTCATTCTCAGGCTTAGGTTAGCCCAAGACCCAGCTCTGCTGAGAGAACTGCTTTCAGATTGCCAAGGCTTTGTGTGTCGTTACTAATTAGAAAATTGCCTTTGGAATTGAAATATGTTTCACAGATGAATTTACTGAACTCCTCGCCGAGGTGTGATTCTCTCCTGCTTGTTGTGAGACAATCCCACTCTGAGGCGGCATATGGAGATATCAACATCTTTGCAAATTGGGAAATCATCAGGACTCAAAAATACTCCTCATGTCTTGGGTGCCTGCAAGCAGTTGGGCTGACCACCGGGGAGCTCTAGGGTCTGATCTGTCCTTGGGAGGGACAAAAGCTGGCTCCCATGGGTTAGTTTAGTGCCCTCTGCTGTGAGTTCTCTGCTTCTGGCCCAGAGCTCAGAGAGAGGTCTTCTAGAAATAAATCTAGAAGCATGGTCTGTGGCTCACTCATATGCTGAGAGCTGAGTTGAAAATGTCCATCTTCACTAGTGCTTATTTAAAATAGTACCATTCTCCCCATTAACTGGGATAATATTTTTGGCGTTATCAGAGAACAATCCCTTAATGTGCTTAATGTACCTGAAAGTTTTTGGCACCATTTTTTTTTAATTACCGGTAAATGGGAAAATGCAGGGTAGATGGGCCAAGAAGTCTCACTAAGTCATGATCAGAAAGAATTTGCAAGCCATAGGCCTGTGGCACAGACCTTAGGCAAGGTATAAGTTCAGGAGATCTTTGTGGATGGTAAGTTCTGATTTGTGAAGAAAGCATAGGTACAACAGAGATCCACATAACATTATTACTACTCATACCAGTATTATTACTATTACAATTGCTACATATTATATATCATCGTAATTAATCTTCCCAACAGCCCCTAATCTACAGAGTTGGAAATAACCTTAGAGAGGTCAAGTAATTACCCAAGGTTATACAGCTAGTATGTGACTGAACTAGGTTTTAAACTCAGATCGGACTGACCCCAAAGCCCATGTTCTCTCCATGGTGTGATGGGCCTCAGGGAACAGCGTGTGGTGAGAAAGCATGATGAGAAGGCTGGGGAGTGGGTGTTGGGTTGAAGCAGAGGTATTTCACAGCTTCTGAACATGTTGACCATGGTTACTCAGTTCTTTCTGGGCCTTTCCATCCACTCCTAGCACACTTCCTGGCACGCTCCCCTCAATAACAGTTTGAGTGAAAGAATTTATGTAGGAACAAGTAGATTAACATAAACATTGTCTTCAGAGGCCTCCCCATGGGCAGGTAAGCGTGGGTGTAATGTTGGACCAGATACATAAAGCTCCCTGGAAATCTGGGAGGGGAATTGCAGACGGGATTCAGAGGCTTCTTGTGATGAGGAACAGAGCAACTCCATACTGAGACCAGCAAGAGTCCTCCTCACTCTTCTGTTCCTTTCCTCTACCCACCATCCCTCAGAAACTCTCAGGGGATTTGCCTCACACCTGACATTAACCAAGGACAGAAGGCAGGGAGGTGTAGCCAGTGTCACCTGGCTCCCCCAGAGTCAGCCCCCCCCAGGAGTTTTTCTTAGTTCCAGCGGCCACTTCCTGAAGGCAGGTGCCATGCTCCCCGCTGTGGGCCCTGCACGTGGAAGGCTCTCTCAGCTCACGCACACCCCCAAACCCAGTTCTGATTGGGCCTGGCCTCCCCTCCATGCTCTCTCAGCCTGCTGGGCGTGACAGGGTGTCAGAGGCTTTGCCAAGAGACATCCTGCTTTCTCTAGCCCTCTTCCTTGCCAGCGCCTCCTAAAGCATTAAATTTGCATTTATCTCGTCATCTGGGAATGTTGTGTGTGTGTGTGTGTGTGTGTGTGTGTCCAGAGCCCCCATCTGACATGAAAAGGGAAATATTAAAGAAACCAATCATTTCTCTCCCTCTCCATCAAAAGTACAAATAACTTAGTTATCTGGTGAACATAATGGCCTGACTTCCCATCCCCCTACCTAACGAGCTCTTTCTGAGCTTCCTCACCACGATCCTAATTGTTTTTAAATATCTGTGCTAACCGCTTTATACAGAGAGCATCAATCTGCGTGTGGGTAACTGAGAACCACGCTGCCACTTAGGATGACACATTTTTGTAGTAATTAAAAACATGCTTAAGAAGTCTCAACCCCTGTGCTTCTAAGACTTGGCTGGCAAGGGCGAGGGCAGGGGAGAGTTTCCGGTCTGTTTTGGCCCAGTGGGTTGGCAACTAAGCCCAGCCCTCCCCTGGCGCAAGAGGAGCCTGCGGGCCTGTTCAGTTGCTCAGGGCAGCTCTTATAGAGCTTGCATCTGAAAATGGTCTGTAAGCCCCTCCAGGGCGGGAACAGCCTTCTGTCCATTTGGTGTCCCTTCTCCTCGCCCTGATGCCTGGTGTGAGAGCTCTGGACAGGGCCAGCACTCCATCACCATGGCCTGCCTGACTGCCCCAAGTCAAAATGCTTATTATCCACCATTGATGGGCTAGCCCAACCATGCATAAAGCAAGGAGGGCAGCAGGCAGAAGGAAACTCTGGGTTGGATGAATAATTTTAATGTCTTCCCTTCAGTTCTCTGTGTTCCTGGAATCTCTGACGGGGGAAGGAGTTGCTCGCGGTGTGTTTCTGCAAGCAAGTGTCTGTGTTGCTGTATTCATCAGGGAGTCCAGCATCTGTAGGACGGAAGCATGAGAAAGTGTAGAGTTGGCTGAGGATGGACTGGGAAACACGATGGGGCCAGCACCTATAGTAAAACTTGAGAATACTTTTTGCGTCTGCATAAATTTTGATAACTGTTTGCCAGGATGGCTGGGAGAGAAATAAAGGCTCTACTGGGAAAGACAGGAGCGGGAGGGCAGAAACATTATAAAATTCTTGAAGGTTTATTGGGTAGATGATAGTGTAACAGTATTAGGACAGCTAGAAATGGGCTGGGGTTGAAGCAGGAGTTAGAATGGTGGACAGGATTGAACCAGCGAGCCAGGGAGAGGCCAGGAGCATCTTCATCCATGCATGTTCTAGTCCCCTTGAGCTGGGTTGGGTCTGGGGCTGGCTGAAGGCTGGGAGTGAAGAGCTCCAGCCAGAGTGTCTCATGCTTCTGGCTGGAAAGAGCTAGAACAGCCTCCAGAGCAGATAGTGTCCGGCTGGAGGAGCAGTTGGGGCCTGGCATATCCTGTTGCTCCCGTCAAGAGCAAGGCCCCTGACATGCTGTAGAGCCTGAGAGCTGACCCCAACATCAGCTCCCACCCTACCAAGCTGCTCCCGGCCCCAGCTGTTGCAGCATCTGCTGAGGCCAGGCTGACAGAAAGCAGATCTGCTTGGGACAGTTCCCTCCTCTCTGGGCTCCAGGCTCAGAAAATTCTTTCCAGGCGCAACTGCACACCCTCCCATCTCCCCTACCACACAGGAAGGGGGTGTGTGTCTCTGTTTGTGTGTGTGTGCCCGAGAGTTCAGAAAAACATAGATAAGTTCTTGCAAATACATTTAGCCTACCATACCCTAACTTCCCATGGAATTCAGTTATGTACCAGCTTCCAACAAAACTTGAACCTTGGTCCTTGTTTAAACTTAAGCTGCATAAAAACGGTGCATCTCCCCAGGTCTCAGGCAACCAATAAATAAATAGATAAAGTAAGAAATAGAATTCACAAAGAGTAGAGCTCTGGATTCCTGTCTGTTGCTGGAAGGAATTCTGCTCTGATGCCCCCTCTATCTGAACAGGGAGGTGAAGCTAATGCAGAGAGATGCAAATCCACCCTGACTCCCAAACAGCTTTCCTCTAACCAGCTCATTATGCATTAACCTGTAAGACAATATGTTTTAAAGAGAACCACATTCATCACCTCAGAAAAGTCATATTAACATAATTTCTGGGAAAGAACAATGGGGGAGAAATGTTAGTCATTGTTGATGGAACAGGTAAGTTTCGGTAGCATGATCTGTTGAATATTCATACGATATTGTTTTTGACATTTAAGAACTCAATTATCCGATGACTAATCAGTCTTTTACAGTATGTTATTTTTGTGACTAGAACTGAAATACTGATAAGCCCCAAGAGAGCACAGTGTTCAGATGGATTTATTAGTATTTTTCAACTCTGGCTTTCTCTGGCATGCATGTCTGGGGGAATTTAGTACCTGTGACAGTGAGGGGCTGAGGGCCTGGCTGGAGTCGGCGAGTGCATGGAGACCAGATGCTGTGCTGATTGATTTTGCTCTGGTGATTTTTTCTGTTAGTGAGGGGCAGCCAGGATGGTGACGTGCCCTCGAGCTCTGGGATCAGAAACAGCTCAGCTCCTCCTGGCTGTCACATTCACTAGAGATCAGGGGTGAGGGTGCCTGTCCAGTCTTCACCCCAGCCCCCACCCTTGGGCATTCGACTAACTGTAAAGCAAGGCAGTTTGATGCTGTAATAATTGAATGAAGTCTATTTTTGGAAAATGTCAGTGATAACTTTTTCTAGAACTAAGATCCCTGTAGTGAATTAAAGATTGCTGCAAATTCTTTTCTACTGCTCCCATTGAGAGGTGTAGTCTAATTCTTCTTGAAGATTCTCTTGAATCTGGGATGGGCTTAGTGACTTTCTTGATCAATAGAATGCAGAAGAAATGATGTTCTGGAACTTTCAAGACTGGGTTGGAAGAAATCTTGCCTGTCTTTTAGAACACTTGTTCTTGTAATCTGGCCACCATGTTGTGAGGAAGCCCAAGCCACTCCAATGGAGAGGTCCACGTGGAGAGGAATCCAGATCCCTGGATGACAACCCCAGTTAAGCTCCCAAGTGACGGCCATCTTGGAAGTAAATCCTCCAGGCCCACTCAAGCTATTTCTGCCGAAGCCACATGGATCAGAGACTAGCCATCCTTACCAAGCCCTGCCCAAATTGCAGGCTTTTGAGCAAAATCAATCATGGCTTTTGTTTTAAGTCAGTATGTTTTGGCGTGGTTTGTTATGTATCAATAGATAACCAGGATTGTCTCCAACCAGTCAATGACAATTGTTCATTGAATTTGGAATCAGAAGACCAGGTTCTAATCCCAGCTGTGCTGGTAGTAGCTCTGTGACTCTTGAGCAAATATTTTCTCTCCTAAGGCAGCCTTGCATAATGGAAAGAACTTGTGTTTCAGGGCCAAAGAAATCTAAGTTCAAATCCTTGTTCCGGCACTTACTCATCTTCTTAAGTCAATCCATTCAGCCTTTTCCAGTCTTTGTTTTCTTGTGTGTTAAGTGCAGACAGTCATCCTCACCTGCAGTGTTATTCTAACAACTGGCACTTGGTAATGCCTAGTGCATGGTAGCTCGTGTGTCCTCATCTGTAAAGATGCCAGAGTGCTGGGGAGACAACGGGGTATTGGGGAGCACTTGGACTTTGGAGTTGTGCTAATCTATGTCCCAGCTGAGGCTGCTGCTAACCCATATGGCACCTTTGTCTGAAGAAGAGAAAGGCAGGTACAGCCTGATGGATGACAGCAGGCAAGCCGACTGTGCCCTTGTGTAACTAGAAACAGGTGTCCCTTCCCTTAGGTGGCTATAGCCCCATGCCAGGTGCTCATCTTGGTGAGCAGAGTGCAGGTTGGATTTCAGCTCCTGAGCTGAATGCCTTTGGCCACTGGATGACCTGCATAGCTGTGTGAGTTGTCCCTGCCCAGACCAGGCTTTAAATGAGTATTTTATATTCTCAGTTTCCATATCTGTGGAATGGGTAAAGCAATACTTATTTGTCCTATAGAGCAGCTGTGAGAATTAAATAAGCAAATGTGTAAAATACCCAGCAGGATGCCTGGCACAAAGTAGGTACATAGTAAGCATTAGTTTCCTTTCCCTTGCCAAATGAAATAATATTGGAATTTTTTTTTAAACCTCCTGCCTACCCCAGGAGGAAGGAAGAGAGAGAAGTTGGCTGCAGAAGGGTTAGGGAAGGTAGTGGAAAAAATGGGTAGCAATTTACTGGAATGGTCTGCTCAGTGGGTTTTGGAAAACTCCATATTCCAATATTCTACAGTTCTGAGACTTGTCAGTTAATCTTGAACCTCAACAGAGCCGACTATTGTCAATCGTTGGTACCATTTCCACAGTCAGGGCTGGGTATGGAGCCAGATCAAGAAGTTAAGCAAAGATAGAGTCAGATGGTCAAAGGTGGGTACTCTCCTCAGGGCCCCCACGTACCCTGTGCATTTCTTTATTGTTGTCCTCATCTAGATTTACACAGTTATCTGCTGAATTGTCTCCTCCCCCTACCCCAGACCATGAATTCTTTGAGGATAGTGCCTAGGTCTGTTCATCTTCCTATCCCCAGGACCTACCACACTGCCTGGCACATTGTGGGGCTCAGTGAATGTTTTCTTTTATGACTGAGTGAACATAGGAACAAAGGAACTAGCATTTATTAGGCAAGATAAATAGACAAGGGATGTTATCCAAGTTATCCATTGACTCTTGACGACATCTCTGTGTGTGGTAAAGTAGAGAAGGGAATAACAAATTGCCGAACCTGATGTATATGTCAGGAATTCTGCTAGGGACTTGATGTACATGGTTTCATGCTTTAAACAAGTTTGTCAGTGCTATTATACCCACTTTAGAGATCGGGATAGGGAAGCTCAGATAAAAAATTAAGCAACTTACCCAGATCTACATCACTTAAAGGCGGTATAGCTAAGATTTAAATCTAGATCTGTCTGACTGTGAAGTCCTTGAACTTCCCCCTGTACGTAATACCTTCTTCAGGAGAAACTCAGAGACTGGGTGTTCCAAAGATGGGAACGTAAGAACCTGTGTTCAAAGGTTGGGAAAGAGACAAGCAAGACATTCTGTCAGTAAGTATTTATTGAGTCCTACTTTCTGCCAGGCAATATTCTGGTATTCTAATTCCATGGTATGGAACAATGAATGCGTTGGAGAAAAATTTGCCCTTGTTGAGTTTATAATCTGTGCAATGGTATCATCCAAGAGCAAAGCTGAATATTAGATCCAGCATGTCTATTTAAACTCCTGGCTGACAATCTGCAGAGGTTCACAGGGCAGAATTGGAGGTGGCAGGCTACAGGCATGCAGGAGAGTGCTGTTGGGACCCTGGCTCAATTAAGGTAGGAAACTTGGCCTCAAGAACTCCTCCACATTGCACGAGACAATAACCCATGTCTTGCCATCTAGGGTACAAATAGCTGATACAAGACAGGGAGAGATCAACTCATTACTGAGAGAGATGTAGGTATGCCAATCTTCCCTTGTTTACAGTTAAGATTGATCTTTTGAGACTGGGGCAGAATGGAGCCTGTAGATGATGGGTTTAAGCAGATTTAAGGAGTTAGGCAAATTACTTCTTTCAGAAGCTTCCAGAACCTGAGACCTCTCCACTGCTTAAAGATACCCATCAGCAGCTGCAGTCATCACATCCAGGAATTTGGATTGTCTGCCCACTTACCATCCCTAACTTGAGTGACCATAAGCCCCTTGGGATATGAGCAGTAGATTCTCTTTTGGATCAGATTGGGCATCTTTGCTTTAGAATCTAGAACAAGCAAGCCTTCCAGAAGTATAATCAGTTCTTGATTATCTGCATGAATTTCGGTTATCTTCCTAGTCTCCTCTGGGCATAAGTAACCTAAAATAATGGAAAATCTAAAAACCATTTACATTTGGCCTTGGGATGCATTATACGATTTTTTCCAGCAGGTTTACTTTCATAATGATGTTTGACTTAGGATGATATTAAAATTCGTCAGCTTTCCCTGAGCATACATCAGGTGGAGAGTGGGCAGAAGGAAATAGAAAGTGGTGGCTCAAAGATACTGGGAGAAGTGACCCTGGATTTGTAGCAGATAATCCCTGTTGCTGACTGTGCTCAATTCAGAAGTGTGGGCATTTCTCTATGGGGCTTGGCGAGGTCAATATTTGATCCCTCAGACTCAGATTCAACAAGATTTATTGATGTGTCAGACACTGTGATAAGCACTTTACTAGTTCTATTTCATTTACTCTGCCCAATGGCCTGGTAATGTAGGTATTATTATCCCCAAATTACCAAAGAGGAAATTGGAACTATGCTTCAAAGTTACATAGCTAGCAAATCATGGAGCCAAGATTTGACCCCAGGTTTTCTTGTTAAAAGCCCACTGCCTTTCCACATCTGGCTCATATGTGCAACACCATCCATTCAACCAGTGTTTAGTGAATGCCTCAATGTGTCACCAGAGATATGGAGATGAATACGGCTTTGCTTCAGGATGTTGGGCGAGGCACCAAAGCTTTTCTCCCTTCTAAAATGCAGATGAAAGTAAGATAAATGCCATGAATTAATCACGGAGAATTTTAAACAAGTCCCTCAGTGGCTTATATCCAGAGGTTGTATCTGCTTTGGGGAAGGGAAGTGGAAGGGGGTGTAGGTGGCTGACAAATTCAGGTGTGTCCTTGTGTCTTGTCACCATGCTCAGGCAAACACAGTTCCCGTTGCCTCCCTACCCCAAATAATTCAAACTGGCCCTCTGTCCATGTTTTATTTATAGATTCCAGTATAGGCTATTTCTCTCTCTCCATCAAGGTGGCTAAGAAGACAGAAGAGATGGGACGATGCTCTCTGGCCTTCCTCATAATGGCCAAACTGCTTTCATTTTGCTCTGGAATCTATCCCACCAGCCCTGCTGACTTCATTATCATCCTTACAGCCCACAGAGTGGGAGAGAGAGCTGATACTCCCCAGCCCGAGAATGGCTAATATCTCTCTCTAGGGCACCTTCTACTTTCTGAAGAGAAACAAGTGGCGGTTTGGGCCTCTCTGTTGAAGCCACTCTGTCTTGGATAAAATTTCCTGGGGCTGTGGAAGTCAACAGCGACAGTCGCATTTACAGTAACTGCCAAGCTTAATAGCGTCTTGTGATGAAGTTTTACTGTAAACAGCGGAGAGGGCGGAGGGCGGTGAGCGGGGCCTCGCTCATCCTGGCAGTCTTGAGTGCTTTGTCCCCACTCAGAAATAACACTTCTCGTGTGTGCTTCTTTACCAGGTTTTTAAACTGTTCCGTGTGCAAGAGTCCTGAGATTAATACCAATGTCAACTGCTGATTTTATTGTACTTCTCAACATTTTTTTTTTTTTAGAGAAGTTGGGGAAGAGGAGGGGGGACTTGTGAAGTCCTTTTCTGGGGAGCTGGCCCTGGCCACAGAGAATACATTCCAGAATGTTCTCATTCTCCTTCCAAGCATGCCCCTTCTTTCCTCTGTCCTGAGCCTCCCAGAGTTTCTGGTAGATGGGGGAGGGAATGTCAGTGGCTGCTGGAGACAAAGCCAGTCCAGATCTCAATCCTGAGGTTTCAGAGGCACCTGGGACCCCCAAAGGCCTCATTTTCTGGACTGATTCACCAGCGAATGAGTCATCTGGAAATGTCCGAGAAGCCCTGCCCAGCTGGACTTGGGGCTGGCATGGTGCCTCAGCTGCTGGGATGGGCAGAAGGATTATCAGGAAAGGAGGAAAGGGCTACATGTGGCTGACACCCTCGGATCACTCTCAGGGCTGCCAGCTGCTGGGCATTGTCTTTTCCCAGAGCCCTGCTGAGGAAGGGCTTCAACACACTGTGTGAGAGATGGGGGGATGGAGAGGGCTTGTCACTCAGTTCCCAACAATGTGGCTTGCATTTGAGTGGTGGCTGTGTTCTGCTAATTCCCTGTACACTCTCTACTAACCCCTGCCCCCCACCTCATTTGTCTTACATTATTGTAGGGAGAGAGGCAAGGGCACCCCCTCCCTGTTGGCACAGGGCCAGGCCCCAGCAGGGGTGGTGGCAGGAAGGCGAAAGAGTGACTCAACTTTCTTGCCTGCCTTCCCACCCACTACTGTTTGTGCTGCTGGAGGCTGGGTGGTGCAGGAAAGCTTGGGAAGTGGGGTGTCTGTGTGTGCAAGTGGCTGCGGAGGCAGGCCGCAGAGTCATCAGACCTCCACTGACCATACCTGTGAGTCTGCCATGAGAGCAAGAGTTGGATTACAGGGTGGAATCTCAGAGACTGACTGCTGGGCATCACTCCTACAGAGAATTAGCACAAGAGCCAGATGTTGATGATGATGATGATGATGGTGATGACGATGATGATAGAAGTAATCTCGGGGCCGGCCCCATGGCCTAGCGGTTAAGTGCGCACGCTCTGCTACTGGCGGCCGGGTTCAGATCCCAGGCGCACACCAACGCACTGCTTCTCCAGCCATGCTGAGGCCGCGTCCCACATACAGTAATTAGAAGGATGTGCAACTATGACATACAACTATCTACTGGGGCTTTGGAGAAAAAAAACGAGGAGGATTGGCAATAGATGTTAGCTCAGAGCCGGTCTTCCTCAGCAAAAAGAGGAGGATCAGCATGGATGTTAGCTCAGGGCTGATCTTCCTCACAAAAAAAAAAAAAAAAAAAGAAGTAATCTTGGATTTTTGAGGCATTTTTCTTCCTTGTCTCTCTCTTGTCTTTGCTTCTTTCCAAACTCTCACCATACTTGCAAAATGGGAAGCATCTATCTTCATTAGTATTTACAAATGGAGAAACCAGGCCCAAGGTCATACTGTATATCAGTGGTAGGGCCAGTAAAATAATAACAAGCACCACAGATATCATTTTATCGAGTGCCTACTCTGTGCTGTTATTTAATTTTATTTTTACTACAACCGTATGATATTGGAAACATTATCATCCAACTTGACAGATGAGGATCCTTAGGCATAGGAAGGAAAATGAACCTTTCCATGACCCAGCTCATCAATTCAAAGCTCATGTCCTTAACCACTAGGCAACACTGCCCCAGAATCCAGTGTGCAGTATTTTTGCCCCTCCCCCACACTAATTTGTGGTGGTTACTGGAATCAGAATGACTCTTCCTCCTCCCCTCCAAGACACCAGGGTGCCCAGGGGCAGAACAGGAAGGCAGGTGATTTGTCAGCTAGGGCTGCCATACAGAATACCATAGACTGAGTGACTTTGAAATGTATTTTCTCACAGTTTGGAGTCTGTAAGTCCAAGACCAAGGTGGCAGCAGGGCTGGTTTCTGGTGAGAGCCCTCTCCTTGGCTTGCAGATGGCTGCCTTACCGCTGCGTCCTCACTTGGCCTTTCTTCTGTGCATGCACACTCCTGATGTCACTTCCTCTCCTTGTAAGGATGCCCGATAGAGCAAGAGAAATAGGAGAATGAGATGTGGGACTCACACTGTCCTCTTTGGATAGGACCTGCCCATCCAAAGTCATGTTGGATTAGGGCCCCATATTTATGACTTTGTTTAACTTTAATTACCTCCTTAAAGGCCCTATCTCCTCTCCTGTACAGTCATTTTGGGGGTTAGGACTTCAACACATGAATTGGTGGGGGGTGGGGGGCACAATTCAGTTCATGACAGTGGAGAGTGAAGAAGTTGACTCCCAGGAGTAAATGAAAATGCAAAGGGGAAAGAAGGGGGGACTCAAAAACCAAAGGTAATAATACTAAGCCTCCATCTCCAAAGGGAACCACAGACATTGCTGTTTCATAGGGCAGGGCCTTCCCCAGAGAACCTGGCTCTTCCAGGGGGCCTGAGCCAGAGCCACTGTGGGACAGGTCCCATCCAAACAGGGCAGAGTGAGCCCCATGTTTCATTCTCCTCTTTCCTGTTCTATTGAGTGTCTGAGGTTTACCCCATGGCTCACCTGGTGCCCTTGACAGGTGGACCCTGGCAGGACAGACACCCTGGAGAGAGCTTGTAAGGAGTGGTGTGTGTCCCTTGGCACTGGCTAAAGCCCTGCTCAGGCCTTCATAGCCTTCCACTGGTGACCAGAGCTCTCCTTGTGTGAAAAGAAGTGAAATAGAGCTGGAGAACACGACACAGCTACGAGCAGACTCTCCTGAGACACCTGCTGACCCTCTTGGTCAAGGGCACAAAAACGAGGGGGCTTGTGCTCTCACCGGGTGCTTTTTCCAGTGGAAGTTCCTCCAGGCGAGGTGGGCTGATGTGTCTTATTTCAGGTCTACACCCCCTTGACCTGTTTGCGGCTGGAGCCGTTTCTTCAGGGCTCCTGGGCACCTTTTGAAAGGAAATAGAGATGACCACACTCCAGTCACTGGCTGTGGGCCCAGAGAGGACAGGAGTGTCGCCAGCTTGGGTGGTACTTCTCCCTTCTGGAGCTGCTGTGCCTGAGCCCCAGCTCCAGAGCCCAGCTGTCTGCAGAATATCCAGACCCTCCGTTCTACTCCCTTCTCTCTTCAGCTCCCTGCCTTGTTCTGGTTCTTCCCAGGAGCAGAAGACAAGAAGCTCCAAATAAAGGTGGCTTTTCTTTAGGGTGCCTGCCTGGGCCAGGAAAGAGGTCAAAGCTGCAGGCTGAAGGGAGGTTTGGGGATTATCTGTGAATTTCAAATACCCATGTTCTTGCCTGAGGCTAACTGAGGCAGGTTTGTTCCTGCTTTTGCATTTACCATGGTGACAATCCTTCCCCAGGACAATTACTTACCCCTGTCTGCATGGCTGGAGGAAAAGATGTCTGAAGAGAAAGCTGTGACTGCTAGACTCGGAAAATTCCCTGTTGGTTGGTTTTAATCTATAGTAGAAAACCTCCACATTATTCTGCCATCCTGGGATGTGACAGGTATTAATAACCCTATTAGCTGCAATCCCATCCGGCGCTATTTACACAGGCCGTGTCTACGTCGCAGCAGCCACTCGGTTGCAAGGGACTGTGGACGTTCAGAGCTAACGAGACTCGGGCTTCTGTTTTTCTCCTCTGAGCCCAGCGTGTTGACAAATTAGGTTTTCCGAAGGAGATTCCCCATCCCCACGTGCCAACGCCACATATGGACCCACACCAAATCTCTTGCAGCAGTTCTAAGGTGATTTCATAACTTTGAGGAAAGCAACTGCCTGTTCTCCAGCTGCTTCCTCCGCCTGAAGGGCTTCACCCTCCACACCCTCCCTCTCTCTGCATCTGCAAAGCCTTTCCATCCTTCAAGATCTGGTTCAAAGTCACCTCTTCCTTGAAACCTCCTCGGAGACCCTCAGCTAAAAGTAAACTTCTCCCCTGCACACTGACAGCCCTTAATCTGTAGCTCATTGATGATGCTCACACTTCCTGCTCTGTTCTGCATAGGTGTCTTACCTCGTCTCCCAGGTGGTAAGAAGAGCTTTGCAGGCGGTCCACCTACCTGGCAACCACACCCTGTTTTGCCCATAGAATGTGGTTGATCCCTGCCTGCTGGAGGAAGCGCCAGTGTAGCAGGGAGTCGACCCAGGTTGGGTGCAGAGCCTGCACAGCACTGTGACGGCCCCACTGAGCTTTGGGACCATGGCTGATTGGGACTCAGTCAGCATGGCCCTTTATCCAACTGTGCAGAGGAAGGAAGAGAAGGTGAAGGGTGGGGCTGACCAGGAGAGGCAATTGGCACAGAAAGCTTTAGAAGGACAAGGCTGTAAGAGTCTAGAGTGTTAGCAAGAATGAGGCTGAAAAGGCAGAGTCTGGATTTTAGGCTAATATAAGGAGGCCAAGGAAAGCTAGGAGGAGGCTTTTAGGTGAGAGGACTGGGAGAATGGAGAAGAGAAATGAGGGAATGGACAGCACTGAGTTTTACAAGGATTGCCACTAACCCACATGGTGACTTGTGTGAGTTAGAAAAGAGAGTCCTTTACTCAGGGTGACACAGCTCCAGGACACAGGCTGGATTTTAGTTCCCACTCGTCTTCCTCATCTGGACATCTGTATCAGTTAGCTGTTGCCACAAAATGCTGTGTAACAGACCACACCAAAACTCAATGGTATAAAATAGCAATTTTATATTCTCGTGAATCTGATGGTCAATTGAGGGTTAGCTGACGTTGTTTGGGCAGTTCTGCTGATCTTCCGAGGCTCATTCACATGGCTGGACTAGCCAGCGGTTCGGTGATTTGGCAGGGCTCAGACAGGGCAGTTCACCTCTGCTCCATATGTGCCTCATCCCCCTCCTTGGCCTAACAGGCTAGTCCTGGTCTGGTCTTCTCATGACAATGGCTGAGTCCAGAAAGCAGGTCCAAGTGCCCTTGTAGAGCAAGTCACATGGCCAGACCCAAAGTCAAGGAACAGGGAAGTATAATTTGCCTCTCTGGTGAGAGGAACTGCAGAGTCACAAGGTGAAGAGTGCAGAAGTGGGACCATTAACGCATGAAGGCACCGCGTACAGGACACCACACGCCTGATCATACGTTGCAGCCCTGCCGGGCACAGAGGTTCTTTCTGAGCCCTGAATCTCTTGGCCCAGCCTGAATTTGCGTCCCATTCTGTGTCTGCCTCAAACCTGTTGCCTTCACCACTTGGGATGTGATGCTTACTTCTGTCTCCCTGATGGTGATTTTTGTTTCTCCGGATCAGTATCCTGCCCTTCTCTCATGGTAATCATCCTCTGGCCACTTTAGATTGCCCCCCTCACCCCCAACCCCTACAAGCATTCCTCCAACCTGGCAAGGTGGTGCCAGGACATGGTGTGGTCCATGGTACGTTCAGGAGGAGTTAGAAACTAGAAAAGGGGGAAACAATAAGGAATTGAGAGAAGAAAGCCTTTTCCAGGATACAGAGATTTGATGATCTAGTCCATTCCTCCAGTCTGATGCTGGCAGATATTTGAACTGACTTACAAAGGTCACTTTGGATCTGTCCCCAAAATACCCCTTGTCCTTATGTGTCAAGGGTTCAGACGCGTGATGTCTGGAAATTCACCCCATACCTAGCTCCAAGGCCCACTGTCTTTGAAATCTATTCTGATTTTGCTCAGCACTATTGCTGTTTTTGTTGGCCAGGTGCTTTTTTTATGTTTAAACCAGCCAATTTTCCTTTTATCCTGGAGAAGACATGCGCTCGCTGTGTGCGTGTGTGATATGCCCATTAAGGGAAGAAATGGAGACCCATTCTTCCTGCAAATGCTTCTATTGTGAAGCAGAGAATCCAGACATTTAATCCTTGACGCCTGGACCCCACTTTATTGCAGACCCTTATTTTGTGCACTTACCTCTTTCAGTACACACAATTCCTTCTTGATGGAAATGCTTGTATGTTTTCTCAGTGGACACTTTGGGGCCCTTCACGCTGCTTTTTGGGTTATTACATTGTCACATTTTACCACTTTGCAGAAAGAACATATTAAGCAAAATAGAGTTCTCAGGAGCAGGGATTGCTATTGTTAGAGAAACAATGCTTGGAAAATAATTCCCCCCAATTTCGTCTTCATCTTTTCTCTGCTGTGCAAAGAGAGGAACAATTTATTAACAGGAGGCGGAAAATGTTACTACTGCTTATGGTCGATGGAGGTTTATGGGATCCACAATATATGTAGTTTCAGTGGCTTAGAAGGCAAGACACTTTGGGAGCCGGAAAAAAAAATGAATGCCCAGTAGGGGAGGGTTGCTAAGGAAAAAAGCCTCATTTGAATTTCACAAAGGTTTTGAAAATCGCGGTGGTGGTGCCCTCCTGTTTGTATTGAGACCCTTATTGTTTCAATGGCTGTCAGCTGGTGGAGGAAGGAGGTTTGGGTAGGGGAAGGGGGCATCCTCATGATTCTGTGTCTGTAAGGCAGAATCCCACCCCGCGCCCATAAGCCAGGCTGACCCACCACGTGTCAAATGATGCTTATAGCAAACAGCTTAGAATCTACTGCCGTCACTGCTGCCATTGCTCTTTGATTCGTCGGTTAGCTTGGCTTCTGGCTTTGGTTTTGCCTGGTTTCCAAGTCCAAGCTCATCCTTAGACTTAGTGTTAGGTTTTGGCTTCCTGTTTTGACAGTTACCACTGTCCTGTGGAAATGGATTGTATTCACACCACTGGCTCATCATGCCTTTGGCTGCTCTGGATCACACTCAGCCTAACAAACTCTGAGCTTAGGGTCCCCTTCTCAGCTGTGGTTCACGTGGCCACCTGTTGGCATGATTTGTCCCAGCCCCATTTTGGGGGATGACAACTGCTTGGTCAACATGTTTAGGGGAGGTGACTTCCAACGGGTCCAATAAATAAGAAGTGACTTAGATCTTTGACTGTAGAAAACTGTCGAGTTGAAAGTGGACTAGGCCATAGGTATGAGTTTTAGGAGATAATACAGACTCCTAAAGCTGCGTAGGGTTTTTACAATATGCGCTGCCTTGAATCAGCACCAAATCATCTCATTGAAGGGAAACCAGCCCCATGGAAGGCATTTTGATGCTAACTTCAGTCAAACTGGAGATCCTGTCTAGAAGAGATCAGGAAAATGCACACCTGGGGTCTGCCTGTAGCTTGAGGCTCAAAATGCAGCCTGGCACAGATGCAGCCCAGCCAAGCGGGCACAGAGGTGGGAGCCTTACCCAGCTCCATAGGAGGGGCCCGTGTGACTCTATTAACGAAGCAAAAGATATTGGAATCCAATTGTTGATGGATCATCACACGCCGGGAAAACTCTGAGCCGCATTGACTGGGCGAGCAGGGGGTATTGTTTTGAACTTCTGGAGTTAATGAACTATGGCCTGAAATTTACAACCTGGTCGTGAGTGTTATGGATTTAACTCCGGAGAATAACTCTGGGTGCTGGCACACTCCCCTGGCCTCCGTGCGGGCCAGAGGCCCTCCAGGATTTGGCTTCTGTGTTCTCCCATTTCTCTGCAGCCCATTGAAGACAGCCCAAGAGCCCTGCTGCTTCACACGGGCTCCCTCGATGCTTGTGGTGACAGACATTTGCTTCTCAACCCTGTTGCAACCACTGTACCACAGGACAGATACTGAAAAAGATGAACTGAACAGTCCTACTTGTTTTGATTGCCTTGAAAGAATTTAGACAATCAATTAGTACCTGTGTACAGTAGGTGGGGAACGGGTATTCTATCCCTAATTTAGAACACATTTTTTTTTTCCCGTCTGGACGTATTCATTTATTAATGGATTCAGTCCGCAAAGAGATTTCAGGTCTATGAGGGAAAAGGAAATGAGAGTTTATGAAGGTTACTCTGATTTTTTGGGTTTTTTTTTTGGCTCACCACCACTACAGGATAATTACTTTAGCCTACCACAAGCCCAATATCAGCTTTGTCTGAGATAAGGGGCTGGGCACAGGATGAGAGTCAACTGTTTACGATATTCAAATTCACATTATTGCTGTGTTTTTCTATATTTGGAAGAATGAAGAAATGCAAGCTTTTTTTTAAAAAATTTATTTAAACGAAAAAAACCCCCAAAACAGTTCACCCATTTCTCTCACTCCCTCACCTCCTATCTCTGGCAACCACCACTCTGTTCTCTGTATCTATGAGCTTGTTATATATATGTATTTTAGATTCCACATATAAGAGAAACCATACGGTGTTTATCATTCTCTGTCTGATTTATTTTACTTAGTGTAATGCCCTCGAGGTCCACCCATGATGTCACAAATAGTAAAATTTCCTTCTTTTTTATGGCTGAATACATACATATATATATATATATACACCACATCTTTTTTATCCATTCATCTATTGAGGGACACCTATGTTGTTTCCATATCTTGGCTATTGTAAATAATGCTGCAATGAACAGGGGGATGCAGGTATCTTCTCAAGTTAGTGTTTTTTTTTCTTTGGATAAATACCCAGAGTGGAATTCCTGGATCAGACGGTAGTTCAATTTTTAATTTTTTGAGGAAACTTTATACTGTTTTCCATAGAGGCTGCACCAATTTACATTCCCACTAACAGTGCACAAGGGTTCCTTTTTCTCCACATCCTCTCAAACACTTGTTATTTCTTGTCTTTTTGACAATAGCCATTCAACATGTGTGAGGTGATAACTCATTGTGGTTTTGATTTGCATTCCCCTGATGATTCATGATGTAGTGCATCTTTTCATGTACCTGTTGGCCATCTATATGTCTTCTTTGGAAAAGTGTCTGTTCAGATCTTCTGCCCATGTTTTTAATTGGATTGTTTGGGGTTTTTTTTTGCTATTGAGTTGTATGAGTTCTTTATATATTTTGGAGATTAGCCTCTTATCAGATTTATGATTTACAAGTATTTTCTCCCATTCAGTAGACTGCCTTTTCATTTTGTTGATGGTTTCCTTTGCTGTGCAGAAGCTTTTTTGTTTTACATAGTTCCACTTGTTTATTTTTGCTTTTGCTTTTGGTGTCAGATTCAAAAAATCATCACCAAGACCTATGTAGAGGAGCTTACCACCTATGTTTTCTTCTAGGAATTTTGTGTTTTCAGGTCTTACATACAAATCTTTAATAAATTTTGAATTAATTTTTGTGTATGGTGTAAGATAGTGGTCCAGTTTCATTCTTTTGCAATGTGGCTGTCCAATTTTCCCAGCATCACTTATTGAAGAGACTGTCCTTTCCCCATTGTATATTCTTGGCTCCTTTGTCGTAAATTAACCGACCATATATGTGTGGGTGCATTTCTGTGCTCTCTATTCTGTTCCATTGAACTATGTGTCTATTTTTATGCCCATACTATAATGTTTTAATTATTATAGCTTTGTAACATAGTTTGAAATCACGGAGCGTGAAGCTTCCAGTTTTGTTCATTCTCAAGATTGCTTTGGCTATTTGGGGTCTTTTATGGTCCCACACAAATCTTAGGTTTGTTTGTTCTATTTCTGTGCAAAATACCATCAGGATTTTGATAAGGATTGCATTGAATTTGTATATCACTTTGAGTAGTATGGACATTTTAACAACATTAATTCTTCTAATCTATGAGCACAAACTATCTTTCCATTTATTTGTCTTCATTAATGTCTTATAGTTTTCAATATATAGATCTTCCACCTCCTTAGTTAAATTTATTCTTAGGTATTTTATTCTTTTTGATGCAATTGTAAATGAGATTGTTTTCTTAATTTCTCTTTATGGTACTTCATTATCAGTGTATAGAAACACAACAGATTTTTGTTTGTTGATTTGGTATCCTGCAACTTTACTGAATTTGTTTATTAGTTCTAACAGTTTTCTGATGGAGTCTTTAGGGTTCTCTATATGTAATATTATGTCATCTGCAAATAGTGACAGTTTTACTTCTTCCTTTCCAATTTGGATGCCTTTTATTTCTTTTCTTTGCCTAATTTTTCAGGCTAGGACTTGAGATACTATGTTGAATAAAATTGGTGAGAGTGGGCATGTTTGTCTTGTTCCTGATCTTAGAGGAAAAGCTTTCAGTTTTTCACTGTTGAATATGATGTTAGCTGTGGGCTTGTCATATATGGCCTTTATTATGTTGAGGTATGTTTCTTCTATACATACTTTGTTGAGACTTATTAATCATAAATGGATGTTAAATTTTGTCAAATGCTTTTTCTGCATCTATTGAGATGGTCACATGAATTTATCCTTCATTTTGTTAATGTTGTATATGTCATTGATTGATTTGTGAATGTTGAACATACCTGGAATAAATCCCATTTGATCATGGTATATGATCGTTTTAATGTATTGTTGAGTTCAGTTTGCTAATTTTGTTGAGGATTTTTGCATCTATGTTCATCAGGGATATTGGCCTGTAATTTTCTTTTCTTGTGCCATCCTTATCTGGTTTCAGTATCAGGGTAATGTTGGCCTTGTAAAATGAGTTTGAAAGAGTTCCCTGCTCTTCTGTTTTTTGGAAGAGTTTGAGAAAGATTGGTATTAATTCTTCTTTGAATGTTTGGTAAAATTCGCTAGTGAAGCCATCTATTCCTGGACTTTTGTTTTTTGGGAGGTTTTTGATTATTGATGCAATCTCCTTGCTAGTAATCTGTCTGTTCAGATTTTCTATTTCATCCTGATTCCATCCTGGTAGGTTGTATGTTTATAGGAATTTATCCATTTCTTCTAGGTTGTCCAATTTGTTAGCACATAATTGTCCATAGTAGTCTTTTATGATCTTTTGTATTTCTGTGGCATCAGTTGTGACATCTCTTTCATTTCTTTTTTTTTGTGAGGAAGACCAGCCCTGAGCTAACATCCGATGCCAATCCTCCTCTTTTTTGCTGAGGAAGACGGGCCCTAGGCTAACATCTGTGCCCATCTTCCTCTACTTTATATGGGACGCTGCCACAACATGGCTTAACAAGCGGTGCATCGGTGCATGCCCAGGATCCGAACCGGCGAACCCCGGGCCGACACAGCGGAGTGCGTGCACTTAACTGCTTGCGCCACTGGGCCTCATTTCTGATTTTATTTATTTGAGTCTTTATTTTGTTCTTGGTGAATCTAGCTAAAGGTTTGTCAATTTTGTTTATCTTTTCAAAGAACCAGCTCTTAGTTTCATTGATCTTTTCTATTGTCTTTTTAGTCTCTATTTAATTCTGCTCTAATCTTTGTTATTTCCTTCCTTCTACTAACTTCAGGCTTCATTGGTTCTTCTTTTTCTAGTTCCTTGAGGTATAAAGTTAAGTTGTTCATTTGAGACTTTTCTTGTTTCATGAGGTAGGCATTTATAGCTATGAACCACTCTTAGAACTGCTTTTGCTGCATCCCATAAATTTTGGTATGTTACATTTCCATTTTCATTTATCTCAAGGTATTTTTTATTTCTCTTTTGATTTCTTCTTTGACTCATTGGTTGTTCAGTAGAAGGTTACCCTCTAATCTTGTTTGGGAACCAGTTATACACACATATACCCAAATTGCACGTATTCTGAAAAACAACTCTCATAATATAAAACCAGAAAAACAGAGAGGGAGAGTGATAAAGGGAAAATGTTTTACATGTAAAAACAGTACATAAGCACTGATCAATAAATGTATTATATATGTAAATAACTAGTAAGTTATAACAATGCTTCACTTGAAAACAGTGCTTCATGTAAAAGGTCATAGTAAAGACTTTCGCTTCTACTATGTATGAAATGAGAAGAGTTATATTTTGACAGTTTCCTTTTCTATTTGTTTCCCTTAGCATTCACTGCTTAATGTCAAGAGTAGTCAATAGTTGCCGCTTCCTCTTCCTAATTTGCCGTTTCTTCTTGGCTTATTTTGATCTTAGCTTCCTTCCAACGCTGTTACTAAATTTGCTCTTTTGAGAGTAACTCTCTTGCACACCAAATCCAGTGGTCTTACCTGGGCCTCAACCTGTTCCTTCTCTTGGTAGTGTTCAACACTATTGCTCACTCTCACTTCTTTTTTTTTTTTTCCATTTTCCTTTCTGTTTTTTTTTTTTTTTTTGAGAAAGACTGGCCCTGAGCTAACAACTGTTGCTACTCTTCCTCCGTTTTTTCCACGCAATGCCCCAGTAGATAGTTGTATGTCATAGTTGTACATCCTTCTAGTTGCTCTATGTGGGACGCCACCTCAGCACGGCTTGATGAGCGGTGTGTAGGTCCACACCCGGGATCCGAACTGGCAAATCCCAGGCCACTGAAGTGGAGTGTGCAAACTTAGCCGCTATGCCACCAGGCCGGCTTCTTAAAGTTTTCTTTTCCCTGGTTTTTATGATAACGCACTATCTTGACTCTTGTCCAGCCCTGCTGGCCATTTCTTGGCCTCATTTGTTGATTCTTCTTCTACTTGTTCTGTAACTATAGACATCAAAAAACCAAATTCAGGCCTCAATTACTCTTTGCATTCTAGCCTTTTCTCTCTATTCTTTTTCTTCACTTTTAAAGTTTCAAGTGCCAATTTTATATATGACTTTTCTCCCATGGTCTAGCTCCATTGACTTGGCAAACATTTATTGAGCACCTAGAAGTGTCAGGTACTTTTCCAGGTATTGGTAACAGAGCAGTGAACAGAACATAGAACACTTCCTTTCCTAGGGAAACTTTCATTCTGGTGGGAGAGATAGAAAAAAACAAAACAAATAGTAGCTAAGATTTATAGAGTGCTCACTTTATGTTGGACATTGTTCTAGATGCTATATATGTGTTAACTCATTTAATTGTCATAACAAGCCCATTTTAAAGATGAGGAAACTGAGGCACAGTAAAGGGTAAGTATCTTGTACAAGATCACACAGCTAGTGATAGGTGGAGCTAGGACTCAGGTAATTTTGTTCTAGAGGTCGTGCTCTTGATCAGTAAGCTACGTTGCATCTCCATATAGCATGTGAGATGGTGCTAAGTGCTGCTCAGAGAAAACAAAGCAGAGGAGAAGGATGGCGTGTATCTGTGTGTATGAGAGGAGACTGCGATTTTAGACTGGGTGGTCAGGGATGGACCTATGACATATGAGATCTAAAGGAGATAAGGGAGAGCCTTGAGGAATCTGGGGAAGAGGGAATGAAAAAGATCCTGCAGTGTACGCATGCCTACCTTTCTCAAGAAAGGGCAGTGAAGTGTGTGCCAGGGAGGTAGTGAGGGTCAGAGGGGACCTGTTGGGGGGCAGGTCATTTAAGGCCTTATAGGTCATGGCAAAGACTTTGGCTTTTACTATGAGTGAAATGAGATGCTTAGTTATATTTTGGCAGGATCACTCTGGGAGCTGCTTTGAAAATAGACAGAAGGGGACCTGAGAGCAGGGATGGTAGAGCCAGTTAGGAACCTACTGCAATAATCCGGGTGCTGTTGTCTTGGGTGACAGCAAGAAAGGGGGTGAGAGTGGTTGAGTTCTGGGTCTATTATGAAGGTAGAGCCAAAGGATTTCCTGAGGGATTGGATGTGGGGTGTGAGAGAAGGTGAGTTAAGGATAATTTTAAGTGTTTTGGCCAGAGTAACTGGAAGAGCGGAGTTGCCATTACCTGCGGAAGATGATAGGAAGAAAAGATTTGGGATGGTAAGATAAGAAGTGGAGTTTGGGACTTGTTTCAGGTGTCTATTACCTATGGAAGTGGATGGATATACAAACGTGGAGCTCAGGGGAGAGTCCTGGCCTAGAGATATACATGATTTTCAACACACATGGACATAAACGTTGTATGGACACCTAGAAGACTATTCCAATTCTCCTTCCTCTCTCTCCTCATCTTCCTTAATATTTGAGTGTTTATTACATGCCAGGCTCTTTCTCAAGTGTTTCTCATGCTTCAATTCATTTGATCCTCACACCAACCCTGTGACATAGGGACTATTATAATCCTCATTTTACACGATGAGGAAACTGAGGCATACTTACCCCAGACTACTATCAGACCTCTGAAAAGAAAGTGAGGTAGCTTACAATAAAACACATGGATAAAAACTTCATAAATCTATTAATATAAGGATATAAGGATAACATATTTAAGGTCAAATAATAAAGGGGGGTATAATTGCACCAGAATATTTAGATGAAATATAACAAGTCTAAAGAAAAAACATAGCCTTGAGCTTCATGGCAGCAGAAATAAAAAAGGAAACAGCATGAACATCAGTTCATCAGGAGGGATAAATTTTTCTTAAGTACTTGGTTATTTAGTTTTTAAAATAACTTCTCCTGGGGGAGTAAAATATGTTCTTGGAGGGATTCTTAGGAGGCAAAAAATAAGTTATAAAAAAGTCTGAAATTGGTTAGATTAGTCTCTTTTTTTTTGTTCACCTCGTTAATCAGTAATCATTTATTAAGCAATTATACATGTAAGACACTGTGCTAACACTGTGAGAAATACAAAGATGTATCAAACACGGTCTTGGCCTTCAAGCATCTTATGATTTATTTTGAAGATGAAGCATAGGTACCAAAAAGGACCAACAATGAAGCAACAGCAACAAATAATAAACGGACTAATGCGTGTTGTCATAGAAAGAATTTTATTCTGGTGCTTATGAGACCTGAATTATAAAGCCAGACTTTCAGGCTTCAAATCCAGGCACCACTATTTGCTAGTACAGAAAGTTACTTCACCTCTCTGGCAGTTTCTTTCTCTAAAATATAGGGATGGTAGTAATAGAACCTGCTTGAATGTGTTGCTGTGAGGATCTAGTGGGTTAATAATACCTGTGAAGTGCATAGTACTGTGCCCAGCACATTGTAAGCACTACAGAAGTATTTGCTGTGGTTGTTAGAGTGCACGGGCAAACACATTAGCAAGGTACTTACATCATTCAGAGGAGAGATCTGTTCACTGTGAGTTGTTCAGGAAAGTGTCTTGGTGGCCGTGAGATTTGAATTAGATCCTGAGGCCCCCCACACGTGGATGCAGACACCTTCCTGAACCTTATGGCTGGTTGGTATCACCAAGGTCTCTATCACGAGGTGACCATCACCTAACTTTTCTAGCCATGTCTTCTGGTAGAAGCTTCTGGAAGGTGATGGGGTATAGAAGTGACCTTGTTAAATGCAGCTTAGTTGAGGGGGGCACAATATTAGATCTGAATCATATTTGCAAGTGCCTGGGGGCATCTGCAGTTAACCAAGTGACAACAGGGAGAAGAATTAGTTACTCCTTCCAAACCAGCTCCAGTTCCATCCTTCTCATGCCTAGACTACAGGCAACAGAGCCGTTCACAGAGAGAGTAACTGTGTGCAGACAGTAGCTGTCCAGAGCTCCAAACTCCCAGTCTCAGTGCTTCCAGGGCCTGGGTTCTTAGGCCTTAACCATAAGCTGGTCCCTGTCATTCCATCATGAAGGGCTTTGGCCTCTGGCCTCAGCGAGACTAAGATCCACGTACACATCAACTGAAAAGTGGAGACATGGTCAAGTCTAGCCAGTGATTTCGTTCAGACTCAGCGAGGACCTTCAAGAGGCAAAGATGAGGAGAAGGGTGTGCTATAGCAGGAGATGGGAATAGAGCCGAGGTCAGGGGAGTGAAGCCAGGGTTGGGGGGGAGCATAAGGGGTTGTGAGGGCTAGTGGGCCTGTAGTAGTGTTTTCTGGAGTCCCCGAACATTACTGAGAGAGCAACTTTTGTCCTGGGGCATAAAAGGAACCTGAAAAACTGTCTAAAGAGTGGCTGGAAATGACGCCTTTGTCATTTTGGAGGTTAGCCCATGAGGTCCATCCCATGTGGGGCAGTTCTCCTGCCAAGTGGCCGGCTTGCTCTCTCCCACGCCCTGAACACTTGCAGCACATGGGCCTGTCATGGTGGTGGACGCTGCACTCAGGAATGCTCTGCTCAGCTTGGATTCTCTGGAGCAGAAATCTCGTCTGCGGCTCATTGAAGACAGCTGCTCAGGCGGGTCTAGGAAATGAGAAACATACGGGCAGCAGTGACAGACGGAGGTGCTTTCCTGAACACGGGACCTTCTGGAGCCTGTAGCTGCAGCTACAAACACAGTTAGGGGCTAACGCAGCCTTGCAAATAAGTCTGAGGACATAGCAGACCTCCAGAGACCCGGGTCACCCTAACCCCGTAGGAACCACAAAAGGGAGCCATGGAAAGGCAAGGGGGATTTTTCAACTCTTCTTCCCAGAATAATTTCACCTTCTAGGGAACTCTTCTCCCTTCTCGTTCTTGATCCCTCTTAGGTGGGCATTATGCCCTTGGGGCTGAGGCAGGGAAATGAGGACTGTGGTCAGGTCTAGACTGACAGGCTTCGCAAGGAACAATGGGGGGAAGATGGCCCTACCCTACTGCCCACTTGTGTAAAGCCTCAACTTCAGGTGAGCAAAGCAGGCTGGATTGGAGCTGGGAGTTGGAGCCCCGTGGGAAGACCAGGCCAGGGTATCCCGTGGTCTAGAGTAGAATGGACTGGCAGGATGGGGAGGGGGAAACATAAACCAGAGGACTTAGGAAGAGACAAGCGTCAGAATTAGCGAGAACAAATACCAACATGGAGTCCAAAGGTCAGGGTAAGAATCACAGCGCAGAACAGAGCCAAGAGTCAGGAGCCTGCTGGAGGCAGCACCAATGCGGCGTCCATCTAGGGTGATTGTTAGGAAGAGCAAAGGGGTGCCTGTGGCTGAGTTCACTCCTGGAAGTCGGAGCATGGCTGTGGACTGGCATAGTGCTGGGGCAATTGTTGACAGCAGCCAGTCACCAGATTAAAGTGCACATGCAATGCCTTGAATGGGTCATGTCTGACCACTGAGAGGCAAGGCTGTGGAAGCCCGGCTGGCTCCTGGCAGCCCCCTCTCACCCTCCATCTGCAATGAGAGTCAATACCAGTTTTAATTTTATTCATGGGGCTTGTACTTGTCCCATGCTGCATCTCCTCAATGAATACTAATGGAACTCCAGATTGTTTTAAGTGAAGATCTGAGCAAGACACCTCCTTTCATCTTGTCAAGAGCTGTCATCTCCGACAGAGGTTTTAGGAGTTTTCTTTCTAACAGATTCCATGCAAACTCCTCTCTGCACAGAGCTGCATATGTATTGCTGGCACCGGGCAATTGCAAAGCAGTCCTCGTGGAAAAGAAATCATCCTTGGCCTCCTGCCCCCTCCGTGGTCACTGTCAACAGAGAATTCTCCTGTAGGAGGACAGAAGAAATGAAGAAAGAAGCAGGCAGGGAGGCAGTTCAGAGGGCATCTCTTAGAAGGTGGTGGAAGTCGGGGTTCTCTTTCCTTCGCAAAGCTGTTTTGATCAGTTTAAATGTCATTTGCATTGTTTTCATAGCCATGAGGCCTTTAAGGTTTAGAAGAATGGCTTCATGACCATTTGAACTGCTTCCTTAATTCCCGTCTTGCCTTATTCTAGTCCATTTTGCATACAAATGCTATACATACATAGTTGCTATACCATTTTTTTTTTTAATCCTGACTCTACCCTACTCAAAAAATCTTCAGTGGCTTTGATGGCATCTCAGGTAACCGTCTCTGACCATCCTTCTTCCTCCCACCCCCATTTCAATCCCTCCCATCCATTGCTTCTGCCTGCCCTTACCCTGCTCAGCTGCAGCGGCTAAAGTCCATCTTTTTGCATGCTTAGTCTGGCATGGTTCCTAAACCAATGAGAGACAGGCCTGCAGTCCATGGATTTGCTATTCCATCAGTGAGCACAGTCTGGATTTGTTCTTTACTGATGTCCAGAGGGCCTGGGCTATCACCAAGCTAGAACCTTTCACTCCAACTCCAACCATGTGACTTAAGTTCGTTGTCCTCAAACCCCAAATGGTTTGGAAAGACCACAGCCTAAAGTAAATATAAGCTTTTTTGATTAACATAGAGTGTCTAGCTCAAAACCTGCTTCTAATTTTGTGGAAGGTATTAGAGTGTAATATCCAAGAACTAGGGACAAATGGTTCAATCCTGGCACTCAGATTTCTTTGTCATCTTGGGCTAGTTATTTAACTCAAGTCTCATTTCCTCACCCATAAAATTAGGATGATCATAACACCTGCTTCCTAACTTTTTGATGATTAACTGAGATAACAGATATGAAGTATTAGCACAGAGTGTGGCACACAGTTAAGTATTCAACAAATGGTAGCTATTACTACACTATTTCTCAATTAGTGTTGATTGAGTCAATGAACGAAATAGGCAAGGCTTAATGTATGCCTAGATAGATAACAATTTATTGTGATTTGCTAGTTCCTCTCCTTCCTCAGACACCCCATCCAAGCAAAAATCAAGAAAAACCCACAAAACATCATGTTTTCTCTTCTGATCTACCACTATTCAAGAAGTGCTCTTTTAGGTAAAGGCACTGCCTCTCAGGCATCCTGCTGGACTCTGGATGGCCCTGATCTGTCTAGTAGGAGACACACTCCCCTTGGCCATTGGTGATGGTGGGGAGGGAGGTGTAACATCTGTTGAGGCCCAGCTCTCTGGGGGCGAGCCAGCTGCCCCTGCAGCAGAGGCAATGTTCTGCTGTAATGGCCCACAACATTACAGCTCCCAGGGGCCTCTGGCAGGAGTACAGGCCAGGGCTGAGTGGGCTGAGAACACTCAAGGGCAGTGCTGGGTGGCTGCTGGCCAGAGTGGCCCATCTGTGAGGCTGGCCAGAGGGCAGGAAGCAGGCTTCCTGCAGCCCATTCCTAAGAAAGGATTTTCCTTGCTTTAAGAAAAAACCAACCCACAGACTGATGCTGATGGGTGTAAGATGGGTGGGGGGGCCACATTTTCATTCATGGCTTTGCTGTTGCATTCAGCTGTGAGGGGATGGTTCTAGGTTCCATCGAAGATATGGTCTGAGGACCAGGCTCTCTGCAGAAGCACTGTGTCTCTATAGGACCCGGAAGTTTCATGTTTTTGTTCAGGATTGAAAGCCCTCTTCCAGGATCTCATCTCTGGTGGACTCTGATCCTCATTTTCCAATCTCCACTGAACCCTCTGCTTCTTTCCCCTTCTCTGTCTCCTATTCCAATTCACAGTGAGATGAAGGAGCTGCTCCAGATTAACTGTTAATTTGATACTTCTTCAAAATGGTGCTTTTTCCCCACTGTGTATTGTATCTTTTTGTCTAATTTATCAAATAATACATGAGTGCATTTTTATTAAGATAACAACAATATAGAAAGAAATGGAGCAAAACATGAGAGTCATCCACCCTCCTCCTCACACCCACATCTCACTCCCTTCTCCAGAGGCACCTTGGTTAACAGACGTAACCACTGTCTGTGGTTTAGCATGCAAACATCCTCTCTATCTGTTTACGTCTGTATGTCTATACATACATATGTGAGTTGTTATGGACTTTGTGTTTAATTTAGTTTTTATTTTTGTCACAGTTTTATATGCATATAGTTTGGAGAATCAGCTATTCCTTCAGGCTTATTGTAAAAAACTAAAGTTCTCCCCCATCCCCTCGCCTCCATTTCCCTCTTTCCAGAAATAATCAATTTTTAGTCTCTTAGCTGATTCTTCGGGTATTTACCCACATATTGCTACATACATTTCTTATATGACTCTTTCTTGAGTTTTTCATTTTAGACATAGTTTCTTGACTCCCCATATGGGAAATGAGGATTTGGTTCTCTTTCTCCCTGGTCCCCGTGACACACTCACATTGATGTTTTGTGTTACGTTGTTATGACTATTATCAACCATGTGGTACGCTATGCCTACTTTTCCTCTTCTAACATACTGTTCCCTGGAGTTAATAATTGTCTTGCTTGTTTATTTTCCCCTGTTATTATCAATAATTCCACCTCAAATACTTCCTCAGTGCATAAATTTCCGTTCAATATTTTCAACCATGTTAGTGATTTACTCGGTTTCATCTTCTTGAAATCTCTCTGGAGACTTCCAACCTGCTCCAGTCTGGACTAGTCAATCTCCAGTCCTGTTGCACAACTGCCTCTTGGGTTTTTCTTTCCCCATCATCCTCAATATGCCCTACGATTCTCTCTCATATATGGTACTATGTGATCCCATGTTTTATGAGCCCTATGTCTTCTTATTGTTTGATTTATCCCTTGTTTTGGGGGAGTGCATGCTTCAGTTGCTTCTTGAAAGAACATACATAGAATTAAGCCATTCATTCATTCAATTTCATTGAGCACTTAAGAATTCTAGGAAGAAAATATTTTTTAAGTGTTGGGCACTGTTCTAGGTGTTTGAGACTCATCAGTAAACAAAATCCAAGATCCTGCCTTTGAGGGCCTTGCATTCTAGCATAAAAATTGGGATGACAAAAATAAACACAATGAGTAAGTAAATTACATAGTTTTTTAGAAATTGCTATGTGCCAAGGAGAAAGACAAAGTAGAGAAGGTCAAGGGAATTAGTACTGCCCCTAACCTCTGTGGAGCCTGAAGCAAGAGTTCAGGTGAGGACCCATTTAATTGGCATTGCATTTGACTTATGTGATGTCTAAACCTTAATATATACAAATTTAAGAGCAATATGGATCACTTCATATTGTAAAATATTCTTCTGCTGCCGTGTGCCACTGATGTGGATATCTCTTGAATTTGTGAGTACCTTGGAACCACAAATTGGAATTCAAAGAGCAGTAAGAAAATAGAAGTACAGCACCACTAGAAAGTGTTACTTTCTTATGTAAGAATCTATTGCATTCGTTCTATCTGGGAGAAAGGAATTGACAAGTTAATTAATTTGTCTCTTATTTAAGTGTTTCTGCTGCTCAAATCCTCCCTGCACTCCAAAGCAGTATCCCTCTTTGATGTTGGCAGCGGCCCAATTCACAAACCTTCATGCGTTCGGGCACAGATTCCTTTTATTTCAAGGACACAGGGCAAGAGATGGAGAGATGCATTTTCCTGGGGCCTGAATGGTGTTAATCATGTGAGTGGATGTTTACAGTTATAGGTAGTGCTAGGCCAGTTTGGAGGGCCAGATTCCAACTGACAGAGGTGTCCACATATTCTTTAACAATGCGTGTGTGTGTTTTCGTGATATGTTGGGCCCTACAAAACCTAGGCCTGGGTCAGAGGCCCTCTTGACAGGATCTTAAAGAGATCGAAGGATCAGGAGCTCTAGGATAAAGTTAGAGGAAGTCAGGGTAGGCTTGTTGAAAAAATGACATGTGAGAAAAGACTTAAAGGAGGTGCAGCAATCAACCATAATGTTATTTTGGGGAAGAATATTTCACACATAAGGAATAACTAGTGCAAAGGCCTTAAGGCATATTTATGTGTCTTTAGTGTTAATTCACATTTAATTGATAGTTTGCACATGAGATTCTGGGAAGAAATTGTTTTTTAAACAATTTTGAAGAAATTGCTCTATTGCATCTACCTTCTATTATGGTTATTGAAAGATTGATACCATTCTGATTCTCGATCCTTTGGAAATGATCTATTTTCTCTCTATGGAAATTTGTAGGGTCTTTTTCTGTTTTTTGGCCTTCTTTCTTACCGTATTCTTGGTGTAGATCTATTTCCATCCATTGTTCTGTGTACTCAGTGAGCATTCATTTATTCAATAACTCATTCCACAAACATTTATTGAGTGCTCACTATGTGCCATGCACTGTTCCATATGCTAGTGATGCAACAGAGAACAAAACCAAGAAAACTCCCAGCCCTTATGGAGCTTATATTCCGGTAAAAGAGAAAGACCATAAACAAAATCAGTAAAAGAGTTGGTGTGTTAAATGATGATAAATGCTATGGATAAAAATAAAATGGGAGGAGACTGGGAATTCTGGTGAGTAGGGAGTTGGAATGGTTGCAATTTTAAATAAGGTGATTGAGGAGTGCCACACCAAGGTGACATTTGAGTTAAGTCCTGAAGGAGCTAAGGGAACAAATGATACTGACACCTGGAAGAAGAGCATTTCAAGCACAAATGTAAATGCCATTAGGACAGAGCATGCCTGGTGTGTTAAAGGGACAACAGGAGATCAGTGTCACTGAAGTAGAGTGAGCAAAGGGGCCAGTAGAGGAGATGAAGGATGAGAGGTAAGAGCAGTCAGATTGCATAGGGCCTTAGAGGCCATTGAACATAATTTGGTTTTTTACTCAAAGTGAAATGGGAAACATTCAGCCAAATTTGGTTCTCTTTGAAGTTGAGACCAACAGGATTTTTTGGTGGAATGTATGTGGGCATATGTCAGAGAGAAAGGAGTCAGAACTGATTACAGTTTATTTTTCTTTGTCTGAGAAACAAGAATGAGGAAGGTGTCATCAAAAGAGTTGGGTAATGGGCCAGCCCCCTGCCCTAGTGGTTAAGTTCAGCATGCTCCACTTCAGCTGCCCGGGTTCAGTTCCCAGGTGCAGACCTATACCACACGTCACGGCCATGCTGTGGCGGTGTCCCACACACAAAATAGAGGAAGACTGGCACAGAGGTTAGCTCAGGGCAAATCTTCCTCAAGCAAAAAAAAAAAAGAGAAGAGTTGGGTAAGATTTGAGGACTTGCATATCTGGAGATGGGTGGTAAACGATAGAAAATTGGCCATTGGTTTGAGCAACTTGAAAGTCATGGATGTCCTTGAGAAGAGCAGTTTTGGTGGAGTTGTGGAGCCAAAGCCCTGACTGGGTGCACTCAAGAGAAAATGGGCAAGGAGAAATTGGAACCAGTTGTAATAGTTTAATTATTTATAGAAAGAGAGAAATGAGATGGCTACTGCAGGGGAAGTGGAGCAAGCTTATTATTTTCTTTAAGTTGAGAAAAATAATAGGAGGTTTGCATGCTAACTGGAAACTCATGGCCTTCAGTTCTGGAAAATTTTCTTAAATTATTATTATTATTATCTTAATTATTCCTCCCCTTCGTTGGCTTTGCATTCTTGTTTGACTCTCTATTATCTGAATGTTGGATTGGTTCTCTAATAGTTTCTGATATTTTTCTCTCCTATTTTCTATCTATTTGCTTTTATGTTCAAATTTCTGGATTTTTTTTTCTCAATTTCACCTTTACTCCTTCTACTGAGTCTTAAAATGTTCTGTATATTCCTTTCTTATAGCATTCTGTTCTTGTTTCATGGATAAAATATGGTCACTTCTATGAGGATTTTAATGATGGTACTTCATTAAGGTTTGTTGTCTTGAATTGTTTCTATTTCCTCAATTACTTTTCTTTCCCCATTTGTTCTTTTGATCTCTGTCTTTCACATTAATGCTTTCTCAGATGCTCACGATCCTTGGTTGTCTCTTGTATTTAAGGCTGGGGCACTTAAAAGTTTATGTGGTGGAACTTGTCAACTGTGGATTTCTCGTTAGTGTGATCTGTCTGGGCTGTCGTGTTGGGGAACCCCCCGCTTGACTACCTTTAAGTCTCTTCTTTGGGCTGGTCACATTAGCATAGATTCTTCTAATTTCCTGTCTGGTGGTTAAACGCCTGGCTGCCAGCTGAGTGGGAGTCGACTGGGGAAAGATGGTTGGTGGTCAATTCTCAATAGCCTGACATAAACTTTTATTTAATCACTCTGTTTTCAGTATGGTACTCTTACCCTCAATATGCCTGTTCTGTGCTTTCCAGAGAATAAACCTCCAGTTTACCAGGAAGAAACAGACTCATGGCTACTAAGAGTGCAAAAGAGATGCTGCTTTTTAAACAAACTTCTAGCCAGTCCTCCTCTTTTTAAGCCACTTTTACCCCCTACTTCCAAAAATACCTTGTGTTGCCAATTTCTGAGCCTTTTGGTACTACCTGCCCATCTATTTTTTTTTTTTAAACAACAATACTCACATATGTGGGTGTATTTATAAGTACATTTCCCTTTTTTTTTTTTTTTTGCTGGTACAGATTTGCCCTGAGCTAGCATCTGTTGCCAATCTTCCTCTCTCTCTCTCTTTTGTTTTTCCTCCCCAAAGCCCCAGTACATAGTTGTATATTCTAGTTGTAAGTCCTTCTAGTTCTTCTATGTGAGATGCAACCACAGCATGGCTACTGACAGATGAGTGGTGTGGTTCCACGACCAGGAACCAAACCCAGGCCTCCGAAGTGGAGCACACCGAACTTTAACCACTAGGCAATCAGGGTTGGCCCCCTGCCCATCTATTTTTTAGCTTTCAGAGTTTAGTTATTATAGTTTCCTCTCCAGGACTCTGTCCTTGTGGGTTCATTCCAAAAGCTAAAATAAAATAATCTGGAATCTGGAAAAGAGCTGAGCTAAATGCGTATGCTATATTTTCTGTCTTGAACTAGAAGCTCCAAATGACACTCTTTAAATTTTTTGTTTACTTAGTGGAGAGGTGATAAAATTGAATTTTATTTATTAAAATTGTACACTTTTTCTTAATTCTCAAAATAACGTAACATTTTACCTTTTTTTCTTTTTACGTTTTACAGTTTTATCATCATTTCCAACTGTAGCTCAGCTACTCAGTTATTTACAATAGAAGTAATTTATGTGGCGATAGTTACAAATCATGTCAAAGTATATTTAGATTTCCCATTTTTACTCATTTACAAGTCTGCAAACTATTTCTAATTTTTGTATATTTTCTCAAGTTTTTATTTTGAAAAATTTCAAACCTATAGAAAAATTGCAGTAATAAAGTACACATCAATATACCCACACTTTAGTTTATCAGTTGTTAATATTTTGCCACATTTGTGCTTTCTCTCTCTCTTGCTTGCTTTTGCTCTAGCTCTTTCTGTGTCTTTCACTACACACACATATATTTTAATTTCTCAATCATTTGAAAGTAAGTTACAGACATCCTGACATTTTATCCCTAATCCATCAGCGTGATTCTTCTAAGAATAAGACTATCTTCCTACATATCCACAGTACTATTATTACACCCAAGAGATTTAACGTTAATATAATAATACTATTTAATGTATAGCCCATTTTCAATTTATTGTAATTGATCCAAATATTTCCTTTAAGGCTGTTTGCCCCCTCCCCTAATCCCAAATCCAATCAAGGATCAGGTACTGCATTTGGTTATCATTTATTTTTAGACTCTTTTCATCTAGAACACTCCCGTGTGTGTGTGTGTGTGTGTGTGTGTGTGTGTGTGTGTGTGTGTGTATTTTATGACATTAACATTTTGAAGAATTCAGGCTAGCTTTTGGTAGTGTCTCAATCTGGATTTATATGGTTATTTCCTCATGATTAGATTTGAGTTCAACATACACATATTCAATCTATATATATTTAGCAAGTATATATATATATACTCAGTATATATATTTAGAAGAATACTACATAGTCTATGCTGTGTACTTCTCATGCATCACATAGGGAGGCATATAACATCAAATAGTTCCATTATTGGGGTTGCTAAATTTGATTACTTGGATAAAGTGGTGTATTCCAGATCTCTCTATTTTAAAGTTAGTTTGTTATCTCTATACTTGAGAAGTAAGCTGGGGGTTTGGGGTGGAGGTGACGGGCGAGGATGGGTAATACTTTGAAGTCTTATAAATATACTGTTCCCCAACAATCTTTAACCTAATGGTTTTAGCATCCATTGATGATGCTTGACTGAAGCAATTATTACACTGATGACTGCAAAATGGTGATTTTTCTAATTCTCATTCTTTCTGCCTTTATTAGATGGCAATCTCCCATAAAGAACTTTCTTCTTCCACCCCCTCCCTTTTTCTGTCTTACTTTGAGTATCGCTATGAATTTATGGATTTTTTAATTCAGTGTATTATAGCCCATTACCTTCACCAGTAATTTCGATGCTCAAATTGCCTGAAATTTTTCTAATCAGAGCCCTTTCAAGCCAGCCCCTTTGTCCTTTGGATATATTCCCTTCAATCTTAGAGTCTCCCTCACTGTCTAGCACAGAAAATGTACTAAGCTCACTTTGTAATTTCTCTACCTCAAATCTGAAATCAGTCATTTCTTTAAGGAGTCCTAGTTTCTTTTAGTGAGGACCGGTATTTAGAAATCAGGTACTGGGCATTAAGTTTCCTTATGTGCCACCTTTTGTGGATGAAGGGAGAAATAAGAATGTTTCGTATGTGCATGTATGTTTGCTTATTTTGCAAAAAGAAACTCAATGATAAATCAGAAACAAATGGGAATGGTTACCTTTGGGAAGTGGGTGTGAATGGCATGGAGGAATGGGAATGGAAAGGAGGCTTCTCAGAGGATATTGTTTACTATGCTGGGTGTCATGTCCTTTAGGCCCTCTCCGTGAACAGAGCTAGGAAACATATTACACAATTGTGAGTTTCTATTGATACCTCCAACACTACCCACCTTCGCCCATTCCATATTTGGTTCTCCCTTCTCCACAGTGATAACCCTGTTCCCCAAAATCATTGCCATATTTATTCATTTACCTGTTCACTGTATATAATAAGGACTTGCAGAATTACTATACCAATACCACCTTTAACAACAAACTTATGAAATAAAGTTCAAGATTTTTGCTGTTTTTTTTTTTTTTAAATCTTAGAATACATGCCACAATGTGTATACAACCAGAATACTGTGTTCAGGAGCTACTTCCAAAATTCTTCTTCTTTGTGTGGTCATGTTATTGCTATATCGTACTACTCGGTGAGAGGACGAATCATAGCTCCTTTATCAATCTTTTATGTATAAGCATTTAGACGGCTTCCAATATTTTGTTAGGTTCATTTATTTCTGTTTGCATTCATTTTTAGGATTTGCTTTTTTCACCCTTTTTTGATGTAATTTTACTTTTGAATATGCAAAAGGGTTACATGGCTCAATAGTCAAAACCATATAAAAGTTATACTGAGAGAAGTTGCACTCCCTCCCCAGCTCTTCCTCCCCATTCCCACTCCCCCACTATAGATAATGATTTTTATTTGTTTCTCATCTATCCTTCTTGGCTTTCTTTTTGTGAAAATAAGCCCTTCTTTCTTACGCGAAAAATAGTATTGTAATATATCTATCTATAAATAATATACAGTGTAATATAAATATATATAAATAATATATATAAAACTCTTTTGCCTATTTTAAAAGTCTAAATTTTTTTTAAAAAATTAAAGATTTAACAATATATCCTAGAAATCACTCCACATCGGTTAACAGAAATCTTCCCCATTTTTTCTTACTGCTCTATAGTACTACACTGTGAGAAGATAAATCAGAGTTTATTTATCCAGTCTTTTAGGGATAGACATTTAGGTGGCTTCCAATATTTTGCTACTAAAAATAGTCCTTCAGTGGATGACTGTGTGCATATGTTGCTTGTGTTTGTGGAGGTGTATCTTCTGTTTCTTTCTCTCTTTCTTCTCCTTCTTGTGTTCTCATCATGCACTTGCTATATCTTTTGTAATTGTCCCACAGTTCTTGAATATTCAGGTTTTATTTTATTTTTTTAATTTTTTGTCTTTCAGTTTGGGAAATTTCTACTGTGATAAATTCAAGTTCACTGATTCTTCCCTCAGCTGTGTCCAGTCTACTGATGAGCCCATCAAAGGCATTCTTCATTTCTGTCACAGTGTTTTGATTTCTAGCATTTCCTTTCAGCCCTTTCTTATAGTTTCCATCTTTCTGCTACATTGCCCATCTGATCTTGCATGTGGTCCACTGTTTCCTTCAGAGCTTTTAGCATATTAATCACAGTTATTTTAAATTCCTGGTCTGATAATTCCAAAGTCTCTGATTCACTTCTGAGTCTGGTTCTAATGCCTGCTTTGTCTCGTCAGACCACATTTTGCCTTTTAGCATGCCTTGTAATTTTTTGTTGTAAACTGGACAAACCATATCAAGTAAAAGTAACTGAGGTAAACAGGTTTTTAGTGTGAGGTTTTATGTTTATCTGACTAGGAGTTAGGCTGTGTTTACTGTTTGCTGTACCTGTAGGTGTCAGAGGCTAAAATTTCCTCTGGTGTCCTTGTTCTAGTCTTCTCCATTGTCTTTGGGTTTCCTTAAAGACTTCTTCTTAAATAATATTTGAGCTTTGCAGTTCTTTCAGTCGTATCTCCCTGGTATTATACAGAAACCCTATTGATGTGGTGGTGAGGTGTAGGGGGAGGGTAATGTTCTATAATCCTATGACCAGGTCTCAGTATTTTAGTCAGCCTGTGCCCAGGGCTGTGACCTTCACAAGTGATTCTTAGTTTATTTCTCCCCCCATCTGCCCCCTTGGCCTCTGTGGGTTAGACAGCAAGGCTAGAGGAGGATGAAGTTGGGTACTTCTCTTCCCCCATGTCAACTAGGCTCTGGAAAAATATTTTTCCTTGAGGGGAGGCCTTTGTTAAGGAAAAGAGAAAACTCTGGGTGTATTCTGAAGTGGTTAATTTCCATCTCCTCCTTCTGGAAATACAAGGGGATTTTTCTCAGATCTTCACCCTCAACCTGTGAAGCTCCTGGAGGTAAAACTTACAAAAGTGTGGATCCCCTTATGGATGGCCTCCAAGATTTTTTTTCTTAAGCTAGTGCACATTCAGTCCCCAGCAATTAATCAATTACCTTTGTTTTCCCACCAATTTCCTCCCAGTTGCTGGCTCCAGCAGTGGTGTATGCTCCCAGTAGGCTGTGATTCTCGGTGTTTTCCTGTCCAGTTTTCAAGGCACTTTCCGTTTGACCTCAGTTCTCTGATGGACCTAAGAAAAATTGTTGATTTTCACTTTGTGCAGCTTATTTTCTTGTGAGGATGAAATGATGACTTCTAAGCTTTTTACATGTCGGACTGGAAACTAAAAGTTCATATAAATTCTGAAGGGGTATCTCTTTTTTCCTCCAGTTTTATTGAGATCTAATTGGCATATAACATCATGTTAAAGGTATACAGCATGATTTGATATATGTATATATTGTGAAATGATTACCACAATAAGTTTAGCTAACATCCATCACCTCACATAGTGTATCTTAAGGCTAAAATCCTAGAAGTGGTATTACAGAGTAAAAGGGTTCAGAAATATGCAATTGTTTTTGATATAGCCAGATCCCCCTATGTTGGGTTACACTATTTTGCACTTCCACCAGCAATGCGTGAGATTGTTGGTTTCCCAACAGCCTTGCTAACAGAATGTGGTCAAGCTTTTGAATTCTTGGTAATCTGATGGTGAGAAATTACGTCTCAATATAGTTTTATTTTGTGTTTCTCTAATTATGAGTGAAGTTGAGCATTTTTTTGTGTTTAAAGGTCATTTGTATATCTTTTCCTGTGAACTGTCTGTTTGTGTCTTTTGCTCCATCTCTTTAAAAAAAAATAGAGTTTTGGTGTTCTTCCTCACAATTAAATAATATTTTATATATTGGGGAGATTAGCCCTTTATGTGTGATATATTTTGAAATTATTATTACTAGTTTGTAATTGGTTTATTGATTTTTCTTTTTAATTCTGGTCGTGCAAAATTTTTTTTGTATGTGTGTAGCTGAATTTATCTTTATCTGGATTCTGAGTTATAGTTTAGAAACACTTTCTCCACATGTAAGTTACAAATGAATTCACCTGTATATATACATGATATGTTTTAGTTATTAAATAGTTTAAATTTAGATCTTTGATCCATTTAGAGCTTATTTTGGTATATGATTTGAAGAATGAATCCAATTTTTTTAAAACAAATGAATAGTAAGTTGGCCCATTATCATTTATTAAAAAGTCATTTTTGCCTCAGTCATTTGACATGCAATATTTTTCATATACTAAATTTCCAGGTGTACTTGGGTCTATTCTCTGATTTGCTATTTACTTCCACTGGTCTGTCTACTGTATGCTCCATTTTCATAATGTTTTAATTACAGTGGCTTTGTAGTATATTTCAATTTCTGGTATGGCTAGTTTCCTCTCACTTTTTTTTTTCCCCTAACTATTCTTGCATATATATATATTCATATAAACAAGTTGGATACAACTTGTCTAATTCCAGAAAATAAAAATTTAGTGACATTTTTATTGAGCTCATATTAAATGTATATTAATATAGGACAACTGATATTTTTAATGCTGCTGAGTCATTAAATCTGTATTAGTTTTCTTTCACTGCTATAACAAATTATCACAAATCTAGTGGCTTAAAACAACATGAATTTATTGTATTATAATTCTGGATGTCAGAAGGCCAAAGTCAGTCTTACTGGGCTAAAATGAAGATATCAGCAGGGCTGTGTTACTTGTGGAGACTTAGGGAGAATCTATTTCCTTGCCTTTTCCATCTTCCTTGGTTTATGGCTCCTCTTCCATCTCATAGCCAGCAATACAGTGTCTTCAGATCTCTGTCTTTCTCCACTCTGCTTTTGCAGTCATATTGCCTTCTCTGAATCTGACCCTCCAGCCTCTCTCTTATAAGGACTATTGTGATTACACTGGACTCACCCAGATAATCCAAGATAATCTCTTCATCTTCATACCCTTAATGTAATCAAATCTACCAAGTCCCTGTTGCTATATAAGGTAACATATTCAGAAGCTTTGGGAATTAGGACATGGACATCTTTGGGGGACCATTATTCTTTCTATTACACTATCCAAGAAAAAGCAATGTCTTTCCATTGTCCAAGCTTATTTTTGTAATTTCGGGATGGTTTTCAAGTTTTCTCTATACAGGTTTTACGTGTTTCTTGTTAAGCCTAATTCCTGATTTTTTGGTTGCTTCTGTAAATTGAATATTCTTCCTCATTTTATATTCGAGTTGATTATTGATTGGATATATGAAAGCTTCTGATATCTTAAGTATTTCATTGTTTGTGTTGATTGTCCTTTGACATATACTTTCAGGTGTATTATCACATCAGTAAGATAGATATCCTTCTTTTCTAATTCATAGCTGTCTAAAGGTTTTCTCTCGTCTGATTGCATTGGCTGATGCCTTCAATACACAGTGGGCAACTTTGCCTTGATCCTCGCTTTTGAGGGAATGCCTTTAATGTTCCCATGCTGAGTAAGAGCGTAGCTTCAGGACTGAGATAAGCATTTTTTATCCTGTTAAGGAAGTATCCATCAATCCTTACCAGGATTGTGTTTGGGATTTTATCAAAGGCATTAGCAAGATCTTTAAAGAAAATCATATTTATCTTCTGTTTGCCTCTATTAATATGGTAAATTATATAGATTTCTTAATATTGATCTATCCTTGCCTTACTAGAATAAATCCTATTTACTTATGATATATTCTCTCTCTCTATTTTTAATGGAACCTTTAATTCTGTTTACTAATATTTTATTTAGGATTTTTACATCAATATTTATAAGTGACATTGGTTTATAATTTTCTGGGGCACTATCATTACCAGGTTTCGATAGAAATATTACATTTGCTTTATAAGAAGAATTTGGATATTGTCTTTTCTCCATTCAGACTGCTGTAACCAAATACCGTAGACTAGGTAGCTTATAAACGACAGAAATTATTTCTCACAGTTCTGGAGTCTGGGAAGCTCAAGATGAAGGTGCTGGCAGATTCAGGGTCTGGTGAAGATCTGCTTCCTGGTTCATAGATGGCCATCTTCTTACTGTGTTCTCACATGGTAGAAAAAGGGACAAGGGGGCTCTGTGGAGTCTCTTTTATAAGGGCACTAATCCTATTCATGAGGGCTCCACCCTCATGACCTAATCACCTCCTAATAGCCCCACCTCCTAATACCATTACCTTGGGGGTTAGAATTTCAGAATATAAATTTTGGGAGGACACAAACATTCAGTCTGTAGCAGATGTTCTTTCTTTTTCTGTTTTCTAAAACAGTTTAAGTGGCATTCAGATTTTCTGATCTTTGGAAGCTTGGTAAGAGTTCACCTGTGAAATCATCTGGGTCTGATGTTTCTTTTGCAGTATAATTCTAGGATGATTTTGTTTCTTTTATGGAAATTGGTTTACGTAAGCTTTCTATTTTCACTGAGATCGAATTTGGTAAATTGCATTGTCCTATGAATTTATCCATTTCAATTCAGTTTTTCAGTTTATTTGCAGTTATGCTAAGTAGTCTCTTATTTTTTACTTCCTCTGTTTCAATGGTTATTTCCACATTTTAATCATTAATTTTTATACTTGTGTTTTATTCCTTCTTCTCAATTAGATTAGGTAGTGGTTTGTCTATTACACTGATTATTTTCAAGCAAGAAGAATTTTCATTTATTTATTACTTCCACTGTTTTCTGTCTCAATAATTTCAGGTTTTATCATTACCATTTCCTTCCTTCTGCATTCTTTTTGTGTAATTTGTTGTTCTTTTTCTTGCCATTTGAGTTGGGAATTTCATTCATTTATTTTCAGTTCTAATTAAAAAAACTTTTAATTGAATTGCGACACATATAAAGTAGACAAATTTTACATGGCTGAATTTTCAAAGTGAACAAACCGTGGTAACCACCAGCTAGATCAAGATCTAGACTGTTACTATCACCCCGAAGCATCCTGCATATTGTCTTAGAGTCAATATCTCTCCAATTCTGCTTCTAGCTTTATAAATTAGTTTTGTTTACTTTTGAAGTTCATATAAATGGACTAATATAGTATGTACTCTTTTATATCTGGTCCTCTTGCTCAAAATTTATGTCTCAGAAATGACTGCATTTAGCTATAGGTTGCGACTGTAATATATTCCCTTTTGTGACTATACTACTCTTAGTTTAGATATTTTGCGGTTGACAGATGTTTGTATTGCTTTCAGTTTCAGTCTATTGTAAATGAAACTGAATTGTAAATGAAATGCTATGAATATCCTTCTTCATGTCAATGTGTACACATATGCATACATTTCTGTTGGGTACATACATATCAAGAATCCAGTTGCTAGGCCACAGACTACGCAGATATTTAGGTTTAGTAGATACTTTCAAAGTAGTTGTACCAATTTACGCACCTCTCTTCAGAGTACACAATTTTTATTTACTCCCCAGTCTCTCCAACATTCTGTACTGTTAGTTTCTAAATTTTAGTCATTCTGAGGCATTTATATAGGTAGCTCATTGCTGTTGATCATCTCTTCATATACATATTGGTCATTTGGATATCCTCTTTTGTGAGGTTTCTGTTAAGTCTTTTGTGCATTTAAAAAAACAATTGAGTTGTCTCTCTTTTTCTTATTGATTTAATGTTTTTCTATACGTGATATTTTTTCTTTTTGTTTTCTTTCTTTTTCTCTATTTTTTTTTTTTTTTACAATTCTTATGGTATTTAAGAAGTTTTATCTTATTTATTCTAGTATTTACCTTTATACCAATAACTGTTAATGCCCACAGTCCCCTTTTTCCGTACATGGGCTACTGCTACTTAAATGATATCCTCTGTCTTCCATTTACTGTCTACATGTTGATCAATGAGTTTATTCTGTTTTCCTCATTTTATATTCCTTCTCCTCCCATTTCAGTTGTTTTATTTCTACTTTTTCAGAACCTATAACATTTATATACTATTCTTCCACTCTTTATTCACCATTGTTTTAATCTTAGTTTTATACTTAAATATATTCAATGTTCACCATCAGTCCTTTTGCCTAAGATTCTCCAGTCATCTATTTGTTGGGTGAAAGTTGTCCTTGAGTAGACTTCTCACAAGGCTCATGAATATGATGTTCTTTGTTTCTTGTAGGCTTAAAATAGTTTTTCATCACAGAGTTGATTGCTATAGGTCAATTTTCCCAGGTATATGTTCTTAGATATTATTTATTCAGATATTTCTTCTTCTCTATTTTCTCCTTCCTCTTCTGATGGTTCATTTACAGATAGACTGTTCACATTGCTCCATTGATCTTGAATGCCCTCTTTTGTTTTTCCTCACTCTTTTTTTCTTTTGTCTTTATATCTCATTTTGGATAGTTTCTTTCTACTTATCTTCTAGTTCACCAATCTTTTCCTTGTTTGTGTTCATTCTGCTGTTAAGCCCATCTAATGAATTTACTTTTTATATTATATTTTCACTTCTAGCATTTTTATTTCATTCTATTTTATAGCTTCTGTGTTTCTACTGAAATGTTCAATTTCTCCACGCATCTTATTCATCTTCTACACTAGATTTGTTAGTATTTTTATCAGAGTTATTTTAAAGTCCCTCGCTGTCCTCTGCGTCATCTCTGTGTCTGCTTCTATGACTATTTACTCTCTTTACCATGGGTGTCATTTCCATTCTTTCTTTTCTATTTTTGTGAATTTTAAAATTTTTATGGACATTTTGTATAAAAGAAAAATAGGGACTGACATAAATAATATTTATTTTCAGGAAGGGCCATGCTCTTTCTTTTGTCAGGCCACTAGATCTGTAGTTGAACTGGATCTGATCTTTGTTGTGATTTTAGTTTGATTTAATTCATCACTGACTTCAAATATTTTGAGGATGAAATCAGGACATTTCCTTCAACAGTGCCCAAACACTGAGAACTAATATAAGATTTCTGAACTGTGCAAGCTCTCTTCTTGATTTACAGCCCAACTCTCTGTCTTTGGGTCTCTGAGGAGTTCTCTTTGCTTACGAGTCTAGCTCCCTTCTTTCTGAGCCCAGGGATACCTTTTTTCATCCTGTTGCTCCACCTCTGGGTCTTCTTAGGGCAACATCCCTACCTTCTGTGAAGACCTGGGGTGAGTAGAGGAATTTCTTTCAAAATTTCTGCCTCTTGCCCAGTCTTTGGTAGTTGAAAGCCTTGGGTGCCTTGGGGTCTTTTTTTGGCTTTTCTCCTCCATCCAATCTTCCTTAGGTTAAAGCTTCCTTAGGTTTAAGGTCTTCTCCCTGCCTTCAGGCTGAGAGCTTAGAATGTTTTAGTTGCATTTCTCTCAGCTCTCCTATTCTATTCCTCTCCCACGATTTCAAGAGCCACATGCCTTGCATTTGGTGGTGGTCCCACCTGTCTCATAGTGGATCTCTCTCAGCTCTCTTTTGCCCCTTCCTTTTGGCATACTATCCCCAAATGCTTTGTGAAGACCCATGGGATTGGAGAGGAGGGACTTGCTCTGTGGCTGTGGCTTTTCAGGATTCCAATCTACCCTGCTAGTCCACACATTTAGACTTTCCTTCAAAGTTTTCCTTATCCCACCATGGTAGATTTCTCCTCCTCCTGCAGTTTCACCAGAAATGAGAGTAGCAATAAATCTCTTCTTTCCTGTGAAGGGCTCCCACTTTTCTGGAGTTTATTTCATTTTGTTTTCTCTGTGTTCTCCTTTTCTGATGGATTTTTAAAATCTTGATTTTGTATATTATCTGGCCTATTTTGGTGGTTAGGCTGAGAGTGAAACTCTTGCAAAATTCTATATCTAAACTGGAAGTGGAATAAAAATTTTCTATGTTTTTTGGTTTCCAGTTTTAAAAAAATTTGTTTTCAAATATTCAAGCCAAAAAACTTCTTAGGAGACATATTAAAGTGTTTTAAATTTAGATAAAACATGGATTCTAGAATGTAGAGTGAATGCATCTATTTTTATCTAAATTTAAAATGCTCTAACACCAAATTTAAAATGATTTTAAAGGAATAAAACAATAAAACAATGAATAACCTCCCCTCCCCGCCACAACACACACACATACAAAAGAATGAAACAGAGAATTGGAGGTGTTCCATTAATCAGAGAAAGATCTCAACAAATATGTGGAAAATGGAAAACCAAAGAAAAAATCACGACTGAGAAGTAGTGGAGGGGAGAAGATGGAGCTGAGAAAACCCTCCCAAGTGACTACAGTTGGGAAGGGAGAGTGTCTGCCATTCAGTGCTCAGAGTCTGAGGACTGAGACTAGGCAAGCAGCAGGAATTATAGCTGGGAACAGAGTTAAGGTGTATATATGGAATAGTTTATATACCCCACCTCATCCTTCTTTTGCCTTTACCCCGCCCAAAGAGAAGACTGCAGCAGGTACTTAGTCTCAGGCCAAGAAATAAAATCATAAGGTGCTTTTCTAAAGAACTATCTGGAAAGAACTAGGGCAACTGGTATAGGTGTTAGTGCTCTAGAGCAAAGCCCTCCACATTGTAGCATTCAAGGTCTGAAAGATAAGGGTCAATCAATATATTTAGGATGAAGGCCACCAGGCTAATATGCCCAGCACAGATGCTTTCAATCCATCTTCATATTGCCACATTTTAAATATGAATGGGAAACCAAGTGTTCTGGTGATCTATTGAGCCTGATGAACCACTCCGAAATTCAGTGGCTTAAAATAACAATATATTATTATCTCTCCTAGTTCTCTAGGTTATCTGGGCTTACCTAGGTGGTTCTCACTTGGATTCTCTCATGTCGTTACAGTCAAGTGGGACCTGGGGCTGGAGTCATCTGACGCTCCATTGGGCTGGCCGTCCAAGATGGCTTCTTATTCACATGCTTCTTGCTCACAATCTTACTTTCCTTCTCCCGGGCTTTTCTCTCACTCCCTGTGGCTTGGTCCTCTGACAGCATGGCAATCTCAGGGTAATCACACCTATTACATGGAGGCTGGTTTCCAAGAGAAAGAAACAAAAGATGCTTAGCCAGTGAAGCATACCCCATGAACTGGCACAGTCCACTTCTGCCTTATTCTATTGGTCAAAGCAATCACAGGCTCTTCCTGGATTCAAGGGAGTGGAGACATAAACTCCAGCGCTGGATGGGGAAGTGGATTATGTTGTAGAAAAGCTTGTGGGATGTAAGATGTTATTGTGACCATCTTTAGAAAATATCATCTACCACATTAATTACTACAAATCCTTGAGAAAAACCTGCGACTCAGGAAAGACCAAGATAAATAAATAGAAAATTAAACATCTTGGAGAAAATAGAGATTATTCAAAAAGCAGGAGTCTCTAAAAAACAAAACAAAGATTCAAAACTTATTAGCGTCTCTCAGAGAAAGTCAAGATAGTATTACATCCATAGAAAAAAGGATTGGGTGTTATGAGAAAGGAATGATCAGAAAATAGGAAAGAACTTTTGAAATTCAGAAAGTGAGTGCTGAAATTAAAAAAAATAATAATATTGAAGAATTGGCCCAGCCTCTATTTGCTTGTATGCATTGAAGGGAAAAAAAAAACCCTCAACAGAGATGTGTAGAAATAAACAGTTTTCTTTATTTCTTCTTGATGATTTGTCTACTTTGGCATGTATGTTAGGAGTTTAGTGTGAAAAACCTGCATGAAATGACTCTGTAGTTCCAATTAATTCATCTTAGGTTTTAGGGGCCCTTAGTGACAGTTCTGGGCAAAGTTCTGGACAGCTGGCGGCTTAGAGCCTGTGGGATTAGAGAAACCCCTTTAATGGTCTCCTCACTACCATACACTTCCCAAATCTGTATCCATATAAAGTCAGACTAACATGAATATCAACAGCAAACAGCCCTGAGCAGGGATAAGTCAGAGTATGGCTGTGGGCAGCATTTGAAGGCTCGATCAAAGAGTGAAGGGCAATCTAACACCTTGACCTTGCTGGCAACAGGGAGGGAGCTTTAGGCTGATCCTGAAATGTGCACTTTTGGGGGCATATGTTGGAGGCATCATCATATTCTGCCTTTTGACATTCTCCCTGGATAGTACGGTGGAGAGTGTTGTTAGTTTCCTGAAGTTTTTGTCACAAATTAGCACAAACTTGGTGGTTTAAACAGCAGAAATGATTTTCTCATGGTTGTGGAGGCCAGAAGACAGAAATCCAGTGTTGACAGGGCCTCACTTCCTCTGGAGGTTCTAGGGGAGAATCCTTCCTTGCCTCTTTCAGTTTCTGGTGGCTGTCAGCATTCTTTAGCTTGTGGCTGCCTCACTCCAGGCTCTGCCTTCATCTTCACATCACCTTCTCTTCTGTCTGTGTCGGCTCTTCTTTTGTCTGTGTCCTATCTCCCTCTGCGTTTCTCTTATAGGGATACTTGTCATTGAATTTAGGACCCCTTTGGATAATCCTGGATGATTTCGTCATCTCAAGATCCTTAGTTTAATTACAATTACAATTACCCTTTTTCCAAATAAGGTAATGTTCAATTTTTAAACGTATAAGGCAATATTCACAGGTTCCGGTGATTAGGACATGAACATATCTTTCTGGAGTTACCATTTAACTTGTTACAGAGAAGTCCCTTGAAGCATGGGAACTGAGATATTCACACCAATTTCTTACACAATTCCTGTTGACCACGTCCTGCTGGGTTAATTTGACTGTAACTGCCTAGGCTTCCTGCATACAATCTTGTGCCTACATGTCTGAGCTCTTCTTGGAATTCAGAGTACAAGGGAGGAAAACCTAGTGAGGGACTTAGATGCCCCAGATTGAGCCAGAAGGGCAAAATTTTGAGATCACAAAATGGGCAGTCCTTTCTGAAGGACTGTGTCCTCTCATTATGCCAGTACAAGATCTCTAAAGTTTGGCTCTCAAGGCACTCCTTAGCAGGCTGAATCTGAGATGAGAATTACTCCACTTAGCAAAGAGGATTAATGTTTCATAACAAAAGGTAATTTATTCAATTGTATGCAAAAGAGGCGGTAGTAATGGCACGTCTAAAGCATGCTTATTTTCGTCTTGTATCATATGTTTAATTCCTATAAAAACACGAGCCACTCTATTGAGTACCTTTTGGAGAACTTGACCACTTCCAGAATGAATTGGATTGTGTTAATTAAATACACTTGACTTTGATGAAACCGAAACCTGATAGGCTTTCAAGGAAATGAGGCTTAGCAAGCTTTAGTGAATTTTAATAGATAGTGGATAGGATTAAATACAAAATCAGGCAGCTCTGGTTTTCATCAATTGGAATGGCGAGAAGACACCAGTCGCTCTTGCCCATCTAGCAGAGACGTTTACCTTTTAACGGCTCATATGGCTAAGCAGAGAGTATGTCTATGGTACCCCTAGTGTTCTGTCTATGATCCTAGCCAAGAAAGGCTGATTCTCCCATATTTAGGACTGATAACTAATAATACAGAAGAAAGAATCAGATTTTTAATTATCTTAACAGGATGTGGCACGAAGTTAAAAATTGAGAGGAAACTGAACAGGAAAAACCATAAAGTCTTTAATTCAAAAAGTTAATTGCACAACTGTAGGGTTGGGGATACCTGGCTGTGCTGTAATTCAGGTGAAAACTGGGAATTCAGAATAATCATAATCTCAAATTTAGCCAAGAATAATGGGGTTTCCTAAAATATTGACCTTGTCTTCGGTTGTATTAATAGAAGAATTTGTACCCAGAGGGTGGTCCAGCTGCTGATAAGACCAAATTGGGGGCACCTTGCTTATTAGATCTACACATTTCGGGATGATCATAGACAACTAGAAAACCCACAAGTGACCAGAATAGTGAAGGGCCTGGAAACCAGGGCTTATTAGGAATAGTTGAAAGAAATGGAGTATTTCTCATGGGAGAGAGTAGATGTAGTTTAGGAAGGACATAATACTTATTTTCAAATATCTAAAGAAGTGACATGGGGAAGAAGAATTAAATGTATTCTCTCTTACTCCAGAGATTAGATATACATAAAATATTACAGTGTGTTCCTGAGATCTTCTTTTGATGCAGATAAGAGGAAGCCAGCTTGAATTAATTTAGGCAAAAGGGGGAATTTATTGTCTCACATAATGTCTGAAGGAATGCCTGAAGCTAGTGACTTAAACCCCTAAAGGACTTTCTCACTCCATTTATCATTTCTACTTCTTTCTGTGTTATCTTCATTCTTTCCAATCACAAAAGGTGTTTTCCTTGAGGATGTGGTCACTGGCAGTTTCTATGCCCGTCATCCTAGATTTACCACCATAGAGGAAGGAAGTTCTTCTCCCAGCTCTTGTGTAGAAAAAAAATTCCAAGGAAGAGTTCTGATTGGCCTGGCTTAGACCACATGTCCACCTCCTGAGGAGTCACTCTGGTCAGGGGGCCAGCACAGCAGCTTAGCTAGACGGAGTCCACTCTCCGTGGGCTCTTGTAAGAAGATGGCCACCTTCATTCAGGCCCCAGGTTGTAGGAGGAGGGGGGTGCTGTTGACCGGAAGAAAGAAGGGAGGGGTTTTGGGAGACAAAGCAATAATTCTCCACTACACAGAGAAATTGTTTTGTGTAAGATATAGGGAATACCATTTTAAGATTTAGAAGTTCCAAGATAGTTAGCCCAAGGCAGCCCTTAAAGTAGCCATTCATGATCCTACAAAAGAGCACAGCAACAGAGCACCGGGGACCCCAAAGAAAGGGCGTCCTGCCATACATCATCCTTTTATCTGCCCTTTGTCTAACCATATTGCTCTTGAACCTCACATTTCGTCCCTCCCAGTTCCAACCCAGAGCCTCTGGACTGTGATTCTGCCTCACTGTTCTTGACTGAACAGATTACCTTATTTAACAGCCTTTCAGGTGAGACCCAGTCACTAGGCCCTGGCCTCACCCCTCCTTAAACTCCTCACCATCCCTGTAACTCTTCCAGGTTAGTCAGCAAGGCCTTGGGTAGTTTCTTCACATGCATGTTCAGGTCAGCGCTCAGCTGAGGACTGAAAGAGGACCCTCTACAGACCTCTGGAGGGCCGTCTGTGCGCCTCTCTCATCTCTGGTACTCTGCCCTTGAGCTCTAGCTGCCTTAGCTCCCTCAGACTCTTCGCTCTGTCTCCTCAACCCGGAAAGTCCTCTGGGCTCCCTTTGAGTTCCCCCTCCTGTGCTGCGGTCTTATATCTCTCTTCAGGCAGGAAGCTGGGCGATCCTGGGGCTCACCTTGTTTATTTCCCATCTGTCAGGGATCACTGTCCTTCCTCATCCGATGCCCATTGTCTTGAAAGTTACTGTTTCACATATTTTGTTGTTTTAAACATTTGTTGCAGGGGGGAGGGTAAATCCAATCCTAGTTACTTCATCTTAGCCAGAAGTGAAATTCCATAACAAAATGTTTATTATGTTTAAAAATATTGTTGAAATTTGGTGTGTTTTCCCTCAGTCTCCTCCACTCCTAGGTCTCTTGAGCTCTCTATTAAAAGTCAGAACAAATTAGAATTTGTTTTGCCTTTCACTGCCAGTTGGTCAAAGCCATGGATTATATTTTCTCCAAATGGAAGAAAGTCTCCTTTCAACTGACCTCTTCTTTATCTTTTCCTTACTCCTGCTTCTCTCATTCCAAATCAATGCTTTTAAATGCAGAGTGTTTACATGTAATCATTACCTGCTTTAATCATAACAACTCTAGCTCAAAGCATGAACTATAAACTGTTTTCTTAAAAAAGCCTCGTTACAAAAAATGTCAGTTTTTATCAGAATAAAAATAAAATGTGTTGTAGAGGCTCAAGCAGTGGGAAAATGGTCATTATTTACTGAGAAAATTGTAATGGTGAGGACCAGTTTTCCTCTAATGGCAAAGAAAAAGTGACACCAGCAATGGGAGGGGACACGAGGGAAGAACTGTGTTCTTTCTTCTATTTTTTTCCTTCCTCCCTTACTCCAAATGTGCTTGAACAGACCTGGGCTAATACTCTCTCTTAAATATGACCACTGTTTGAATACACACAAATTACATTAAAAATTGGCAATAATTGTTAACTGCTTACCTTAAAATAATATCAATTTCTTGAAAGCATCTAATAAACTAAAATTTTAAACAACTTTTATACTTCCAACAATTTGAACAATACTTCGAATCAGGAGCCTGCTTTCCTGTGTAGATAAGAATCATTTGTAATTAGCACATCAATTATTTGTATGTAAATGACTCTTTCTAAAGTAGCAGTGAACGGATCATTAGCTTAAATAGTCTCCTCATAAATTTGTTCGAACCACCCTGTTACTTTTTTTTTTTATAGCACTTATAAAAGTAAATTTTAGCTTAGGCCACTGATGAATTATCATAAATTCTAAGTGAGTAAGGTCCAAATTAATGGGGCTTTACTATAAATTCATCCAGCGGCATAGTAGGCTGACTGTCCCCAGAGACAGCAGATGTGTGGTTGACAGGCGGGCCCCGGAGAGAGTGTATTTATTGAGGGCTTACATGTGCCAGGCACTTAGCTAAGTGCTCTACATGCATGATCTCATTTAATGCTCTCAACAACACAATGATTTAGGTGATGCAACCCATTTCAGACGATAACACAGGGCTTGAAATGGTTTGATAATCCAACCAAGGCACACTTGCAAGAAGTAACCAAGCGAGGATTTAAGCTAGGATCTGCTTTGTGGCAAGGTTCCCGCTCTTCACCACAGGGCATGTGGCATGTCTGGGGGCGCAGGGGCACCCTACCTGCTTCTCCGCATAGGTTGGCAGTGCTTTCTGCTCTCTCTGCCTTCTCCCACTTCACGGCAGCCCTCCCAGGCTCCCCGTCCATCCCTCAGCCTTTTGGGTTGTAGTCCCTTGGGCCTCATTCAAGCCTGTTGCCAAAATGGAAAGTCTAAATCAGCCGGGTTATTGGCTGTCGAAGGCCATGGAAAGTATTATGTCTTTTGTGAAAATGGCAGTTAAGCTTCTAAATAACAGCAATGGAGGATATTGGAGAAGGTTTGAAAAGGGGTTTTGTTGGCTGATTTATAACCAACTTTTGAAATGAAATTTAATAAATCTAAGAAGATATATGAGCCTTCCAGCGCTTGTTATATGAATTGTTTGTAACTGATTTTTTTTTTTCCAGAGAGCCTCATATCAATTTCTTTTATATATTTCATGTATTCTTGGAAAATGAGCTCTAGGAATCAGAGTTCCTGTCTAGCCTCCTTTGTCTCTGGTTTCTGGACAAATGTGTATCATTTCATGTAAGGTAGGAATCTCTCTTGTAAAAGGAGAGGGACATCGTGTGGTTGAGGAGAATTGGACACTAGTCCACCTGTCTTCTCTGCCTTGACGCGTGACTCTGGGCATGTCACATACTTCTTTGAAATATAACCATAGTCTGCTGCCCTCTCACCCATCCTACCCAGCTCCAACCCCTATCAACACCTCCAGAAGTAGAGAGGATGAAACTCTGGCTCCACATAGCCGATAACCTCTCACAGAATCTATCCACAGACATTTATCCATCACTCTACAGTTGCTTACTAAGTGACTGCTAAGTACCAGGCATTATTGTAGGTGCTGGGAATATAATGGTGAATAAGATAATCAAGGGTCCTGCCCTCAGGAAGCTTTCATTATAGTAAGGGAATTAAAAACAAACACATAAACAAATTAGTAAGATAATTTCAGTGAGCAAGAGATGTCATGAAGAAAACAAGAGAAGAGTATAGAGTGATGGGGTAAGTGGGTGAGCATGATTTTATATGATGTGGTCAGGAAAAGTCTCTCTAACTTTATGTGGGAAGAACCCATGGGACATAAGACATAGCTACTGCAGAGGTCCCAAGGTAGAAATCAAGTAGGCACCAAAAGAAGGCCACTGTGGCTAGACTATAGTAAAAAGTGGTCTGTTTTATGTAGGTTCTTGTATGCTACCAGTAAATTAAATATAAAATTTTGAATTTTATTCTAAATGCAGTGGGTATTTTAGATACTGTTTTAAAAGAGTACTCCGGCTGCCTGGTGAAGAACAGATTGTCAAAGAGGCTGTTGTCGTGATTTAGGTGAGAAGTGACAGTGGCTGGGATTAGGGCAAACAGGAGCCATGGTAGGAATTGGTCAGATTCAGGAAATGTTTTGGAGTTATTGCTGATAGGTCTCACTGATAGATGAGGTGTAGGGGAGGTGAGGAAAAGAGAAGAATTGTCTATGATTCTCCATGAAAATACTTACGTAGATACCAGACAGACAAACACAAAGTCCCTAACTAAGACCTAGACAAAATCTCAAGAAACTCCAGGTAATTCTCTCCTTTCCCTTCCTAACCCTGCTCAGATTTTTGTTTAGGCTCTCAATTCCTCCCCAAGCTGACTTCATCTTCACCTCCAGGGGGACAGTGATTGCGTCCCCATGTCACAATGACTGTTTTAAGAGAACTAAGCCAGACAGTGCATGCATTTCCTTGGTCACAGTGATTGGTTCAAAGGTGCCCAGTCAGAGTGACGCTGAGGATTTCTTTTCAATAATTGTAGGAGGTGAGGTTCTTTCTCTGTGTGGATGTATGGGATGAGGTGTGCAGTTCTGGTTGCTTCTGGCAGCCATCTCGGAAAGCCAGCCTGATGAAGAAATTGACGAGTGGAGGAGGGCAGAACAAGACAAGCACTGAGACATAGGAGCTGAGCTCTGTTCCAAATGTTCCTGAATTGCTTTGTTACAGTATAAGTTGGTTTTGTAGTATTTGCAATCCAAAGCATTTCAAGGAGACAAGCTGCTTGCTGTTTTCAATGGGATGTAAGGACATGGTCTCCTGGAAGTGGGACCAGAGAACCACAGGAAAAGAGCAAGTTTGGGCCAGAGGATTAAATAAGGGTATGTGCCAAAAAGAAAACAAGCTGAATTAAGGGAGGATTCCAAAGATACTAGAATTGGAATAGAAAAATTAAAATCCTATTCAAAGCAATGAAAAGGAGATCTGACTTTGTGGAAAATTACAACAGCAATGCAGAGAGAGCTTAAAGAGAATAGCATAGATGTGAAAGACAGAGAATGGAGCTCTCCAGGTGTCTCCAAGGTACAATCAACATCAAGTGTAACAGAAGCTATAAACAAGGCACAACTGAAGAAAGCTTCCCAGAAATGAAGAACAATTTGAACATGCAGATCACAAGGGCTCACTCTGTTTCAGGAAATGATAATGAAAGTGCACCATGCCACAGCCATAAGCAGACTAGCAGGAAAACAAAACAACACGAACCACCACCACCACCATCGACAACAACAAAACAGGCTGCTGCCAAGGGGCAAAAATCCCGCTGACCTTCAACTTCTTCTCAGCAATGCTAAATACTAAAACAGATAGAGAAATTTCTATTTGGATTTCCTAGGTGGGAAATGTTGCTGACTCAAGAATTATATGCTGGCCTGTTGTTGTCTATGCTCTCAGATATTCAAGGTCTTGTAAACTGCACAAAATAGGGGCGATAATAATGTTAAGTGCCTTACATAGAATTTCAATATCATAAAGAGTTATTTTGAATCTTGAAAGATATAATTCACATAAAGCATTTAGAAGAATGTGTCTTGCACATCTATCAGCTCCATAAATGTTAGTTATTATTATTAATAATAATTAATTAATAATAATATTCTTCATTGGAAAAACTACTTGAGGATGTCCTTCATTTGATTAAGATGGAACAAAAGTATAAATTGAGAAATAAAGAATTTGTTACACAAAAGAACCTTATAAGCATCAAAACTATTTAAACATATAATTAATAGCTATGTCCTAAATAACTCAAATCCATGAGGAAAATTAAAATTATTGACCTCTATAATTATTTAAGAATAACATATATAAACATTTCAATTTTTCAAGAAGTCTTGACCAATGGATTGTTTTCTCAGAAATGAAGTTTTCAAACCGGGTATTTTTGCCAATGAACACTTTCAGCTTTCAAGAAACATATAATTTCTGTGCTATATAAACTGTCCCAGGACATCAAAATAAATCAATAGCTCTAACCAATTCAGTTTATGAGGCTGTTGAGGGACAACTGTCATAGCGTGTGTGGCAGTGTATTGAGGCCTTATGGATAGAAATTGAATTGCTGGACCAAATTTTTGTTATCTCAAGTTTTCTGCCAACCACCAACTTTATCTCTTCAAAACAAAATAACTATGAATGACTACATATTTGATAATGCTTTTTCTTTTTTTATTTCTAGCTAATTTCTTTAGAATACCTGTAACTTTTCAAATCCCTCCAATAGAAACTTAGATCCAAGTTCATATAAATTTTAAATAAGTTGGGGTCTTCAGAGGGCATTACCAATCTAGACACATCAAAGAATGGATCATACACATGAGATAAGATAGCATGTACCGTATCTGGTGGGAGGCAGTGCATAGGTGTTGGAAGGACACTAAAGAAACTACTGGAATATTCATGCTTAAAAATAATAGCTAGTTTTCCCTCTCTGAATCCAACCTGGCCTGAGTTGTTGCCCAACTTTCATGGCATGGTGAAGCCTTTATCAATAAAATTTCCTAAGACCCATATAAATAGTTCTCACTATTGTTCTATTTTAGAGCAACATCTAAAGGGCTAATCTTACTAGAAGAATAGATCCTGGTTGTCATAACAGCCTAACAGTGGTGGAGAGAGTAGAGGAAGGAGTAATAGATGCTGACTTCTAGAGGATGACGCTGTGACCAGGGGGCTAGAGCTGTGTAATATTCAGATCTACTAAGTGACTTAGTCCTACTTCCTCTTTTTCCTGCACAATAAACTACAGTCATTGAGATAGCCTGAATCTCAGTTTTGAAGCCTGAATGGCCTAACAAATGCCGAAGATTACTTTCTGCAAGGTTAATGCCTTGCCCTATGGAAAGGTTTCACCAACAGCCATAGAATTTCTATCGGAAAAAGATGTTCTTGCAGTTTCTTCAACACAGTGTATTAACATTTTAAATATTATGCCATTTTTAATAGCCTACATTGGGTATTTTGTTTTTGTTTACATGTTTTTTCTTTTAAAATGTTGAAAAAAAATTTAATGTTCAAAAAATAAAACTGACATTAATGTACCCGTCATCTAGAATTTTTAAATGCTAACGTTTTGTATTTTTTACTTAAAATTTTTTTTATAAAATAAATTGAACAATACAGATAAACCTAAAGTTTCCTTTTTTTCTCATATCCCTTCTGCTCCTCATCTTCCCTTTTGGAGAAAACATCTATCATAAATTCTCTCCAGTCCTTGTTTTTATACATTTTCTACTCAAAAGTTTATCTATAAAAAACAAATGTAGTATTGCTTTGAGTTTTTAACATCTGTATGAATCTTTTATATTGTATGTATCTATTTTATGCTTTTTAGATATTTTCATGTCGATACACATGGATCTAGCTCATTCTTTTAACTATTGTATTGTATTCTGCTGTGTGTGACTGCACTACAATTTATCCATTCCTCTACAGATGAACATTGGTTTTTTCCCCCTAATTTTCTACTATGGCAGGCACTGCTGCAGTGACATCCTTGTATGTGTGTGTGACAGCGTGTTTAGGGTTTATGGGTAGAAAATCAATTGCTGGACTCTACAGTATGTACTTTTCAGCTTTGCTAGATATTGTCAAATTGTTCTCCAAGGTGGTTGCATCAATAAACACCATCAGCAGCAATCTCAAGAGTTCTGCCCTCCTCCACCTCCCCTGCATCCCTGGTCCTGATGGCTTCTGTTGGCTTGGGGCTTCTACTCTCATGGACTCTGACCACATCTTCTCTCTTGCTTCATCCTAGTTTAAATGCCACTCTTTTGGAAAAGCCTGACTGATTAGGTCCACCTATAGTTCTTAATAACTCTCACCACAATTGTAATTCATAAATCATTGCATATTTATTTAGTATGTCTCCCCATTAGACCTTAAGCTTTATGAGAGTAGGAACCTTTCTGCCTTATTTATTTCTCTACTTCCGACAGTTATCACGGTCCTTGATAAATAGTTATTAAAGAAATGGGTGCATTCAGACTGCCCAAGAAAGACTCCACTGTCTTGCCCAGGCACCAGTCAATATGGGCTGCCTCTGCTGGGCAGAGTACAGTGCTGTGGGTAAGAACAGGAATTTGAGAGTCAAAGATGCTTGGGTTTGAGTTAAGGCTCAGCAGCTAATTAAATGTATGTGATATTGGGAGAGTTATTAAAACTTTATGAATCAGTTTTGGTCTTGATAAAAAGGAAGCTAATAATATTATTTGCTTCACAGAGTTACGAGAATTAAATGATATAGAAAATATAAGGCACTTAACATGGTACCAAACATATTACACACAAAAAAATATTAGCTGTAAAGATATGAATAAGCAATTTAAAGAGAGAAAAACACTAAAGATTAATAAGCATACGAAGAGATGCTAATATTAATTAGTGATCAACACATTACATTATATCTATTAGACTGGCAAAATTAGGAAAATATCAAGTGTTTGTAGGACGGTGAGGCTAGCCTTGTGCATGGCTAGAGGGCTATAGAGAGACGCAGCCATTCTGAACAGGAGTCTGGACATACTTAGGCAAATTACATGCAAGCAAATTCTATATCCAGCACTTGTGAAATATATTCGTGAAAGATTCTTACACAGATCCATAAGATGACAAGTGAAGATCTCCATTGCAATGCTATTTGTGGTGGGAGAGTTGAAAGCAATCTGGGTATCCACTGCTTGGAGTGTGGACAGATATGATGGGCTGGGTGCACATCCTAGAGTACCATGCAGCATTTGAAAACAGCAAACTGGATACATTCATGGAGAGATCCTAAAAACAGTGCTAAGTGAAAAAAAGAAAAAGAAGATGATATATAATGCAATACACATTTTACATGACACAAAGGACAAAAAATACTTAACAAACACAATCGTCTGGCTGCCTGTGAGGTTGGAACTGGAATGAGAGTGAGGAATTGGAATTAAAGGAGATAAATTTTAAAAAATATATCACAATAGAGGGGCCCTGCACAGATGATAGCATGATGATACGCCGAGGACTGTGATGAACTCAGCTCTCTACACCTGAATTATAAAAGAAAATTAGCAAGGGAATAGCTGGCAGGATCATGTGATAAAGGCAAGATGACCTATTTGGAATATAAGTTTCACTTCTGACAATACAATATAAGGAGATCCACGGAGCTGTCCCCCGTAAAACTGGTGAAAATTACTAAAAAAAAAAAAACATTTAAAGTCTCTGGAAACGGTCCTGAGGGCATACAGCAAATGAAGGAACATTTATTCAAGAAAATCTACTAAAATTCTATAAGAAAAACAAGAGTCTTTGTATTTCAACCAAGATCCACTCCCTCCTCCCAGCCTGGAGAGATGGAAACTCCACTCTGGACTGTGCAGCCTAGAGCACAGGGCTCACTCGTCCTGGCTCCTGGTCAGACAGCTATCTTCTCATTTGGGGCTGGACATCAATACTTCTCATCCTGCCTCCAGCTACCTGTTGCTGAGGCTAAGTTTTGTCCACATGGTTCTTAGTTTGAATAAAAGGAATAAGGAATATTCTTGATGCCTCCACTATCAGGCACTGTCCTAGGTGCTGGAGATAAGCAGGAGGGGAGGGAGCAAATCTCTGTTTTTGTTCAGCTCCTGTTTTCAGTGGGGAGAGACATATAATAAAGAAAGAAATGAATACATCAATAATATAACATCAGGCAGTGATAAATGCTGTAAGGAAAAGTAAAACAATATAAGGGATAGAGAATGATGGAGGGGGTGGGATGCTATTTTGGATAAGATGGTCAGGGAAGCCTCTCTGACAAAGTGCCTTTTGAGCAGGCACCTAAGTGAAGTGAGGAAGGGAAATGTGAATATCTGGGGGAAGAACATTTCAGGCATCAGGGGCCCCGTGTGTAAAGGCTTTAAGGCAGGAGTATATTTGGCAGGTTGGAGGACCAGCAAGGAGGCAGTGTGGCTGGAGCAGTGTAGGAGATGGGCACAGTGGTCACAGGTGAGGTCAGAGAGGTAGCTGGGGAACAGATTAGTTATGATGTCTGTGCAGTTGTCCCAACAAGGGATATTGATGGCTTAACCAAAGGTAGTGGCAATGAAGGTGGCAAAGTAATTAGTTTCTGGTCTTGTTCTTAAGGCAGAGTTGACAGGACTTGCTGACAGTTTAGATGGGGAGTCAACAAGAGAGTCAAGAATGAAAAAGAGAGAAAGAGGAGTCAAGAACGACTCCAAGGGTTTTTGGCCTGGGCAGCTACCTGAATGCAGGAACCCGTTTGTTAGGGTGGTCCTGCCTGAGGGAAGAGTACTCAGTGTCCATTAGGACATGTCCATCTAAGGCCAGGCTGATTTTTTCTCCTTACATGAATCTAGCATTTTCAAGAATTTGATTTTGGCTGTGTTAATTTTGAAATATTTATTAGTCTGCCAATTGGAGATGTGGAATAGACAGTTGAATATATGTCTGGATTTCAGAAAAGAGGTCAGACCTACAGAGATGAAATGAGAAGTGATGCGAATACTGACAGTAACTAAAGCCATGGGACTGGACGAGATTGGAAGAGGTCTGTGGCCTGAGTCCAAGGGCACACGGTCACTTAGAGGTCAGGAAAATGAGGAAGAACCAGCAAAGAGACTGAGAAGGAGCAGCCTGTGAAGCAGGAAGAAATTAAAAAAGAATGGTGTCCTCAAAAGCAAGTGAAGACAATGTCTGAAGATGGAGGTGTTAATTAACTGTGCTGAATGCTGCTGAGATGTCAAGTGACATGAAGACTGAGAATTGACTCTTGGATTTGGGAAGGTGGAGGTTGTGGCCGTTTTGACAAGAGGGTTTTCATGATATCATGAAGGTGAAAGCCTGGTGGAATGATGTTCAAGAAAGAATGGGAGGAGAGGAGACTGAGAACAGACACCCATTAAGCAAGGGGTTTTATTATAAAGCAACAGAGAAGAATGGCTGGAGAATGCTATGAAGTCAGTGGACTTTTGTGTTTTGTATTTTTATGTATGAGAGAAGGTGAAGCATTTTTTACGTCATTTGGAGTGATCCTTTAAAACAGGAAATGTTGATGATGCAAGAGAGAGAAGGCTAACTGAAGGAACAAAATCCTTGAGTAGGTGAGAGAGGTAGGCTCCAGGGCATGAGGGGAGGAACAGGTACATTTCGGTCAAGAAAGGGGTAGCAGAGGATGTATGCACAGATGCAGGTAGGCCGGTAGATTTGGTGGAGGGTGGATGTGGAAATTGTTTTGATTGCGTCTGTTTTCTCAGAGAAATAAGAATCAAGATCACCATCAGTTGAGAGTAAAGAGTAGGAAGGGAGTGTTGGAGGATTAAGGAGAGTGTGTATTGGTTAAGATTTTATTCTTCCAGGAATAACAGACACTCAAAATAACAGTGGCTTAAATACATTAGAAATTTGGAAGTAGACTACCCAGCACTGATGTGGGAGCCCTACTCCATGGAGTTCTTGTGGTCCAAGGTTCTTTCCCGCTTTCCACTCTACCATTCCTGGGACACGGCCCTCATCCTCATGGTCTGAAATGGAGCTCCAACTATCATATCCATGTTCCAAGCAGCAGAATGAGGAAGAGAGAAGTGTTAAACTGGTTGAGTGTCTGCAGTCTTTTAAAGACAGTTGCCACATGAAAATTCCACTGGGCAAACTTTGGCCACAAGCCCATACCTAGCTGCAAGGAAAACTGAAAAACGTAGTCTTACTTCTGGACAGCCATATGTTCCGCTAAAGATTCTATTACTAGAGATATTACAGATATCATAGAATGACTATCTGTGCCACGATGTGAAATAGTTGTCTTGGAGAGTGGGATAAGGAATTAAGGAAAGGTAGTAAAATTTTTGAGTAGGCATATCTTACTGCTTCCATGCAAGTGAGTAGAGAATTAGGATTTTCCAGGTGAATTTAACAGAGGAAGAGAGCAAGGGAGTTGAGGGTATATGCAAGGGAGAGATTATAGTGATGCAGTTTGAAATCTAAGCTGGGAAACAAGGAAAGAGAGGACAAGAGAAAATGGGAGGAAGTTTCAAGGAGCAAAAACAATGAGAAGCCAGTGCATAGAGGTTATTGGTGGGATTCCAGTAATTTTGGAGTAGAGGTGCTAGAGTGAGTGAGTGGAAGGGTCATAACGGGTGTTCTGAGAGTGGGAAGGTGGTGGAGTTATTGGGGATTACAAAGTCTAGGGCATGAGGGAAATTGGAGAAAAACTCTGCACTTGATTGGAAGACAGGAGTTCAAGAATGTGAAAAGGCTGGGTGTTGTATGGATCATTTACCTGGATGATGATGTGACTAAGAACAATGACAGGAAGTAAAGGGAATCATTCCAGTGAGGTGACAGATGGTTGACATGTGAATGCAACAGGGGGCTAACAGATACCATGTGCTTCAAAGGAGTTGGAGATATAGAGGAAGGATGGAGGCAAGATGGCCTGGAAGCAGCAAGGAAGAGCAAGGAGAACTCTTGCCACACTCCAGACTGTGGCAGGTGGGTTGTGGAAGCACCAGCAGCCGCCATTTGGGGCGGTTCCTGGGAAGCAGTGTCACAGGGATGAGCCGGGATTCAAAGAACAAGAACGTGATGGAGCTTTCAGGGAAGAGCTCGAGCATCCTCTGCAGGGGATTTTCCAAAGATAACGAGTTCCAGAGTGTATGTGGAAGGGTCTTGTGGGTATGGAGAGGTGGGAGATTGAGTAGCATCTATACTGGAACATTTTCATGTGGGGATATGAGTAGGTTGGGAAGGAGGTAAACAGGGTTTTAGGGCCTGATGAGAATTGTCCTGAAAGTCTTCAGGGGAAGATGTATTTCCAGTTCATTCTACATGTAGCCTCCTTTGGGGATTGGTCTGCCAGGCAATGTCATTACGACAGGGGTGGGGGTGTCTTACCAGGGACAGATGGAACTCTAGGGGCTTCCCTTAAATCCTCTGAGGGCCATGTCACAACCACGGGAGGGCTGTTCAACTGTGAGCAGGCCTAGCTTCCGTGGTCTGGAGCTCTGGAGGCACTCCTGATAGAGTTCAGGGGGTGGTCTTGCAGCAGGGGGGCAGTCAAACCAGGATAATCCTCCTTGGGATTATCTCAATAGATGCTGAATGAAAACACATTTGACAAAATGCAATGCCTATTCCTGATTTAAATTCAGAACCGTGGGGCACTTCCTTCCTTAACACTACTCTTAAAAATTAAAAAAGCATTCTTGTTCAAGTCAGGAATAAGAAGTGGATGCCCACTATCACCATAATTATTCAACATTATTTGGAGACAATGATGTACAGATTGGAAAAAAGACACACGTATTGAAAAAGAAGTTGCAAAATAACTATTTTCAGATATGACTGTAAATCTGGAAAAACTAAGAGAAGCACTTAAACAACTATTAACAACTAAAAAAGAATTTAGCAAAATGACTGGTTAAAAATTTTCAGAATATAAACATCAATAGCTGTCTTTTATATGAACAATAACCAGTTAGAAAATGTAACAGAAGAAAAACTTCCATTCATAATAACAACAAAGAAGAGAAACTATCCATAAATAAACACAGCAAGAGATGTGTAGGGCTTTTATGAAGACAGCCTTGAAATTCTAATGAGATTTATTAAACAAAAGTTAAATAAGTAAAAAGATATACTGATTTTTCATAAAATGATTAAACTTTGTAATTACACCAATCTTCCCAAATTTAAACCATATATTCATTATGATCCCAATCAAAACACAAACAGGATTTTTAGGAGGAATTTGACAAAATAATGCTAAAGTTCCTCTAGAAAAGAAGCCATGTGAAATGGTCAGGAAAGGTGTGAGGAAGGTTATAAATAGAGAGTAAGATATTAATATACTGTCAGGAATTAAAATGTATTGTGAAACGGAAGCAATCTAAATATTTTAGGGCTAGAGTAGGAATAGAAAAATTGAGTCCAGAAATAAACCCAAATAAATAAGGGAATTTAGAAGATGCTCAAGGTGATATTTCAATTCAGTAGTGGTGGATTATTAAAAAAATAGGGTTGGGGCCACTGGCTCTTCACTGGGGGGAAAAGCCCAGAGCTCCACCTCCCGTCTAGACGTGCGGCTACAGACTGGTGGCTTGACTCAGTGCTGTTTAGCTTGAAAAGTTCATAGTGAAAAAGTTGGGTTAGTTTTTGACCTTTGAACACTGGGAGATATTATATCAACATCCGTGTTTTAAGTAGAGTGCTCAGGAAGTCCTCTGTGTGAAGGTGATGTTCGAGCTGATGTGCCGGGGAGGAGAGGTAGGGAGCGCAGAGAACTTGAGGTAGGCACCCAGCTGATGGTTCCAGGAAGACAAGGAGGGTCGATGTGGTTGGAGCACAGTGAGTGAACGGAAGAGGGATGTGAGAGCTTCTAGATCTCAGAGGCAGGGGCAATCAGATCAAGTAGAAGCCGCAGCCCCCGGCAAAGAGTTTGGATTTTACTCCTAAGTGCAATGAGAAAACATTGGCGGACTTTAAGCTGTGGTGGTAGGATGATATGATCTGATTTGTATTTTTGAAAAGATCGCTGTAAATTTAGAAGGTGAATTTTATTTTATATGTATATATTTTACCATAATTTAAAAAAATGCCAATTAAAAAAAATCACTGTTCTGTTACATGAACAAGTGACTTGAGCTGAATAGTAACTACTCCCGTAAGGGGCCCTTTTTCACTGTCCAATTCAACATGACCTCAATCCCACCCAGTCATTTCTATTCATATATGCAACCTTCCTGGCCATCTATGCAATCTACCTGCACATTTGTATTTGCAACTCTTGTCTGACGACAAAATCAGTTCCAGAAGGATGAAAGATTCAAACATAAAAATTACAAACAGAAGAAAACATGGGTGAATGTTTTACCCCGGAAGTGAGAAAGGTCTTTCTAAGTATAACAATGATCTCACAACAGAAAGCATCCCCTGGTACCACTACAATGCTGTAGAAACCCTGTAAGGAGGGAATACAGGAAAAACCAGAGAAGTTTAAGAGAGGAGATGGGAATTCATCTGAGGTTTCAATAAGACTAAAAATACCTCGTCAGTATTATTTATTGAGCATGTACAATCTGCCAGGCACTGTGAAAAGCACTTTATATATATTACCTTTTTTTGTTCTCACAATGGCATACTCACACAAAAAATTCTTATTCTACTTTTTTTAATAGGTAAAGAAACTGGAGCTCAGAGTAGTGAAGTTACTTGTCCAAAGTCACCGAGCTGGTAAATGGAAGAATTGGAATTTGAGCGCAGGTCTTAAACTGGGTCTTCTGTTTGCTCAACCAGATCCTCTCTTCACCCTGCTTTGTACCCTGGAGAATCAGACTCGAGAATTTCATCAATGGGCTCCCCTGCCCTCAGCTTCCTAGACCGGGTTTTGCCAATGGGGGGCTCTGGCAGACGACTGGTGGAGAGTGAGGTCAGTGTATTTATCTCCGCTCCTCCCTTCCCACTGGGTTGCCACAAGTTGGCTGCGTGCCTCTTCTGGAAGCCACCGTGCTGGTCGGCTCATTCCCTTTTCACATCTTCCCTCTCCAGTTTCCTTTCTCTTTCGCCTCTGGCCTAGGAGTGCTAACGGCTCCCTGCTGCCGCCGGCCTGCTCTTCAGCATCTCTTCTTGGACACAGACAGTCCCTATATTGAATTCCCCACGGATTATGTACCTTGTTTCAGTGTCCCTGCTGGAACCCTGACTGATCCGAATCTGACTCTAAGGCCTAGGCTCTTTCTTGGCAGGGGTCACACTTGAGCATCGGGGCTGAAAAGGAATCAGAGGGCCATGAAGGGTCTGATGGAGGGGGGCTCGGGGGAGTGCAAATAGCGGGAGAAAGAGTTGTAAAGATATTCGGGGATCAGACAAAGAGATCGTCAGTTGCAAGGTTGAGAAGTTCCAAGATTTTCCCAGCTTTCAAATGACCAAAACCAGCTATTCATTGGCAAGTGTGGCATTCACCAGGGCCACACTGGCCTAGTGGGACGAATTGCGTGTGTGTGTTTTTGGGGTGGTGGAGAGAGGTCATGGCTGGGATTGGAGAGCATGGGAGTAGAAAATGTTTCTAACAACTCCAGTTTGACATGCACCCTTTTTCTTCTTGTGCATTCCCTGGGCGACTCAGCAAGGTCTTCCGCAGCCCCGCCCCCAGGCCCCTGCAACCTTTTCTCCCTGGCTGTAGCATTCCAGAAAACCTCAGCCAAGATTGATGGCTTCATAACGTGCCCGGAGTCCTTGTGCTACTGCTACGCTGTTGTGAATCATCAATGCCACATCACCCCACTCCCACCAAAGAGGACCCGAAGGACACTCCCGAGCGTGGGCAGGCGCTGGAGCTGCTCTGCTTGCCGGACAACAGGGCTGTGGCCCTGAGAAAGGGGGATGAGGCGCAGCAGGCAGGCAGAACTGCTTTCTGGGTGAGAGGACCCTGCAGCTTTGAAGCAGACAGCCTCAGCAAGGTCTCATCGAAGTGCTCTGTCTTGTCTTGTCTGTCTTGTCTACACTTCTCTTTGGTATTAATTTAATAGTTACTGCAATTACAACAACAGTAATTAGCAGTAATTTCAGTGTATTGAATCAGGTGTTTATGTTGACTTGAGCTTTAGATACGTTTTCTAGTTTAATCTTCTTGGCAGAAGCTCAGTCTTCTACCCCCATTTTACAGTTGGAGAAACTGAAGCACAGTGAGTGGTAAACCAGAGATTCAAAGGACGCTTTGATTTCAAAGCTGGAGCTCTTCCTACTATACCTCTGTAGCTGTGAAAGTGAATATCAAATTGTGGAGAGATCTCTCCTGCATCTTTTCTGCAATGGCTTCCATTGGTCCCTCTGTTTCAGAGGGAGCTCCCCAGCCTTGGGGAAGACTTGATTAGGCTCTGCATTAGTTTCCTAGGGCTGCTGTAACAAAGTACCACAAACTGAGTGGCTTGAACAACAGAAATTCCTTGTCTCACAGTTTTGAAGGCTAAAAGTCTGAGACCAAGGCGTCAGCAGGGCCCTGCTCCCTCTGAAGGCACTAGGAAAGGATCTGTTCCAGGTCTCTCTCCTAGCTTCTGGTAATTCCTCGGCTTGTGGTAGCATAACTCCAGTCTTCATATGGCGCTCTCCCTGTGTGCTTGTCTCTGTCCAAATTTCCTATAAGAACATTTTTTCTTTCTTTCTTTCTTTTTTTTTTTATGAGGAAAATCAGCCCTGAGCTAACATCCATGCTAATCCTTCTCTTTTTGCTGAGGAAGACCGGCTCTGAGCTAACAGCTATTGACAATCCTCCTCCTTTTTTTCCCCCCCAGAGCCCCAGTAGACAGCTGTGTGTCATAGCTGCACATCCTTCTAGTTGCTGTATGTGGGACGCGGCCTCACCATGGCCGGAGAAGCAGTGCATCGGTGCGCGCCCGGGATCCGAACCCGGGCCGCCAGTAGCGGAGTGCGTGCACTTAACCGCTAAGCCATGGGGCCGGCCCAGAACATTTTTTCTTTTAGCAAGAACCCCCGACATATTGGATTAAGGCCCACCCTAATGGCCTCATGCTAACTTGATAATCTGCAAAGACTTGATTTTCAAATAAAGTCATATTGACAGGTCCTAGGGGTTAGGACTTCAACATCCTTTGGGGGACACAGTTCAATCCATAACAGGTTCCCTTACACATGCCTGGGCCGCCCTGCCTGCTGTGCTGGGTGGGCTTCTTGCCAAGATACCTAGGCATTCTGTTAGATCTCCAGCCGCGAGAACCCCAAGAGGAGAATAGGAACATGGGAGTGTGTGGAGAGGTAGAGAGGGCCTTCTTTTGGGGGTGGGGGCAGAGAATGAGAAAAAGGGAGGAAAAGCAGCAAATCCATCTGCCCTTTGCTACCCTTGAGGAGAGTTAGTGCCATAAGAGGCTTTGGGGCCTCGCTAACTCCTCAGCATCTCCATTTTATGAAATGAAGGTTTGCAGCAGCAGCCATTGAAGCACATAGATTACTATTAGCGATAGCACATCACAAGCTCTGTACCTATTGTCCCAGCTCACCGAAAGCCAGACAGCCCTCCCGTGGGGGCATCTCTCAGCGAAGAAGACCTGGCTCCACCAGCAGGCTCGGTATCTCTCCTTGCCTGAGAGCCCGGGCCACTCAATATCCCAGAAGATAGCCATCAATCTCAGCGCACCAGAGAGGAAACCGATCAGGTGAGGAAGAGAGGGCCTCGCTTAGAGATTAGCAGATCTAGGGGAAAAAAAAAATTAACAACAGCTAATTCAGTCACACTTAATTTAAAGTCTTTCCAATAAGAGGTTTAATCTAGATTGAATAAAGTAGGATCTGGGCCTTTGACGGTAACTGGAAAACTCTTGATGAAATTTTGCAATAGTTGTTGATCATCCAGTTTTCTTATTTCCTGCATATCTCCAGTCCTGTTGATGATTATTCCTGCCTGCCAGAGTCTGTAAAAGGTTTTGCATTTGATAACAACATTTGATAAGACAGGAAGCATCATATTTGAATACAAATGACAGATTCAAGTATACATACTGTTTATTTACTCTTCATTCGCTAGTCATTCAACAAACATTTAATAATTAACTATTATGTGCCAGGCATTGTAGTGGGCCGGTGTGGGGGTCACAGTTATGAATACATTATAGTTCCTTCCCCTCAAGTGCTCTTGGTCTAGAAAACAGACAGAACTGTAAAAGAGGAAACCATCACTCAGAGTGATAAGTATTCCTGCAGATATTTGAGTAATGTGTTTGGGGAAAGGCAGAGAGGGACGATTAATTCAGGGAGGAGGATGAGATGCTGGTTGGGAAAGGAGTCACAGAGAAAGTGATATTTGAGCTACCTTTTGAAGGATGAGTAGAATTTTGCAGGAAGACATGATTTGTTTTTAATAGCCCTTTTACAAGAGAGGGCCAGCAAAGTTGAGTAACGCTTCCAGGGACCCAGGTTGTAAATGGCAGAGCCACACTGGAACCCTAGGTGCCCGGCTTCAGAAGCAACACTCAGTCTATGATTCTGTTCTTACCATTTCCAGCCCCTTTAAGCCTGAGATTTGGGGAAGCTGGAGACAGAAGCACCCGATGAAGGCTTGGTCCCAGAGCAGCTGCGATGCTGAATGCCCAGTGGTGCCAGGAGAGACTGAGGGCTCAGGCTGCTCCGTGGGCCATGGGCGCCGCCCCGGCAGCCCCTCTGGCATGTAGTGGTGATGAACAGCCATCCTCCCAGCACAGGCCTGGCTGCATTTCTTCCTCTAACAACTGAACTGATTAGAAGGAAACTTCGACTTGATTAGTGATTATTGTCTCCGTGCAGCCGTGGCTCTAAGCCTGCTCACTTTGGGGAGGGAAGGGATGTATGAAAAAACACTAGCAGGCATTTCATTGCCCAAGTGAAATGCAGGCTTATCTCAGCCCCTCCCCACATCTGGTCTTTCTCTGCTTTGCTTCCAAACTGGTGTTGGCCTTTCCTGGGAGAGGGCTGGGCAGGCAGGGTGGAGCAGAATCCTTCCCCAAACCACCCCTCCATGCGAGAGGCCCCGAAAGCGCACGCAGCTGGAATCCTGCCAACCACTCCCTGGGCCCATCTCCTGAACCCAGAGTCACAGAAGCCAGACCTTAACCCCACTGAGTCTCTGGGCATCAAATACCTGCTCCGGTTGTAGTCAGACTGATTTGAGTTCAACCACTCACCCCATCCATGGGGCCTCGGGAAAGTTGCTTGACTGCTCTGTGCCTCAGTTTCCTCATCTGTAAAATGAGAATAATAATAGTACCTATCTCATAAGGTTGGGAGACCCAAATGAGATAATGTCAATAACACTGTATGTTCGCTATTATTATTGTTGTTGTTGTTAAACAGGGAAATCCCAGCTTGGCTTCTTAGGATCTGCGTGGCCTTGGGCAAACTCCTCACATCTCTGGTCCTCAGGTCCCTCATTGGTAAGGGAGATATTATACTTACCTCCTGGAATTTTTGTGAAGATTAAACAAGATGACGAAAGTGAAATGTCCTACATGGAGGCGTCTGACGTTAAGTTGCGTCGGACACAGTCACTCAGCCCAAACCCAGGCCAAGGGCCCCCAGGAACAAGGTCCTGGAGGGGCAATTACTGCGGAGGTTTTAAGGGAATGGGAGGTGTGATCTCTATCCTGGGGAAGTTCAACCAAAAGGACAGAAACACCATACTTACAGACTTGAGCATCTCTAGCCCTCTGCAAAGGGGCAAGGCCAAACCTAGTGCTTAGTGCTGAAGGGACGCAGAGGGAAGGTGCCAGCAGGGTGGGAAGTGGTTGATGAGGGTCTTGGGCGGAGGATGAAAAGACAGGGAAAAGGGAAATCCTCAAGGAGACCTGGAAGAGGGAGTAGACACGTGTTGAGTGCCTACGAGTCATGTGTGTGCTAAGGGTTTCCTTCCCATCACCTCATCTAATCCCTCAACAAGTCTTTTAAGGGGCAGCACCAGCCTGATGTGACAGCTGAAGAACCTGGGGCTCAGAGGGCTTCCGGAACAGCTCAGTTCACACCATCAGTAGCATGGAGCTCGAATTCCGTTTGCCTCCCAAACCTGTGTTCTTGCCATTGCATTTCCCATTCTGAGTACATTCCTAATTGATCTCCTCTCTTCCAGGCCTGGGGTCTGTGGGCCTGTGCTAATCTGAAGAATCTGGCCTCATTGTGGTATCTCATTGTCCTTGTTGGTGTCAGCCTTCCGTGCTTCTAGCACTTGGCAGTGCCTGGCACTGAGTAGCTGCTCACTAGATAGATACTTGCTGCACAGGGACAATATAACCCAAACAAACTTTATTTGCTCCTTGTTGGGTTCCTCTGAGAAGAGGGCATTTATGGCATTTTTCAGAGCACATGGGAGTGGCATCTGCTCTCTAGGTCCATCCTACACATTCCAAGGATGGGCTCACCCTGACCCAGGGCTGCAGAGTCATTCCTCAGGCCATGGTGGACACCAGGTTTCCACCTCCTGCCCCACCTGCACGCTCTTTTGTCTCTCTCTTTTCCTCATCTCTCATTCTCTTGTCCCCTCTCTCTCTTGCCTCCTGATGTTCCCTTTCTCCTCCTCTAACTCTTACTGTTTCCTTTAGTCTCATTACCTTCTTCCTCACTGCCTCTCTGCTTTGAGCCTGTCCCCAGCAGGTGTGGGCATGGCCCAGCGTCTTAGGACGCTCACTTTTCTTCAGGGACTGTAGGTGGCATGTCAGGCTGGCCTGCAGCCCAGGGAGGTAGAATAATTACCAGATGGGTGTTCCTCAGTCCAGCTGCACACTAGCCTTATGACCTCAGGCAAAGCTCTTAAACTCTGAGTCTTATTTTCATTTTTGTTCCACCTTTTCACAGAACTATGGTGAGAATCAAATAAGACCAAACCAGACCCTGAGATGTGAGTGACAGAGGACTGGAATCATCACACCTTGATTCAAATTCTGGCTCTGCCATTTAACTTTGGCCAAGACACAGTCCTCGAGCCTCAGTTTCCCTATCTGCAAAAGCGAGTATCTTCTAGAGCTGCAGTGAAGATTCAATATGGCGGCTATGGGAAAGTGTCTTGCAAATGCTGAAGCTCTGGTTGCAGCTGCAGTGTTGTGGACAGTGCCCCAAGCTGTCTTCCACTCCAGGCTTCTTCCCTTAGGAAAGGGCTGGCCACTTTCCCAAGGCTGCCTATGAAAGTGTCTTTCCTCCCTGCCCTCCCCACGGGACTCTGTCCTGCCTCCTCCATCAGCCCCCTTCTCTGCTAGCCTGGCCACCTCATCTTAGGGGTGTCCTCGCTGAGCAAGCCTCGTGTCCGAGAGTTGAGAGTCTGGCCATGTTGGGTTTGCCCACAGACTCCTGGCAGCCAGGCCGCTGATTTATCTCCCGATGCACTCTTTGCCATCTGTTTTTATATTGCTTTCAGCACAAGATAAGTGGCTCCCATACAGCGCTGAGCTTCAGAGATTGCAAAGTTCATGAGTTTGCAGAATTTATGATAAGGCAGAGAATTGTCTTAGTGCATCATTCATGTGCGCAAGGTCCAGAACGATATGCTGCTGCTTCCAGATGTTTCCTTCTCTCCTCCTGTTCCCTCCTTTGGAGGTGGATGCCCACCCAGCATCCCTACCACTCATGCCTGGCCCTCGTGAGTGCTCAGTTCCTTACTAGCTTCTGCAGTGACACAGTATGGAGCATTCGTCCACAGGAAGGATGAGGAGGAAGAATAAAGGCAGGAGGTAGCTGGTCACCACACTCTGAGTCCTCCTAGGGTGGTTGGCTGACAGCTGAGGTATTGGGCGGGTGTTCTGTGGATGGGGTGATAGTGAAAACCATTGTTCAGTGGTTTCTTTCTCTTTGAGTTTTTGTTTTGTAGAATATTTCACCATCAAAGAGAGAATACGTAGCATAAATTATAAATATGCAATAAAAGGACCACCAATGTTTGTTTAAAGAGATACTTTTCTACTCTACCTTTTGAGCTTGAATATCTCACTCATTCATTCATTCATTGCTCCTTGCATGGCGTGATCAAGCGTTCAGGCTTTGGAGTGAGATGACTCCAGGTTAGAATCTCAGCCTCTTCACCCAGTTGGTTTTACTAGAACAAGTTATTCAATGCATAGAAGCCTCGAGTTCTCCCTCTGAAAAATGGAACTAATAACAGTGTCTACTTCATAGGTAATTGAGGATTAAATGAGATACTGTATGCAAAGAGCATAGCATAGTCCTTGGAACCAGAGTAAGCACTCACTACATATCTGATCTTATTAACTCTTCTTTCTGTGTTGGGCTCATGGCCCTGCTCTCAAAGGGTTTTGGTCAGTGGTTACAGCACAAAGAACAGACACATTGCCGAGGGGTCTGTGAAGTGCCCTAGGCTCTGCAAAAGGAGAGCCCCTCATGTCAGGTGGAGGGAAGGCTTTGGAGGACACAGCTTTGGGGCTGGTTGGTAGGAGTAGGAGCCAGTTAGGTGAGGAGAGTGGGAGACAGCATTCTAAGATGGAGAGGTGGCATGTGCAAAGTCTCAGGGGCGGCACAGTACATGGCTGCTTCTGGAACTGCATGTGGTTGAGTGTGGCCGGAGTGAAGAGAAGCTGTGGAAAGTGTGCGAAATGAGGTGAAGATGCAAGCGTCAGCTCACATGGGGCCTCTTGCACTATGCTAAAAATTTTGCACTCCGTCCGTGATGAGCCTTTGGAGGCATTCACTTATTTATTTGGAAAGCTACCATTGATTGAGTGCTTCCTATGTGCTAGGTATTGAAATATACGTCTGTTATTCTCTCATTTATATCTCACAGCAATTCTGTAAGATAGATTTTAATTACGCCCATTTTGCAGAGGAAAAAATTGAGATTAAATCACTCGATTAAGGTCGTACAAGGGTAGAACTGGGATTTCTATGTGTATCTTTCTGACACTAAAGCCCTTCACTGATATTCTATGCTACCTTCTAGCCTTATCAGTCTATGCCTTCAAGACAGTAGCATCCTAATGTCATAACTCAGGATTAGGTGGGCGTGGCCTACAAATCAGAGCAGGACTGGCAAGGCCCTGACCTGCAAGGACCATGATGGAACAGGCACTGGGTTCAAGATGGCATGCAATCCATGTTAATTTAGCCAGCCATGGAGTAGTTGGCAGTGGTGGAGACAAGGCCAAGTTGAATCACAGGTGTTTTCAACATGTAGGCAAAAGTGTTTGTAAGGCATTGGAGGGGTTTGCAAGCGCTGGCAAAGAAGCAAGGGGGCTTTGGGAGGTCCCACCCCCAAGCTCTTATGTGGCCCTTGAGCGAAAGCATTGTTCTGAAACACCCTCACATGCACACTTAGTTTCCTGACCCACTCACCTATCATTCCCTTGTTTCTCTCGACAGCCCCAGACTTCTGCTCCTCCCGTGCCGTGGTGCCATTTGGTCCTCAACTAGTATTCGTGGTTCAAAGCAGTCTGCCCTTTTTTCTGGGCTTCTCCTCTTGACTATGGCTTTTTCCCTTTATCCCAGAAATCCACCCCTGGCCCTTGGCTTATACTGCGACATGTGTGCCTTGCCCCCAGGGCTCGTCTACCTGTGTGCACCTCCACCTGCTGCTCTTCACATAGCTTATCTTTGCCTTTTAGGTGGAACAAGGCAAAGTCAAGTGACAGGCTGTGACAAAGTAGCTGGAACAGTAAGTCCAGGGCCCTGGAGAGGAAGGTAGCAGGAGGCAGATAACCAGCAGAGGCGTTTGTGGCCTGCTCTGCCCCACTGCCTAGGAACGGGGGCCCCAGGTGGAGGAGGAGGACAGAGGCTGAGACCAGGCTCCAAGGGAGAATCTGAGTCATAATGGACCCGAAAACCATCGGATCAGTACTGGCACTGAAATAACCATTATCAGCGTGATGCGCTGTTGTGGGACCCCCTTGGTGCCTCCATGTTCCAGCAACATGGACACTCAACAAATCCTTGTGAGAGTTAATCAAGCAAGGCCCCCAATAATGGTGACTCATCTGGGCAAAAGCCCTAATGCTGTGTGTGTGTGTGATAGACGGGGTAGGGAGAGGGACAGCTGCGGTGACATAGAGGTCAGGGAAAAGGAAGGGAACTGACACTTATTGAGCACCTGTGCTGGCCCCTGCAAGCCTTCTCTCGCTCAGTCCTAATTCAGCTCGGTGTGGGGGGGTATCAGCGCCCCTCTCGCAGGTAAGGAAGTTTGTTAAAGGACTCAGCCAAGGTGGCGTGAATTGTAAGAGGCAGAGTCATGATTTGAAGTCAGGTCTGTCCAACTCCAAGCTTCACACTTTTAACCACGGAATGTGGTCTCTGAGCGTCGCAGCTAGTCTGAATTGCTACATGGGCCCCAGCTTCAGCATTAATTGATATTTCCCAGAAGTATTTACATTTTAGTGATGAGCTCTGGAAAAAAGAAATCCACCCTAACTCAAATAGCAGAAGTTTGACTTCCTAATAGGATTTTCAGAGGTTTTTTTCTTAGATCCGTGCTGTCCGCTCTGGCAGTTACTAGCCACGTGTGGCTCTTGAATATTTGAAATGTGGTTAGACCTAATTGAGATGCGCTCTAAGCATAAAACACAAGCCAGATTTTGAAGACTTGCTATAAAGAAATAATGTAAAATATCTCATCCATAATTTTTTTTATTGATTGCATGTTGAAATGATAAAACTTTCAATATATTGGGCTAAATAAAATATCTTATTAAAATGAATTTTATCTGTGTGGTTTTGCCTCTATTCCTGCGATTACTAGAAAAATTTAAATAACATACGGCTTGCATTTGTGGCTTCATTTGATATTTTTATTGAATATACTACTCTAGATGACAGCCTTCCCACATCCTTTATTTCTTTCATTCAAAACGTATTTATTAATGGTGACTAATTTTTATTAGAGATTTATTATGTTCCAAGAATCTACGTAGTTAATATATAATTGTTACATATACGTATATATTATATAAGTATTATTATCCCCATTTTAAGATGAAGATGAGAATCAGGTTGATTAAACCCAAGGTCCATCAACTGGTAATAGACAGCCCAGCACATGGTTACAGATATGGACTCCAGACCAGTTGGGTTGGGTTCAAATCTCACTTCTGGCACTTATTAGTTGGTGACCTTGGGCACAATACTTAACCTCTCTGTGTCTCAGTTTCCTGTTCTGCACTTGGAGATAAAAACAGAACTTACCCAGACTAGTTAGGAGAATTCAGTAACTTCCCCACATGTTAAGCACTTTCAACAGTGCCTGATACATATAAAAATAAATGCCAATTTGCTATTATTGTCTTAAGTGACAAGAGCTGGGATCTAAACGTGCTTTGCCCAATATCCTTTTCATGAAATGGCTGACGGGACATCTTTCATGCACCAGGTACAGTGCTTTGATGCTTTGGGGTATGTAATATTAGTAAGAAACAGGTCTTGCCCTCAGGGGGCTCACAGTCTAATAGAGAATATTACAAATGTATGTAAAACTACAACAAAGGGTAGAAGGAGGTAAATGGTAACGAAAAAAATGATGACATGAGGAAGGAGGGAGAAAGTGCTGCAAGAGCTCAGCTTAGGACCAGATCACTTGGACTTGGAGGAGGTGGTATTTGGGCAGGACCTAAAAATACATGAGGTAATGCTAGGCGAAGACGTGGGTTACGGTGTCGTGGCTAAAGGGAGCAGCAGTAGCAAAAGTATAAACATGAGGAAGTGAAGGCAGGCTTGGGGAACGGTTAGGAATTGCCTTCTGCTGGAGTGCAGGTTATGGCAAGTGGGACGAGCAGTTGGGCTGGACAGTGAGGGTGCAGCTGGCTCGCGGAGGGCCGGGAAGGCCAGGCTAAGGAGTTTGTGTATCAAAGGCTAGTTTTTAGGGCTGCTGTATATGGCTGGGCAGATGGTACCCTGACCAAAGTGCCCAGCCAGGGGGACAAGTGGAGGCTGAATCTGCCCCTCCCTCCTCTCCATCAAGCCATGCATACTTCATCAGTGGGAGGACATCTTTCTAATTTATGTAATGGCGCCTGAGCCCTGTCAGCTTTGGCGCCAGTTTGTCCCTTTACCAGACTTGTTGACCACTGGCACCCCCACAGGGGGTGACCACAGTGTCACCGTCCCCATCCTTAGCGCCTGCAGCACTTAAAGGCTTCTCCCTTGCGCCATCCATGTAGAGAGCCTCCCCAGGAATAGGAATTCTCCCTCCCTCCTGTGACCATAAATGACAGCGCTGACCCCAGCTGCTAGGGATCATTTCTATACAGGTTGGCATCCTTGATGAGCCCAGGATGTCTCAGGGTCACGGCAGGAGGAGCTGCAGGGTCACTTCCCAGAGGCCCTGGCTCATGTTTGTTCAGGTACAAGTGCTCAATGCCAGCATCTGCCATGACCCCAACATCAGCCCCCCTAGTGAGGCCAAACAGAAAAATGGCGCCTCAGCTGTCATCTCCCGAGGAGTTCGGCTCTCTCAAATTGAGTTACTCACTGCTCCTAACTTTGCCGTCATCATTTCCTTCTGCAGCCTATTAAAACTCTATCCCTGACTAATGTAGCTGAACATGCTGCTCCCACTCTGTTCTTCTGCCAGCAGCATCTGTACAAAAAAATCAGCTTTGTCAGGCAGGCTCCTCTTTCCCTCTGACTCCCTCTCCTCTCCCCTCCAAGAGTCCACCCAGTAATTGACCTCCCCAAATATTCCAGAAAACTCCCTGTGCCCTTGAGCCGTCCTCAGCCTGGATTCCGGGACTGTGGGGCAGGCTGCCTGTCTCTTGGCCTGGCAGGCGGCAAGGTCCTCACCCAGCTGCCATCTCCACCAGCCCATATGGGCAAACAATATGCTTCCTATAGAAGCCCTCGTAGGTTCCCTCCAGCACAGCACACCCGATTTCCAGCCCTGCCCGACAGTGTTTACGTGGGAGATAGGAACAAATCAGACAGTTTGTTGACACGTTCAACACATGTGGCTTGGCACTGGCTCAGGTTGAATGTGTTGGGTCTTTGTTAACTATGTTTTCAATTTTCCAGCCTTGACTTCACGCCTGCACATGGCACACACACACACACATACACACGACCCCCCCCACACACGCACATGCCCACGCTGATATTATAAGGCCATATAAACACAGAGCCACAAAATTTCCAAGCAAGCCTTCTTTGTAGATGCTGCCTCTTCCTTCTTTTGCCTGTTTTCTTTGATTTCCATGGAATTCTGTGGTAGGGAAGTTGGGGAATGTTGGCCACAGACCCTGGGAGAAAAGCTAAGAGGTATGTCAGGCATGACCCACGTTGGCTGGGATGGAGGCATTTTGCAAATGTCAGAGACTAGAGGGCATGAAAATACTGATTCCATTTGAAGAGTATTTTCCTGTTCTTATTTATTTTTTTTTTAAATATGTCTCATCTAAAGATAGAGGCTGACTAATGTCCACAGCAGGAAATAAGAACAAGCGAATTTGTCAATTAGAATCCTGTTTGTGCTTCTGTTGCCCGGTCAATCATTTCACTAATTAGTTAATTCATTCATTCATTGATTTAGTCACTTATTCATTCATTTGACGTCAATTTATTTTTAAAAAATAACACTTTTTTGTGATTATAATAGCAATGCATATTCATTGCAGAAATTTGGAAAATCCATCAAAGTACAAAGAAGGAAATGAAAATCACCTTCTTTCCTCTCTACCCAAAGCTAATGACTGCTTAGTATTTTGGTGCATTTTCTTTCATAAAGATATCCTGGATGTGGCTGGGGCCCGCAGCACCCTGGCTTCTTGCCCTTGAACAAGAGTCAGCACTTGGACACCTCTCCTCGAGGTAAATCTACCTTCACAAAGTGGAAGAGAAAAATGAAGATTTTGTTTTCAGGGGAGGCAAAGGAGAAGGATACAATGCATACCGCATAGCAAAATTTAATAAAATTCTCCATTAGACATCTGAGTTCTTTGCCAGGCCCCTAATTTCCTTCAACTGCCGACTGCCTTAACTCCTTGCCTGTCGTTAGTCCTGCCACAGAGAGCCTGTCTTGTCTCCAGCTGCAGCCTCTCTGCTATCCACATCCACACATGTATTTCTCCTCTCGGTAAACAAAAGATCTCCATCTTTACAAGCCAGAAGGGGCTTGCAAGAAACATGTGTTTTTTCCTTGCAACAGATAATTTTTTTTGTCTCATTCAGAAATATATGTACATGTATGTATATACATGTGCACACATATATGCATTTTATTAAAATGAGATTTTATTGTACCTACTAGTTTTTCAACTGCTTTTTCTCCCACATAATGTTTTATTTTCCCTTACAATTAAATGTTCTTTGAAAATATGGTTTTTCATAGTTCTATAGCATTTCATTGTATGATACACTATAATGTATCTGACTTGGGATTTTAGGGTCAAATTGAATGAGCATTTTGAAATTTGATATAACTTGCCCTCCAGGAAAGTGTTAGCATGAAACTAACACTTTTTATTGAGCACTGACTGGGTACCAGGCACTATGTTAGCTGCTGGAAATTCAAAAATATATAAGACATGTGCTTTGTTCTTTGGGATTTTGTAGTTGAACATTTGCTTTAACTAAGTAGTGGGCCTCTGCTTCTGCTCTAAAATGTGTATTTGAATTTTCGCTTAATGATATGATTGAGAAACTGCTGGATCTGACCCTAAATTTATTTTTAAATATGTCTATCACATCCAAAGAAAACCTTCTAATTCTTGAAGCCAACCAAAAACTTCTATATACAATTATTTACCAGTTTATAAAACATGCAGGCATATTAAATACTTCTAATTTTACCCCCAAATTATGTGTTTTGAAGAAAAGGGTAAATACTTCTTATTTATGGATTGAAATTTATTTTACGTTGGTCTTGAAGAGGAAATCTCTTCTTTGTTCATATAGATGTTATATGCTAAAATCTTATAGGAAATGTACATTCTGGTCTTTCAGGATTAGACGGCCAATAGGATATGAAATTTGTATCTTTGCTAGGATATTTTCTCTGCTCATTCTGTTACTAGCATCAGCTATATTCTTGTCTTTAAGTGCATTTTCTATTTAGGTCATATGTAAGTATTTCTTAGCTTTCTTACAGTGATGAAAATAATGTAAACAATGAACTTGAATTATATATGTCACGGTAGGTTGTATTTTTTTTTTTTTTGTGAGGAGGACTAGCCCTGAGCTAACATCCGATGCCAATCCTTCCCTTTTTTCTCGAGGAAGATTGGCCCTGAGCTAACATCCGTGCCCACCTGCCTCTATTTTATATGGGACGCTGCCACAGCATGGCTTGACAAGCGGTGCGTCGGTGCACGCCCGAGATCCGAACCTGCGAACCCCGGGCCGCCAAAGTGGAGCGCGTGCACTTAATCGCTTGCACCACTGGGCTGGCCCCGGGTTGTATTTTTATCACCAAATACTTGCAGAGATTTCACATCCTTGACTCAGTGACGCCAGTCCTCACCATGTGATCGACTGTGGTCAATGAAATGCGAGCATTAGCGACATTAGCTACTTTCAAGCATAAGCTGTAAGAGCCATCACTTGGTTCTGCCATCTCTTTCACTCCTCTGCCTCCAAACCAACATGTCCCTGATAGGAGCTGCTGCTTCATCCTGGGTCAGGGAATAAAGATGAACCCAAAACCCACATAAGTGAAAAGTAAACCTCTGGTGTGGAAGCCACTAAGATTTTGGGATCATTTGCTACCACAGCATAATGTAGCTTAAGATGACTGTCATATATGCTAAGAAGGCGATGTAATGATATGACAGGATCCTTGTTCTGTCCTTAATTCAATCCATTAATTTGCATCTGCATCGTCGTCTGGCTTTCTGGTCATAATATTGGCACATTGGACTGAGTAGAATTTTTGGATTATCTTTTTAGAGGGTGAGGGAGGGAAATGTGTTTTACATACCAGGAGATTAACTATTTTGTTACAAGTACTGAGACTGTGTTTTGCATGGATAGTCAAAATTTCCAGCTCTTCTCTCCATCATCAGGTGATTACCTGAGTTGATGTCAAACTAAAATGCAAGGATAAATTTCAATTTCAATTCAATCAACCACACACAAAAATAAAAATCTACCAGATCACTATCTTGTGCCACGCCCATCCCATCTATTTGTCAGCTCTTTGTGAATTCTTCCACAAACACCCCAGGCAGGCTTGGTTGTGCTTATCTTTGCATTTCCATACCATTTGAGCATGCCTCTCACAGAAGAAATTATATTATAATTCTGAGTTTATATTCTGGATGGCTCATCCTTTGAGAGCAAGGACTGTGTCTTATCCAATGCTTCATGCATGTTAAAGATTCATTCATTTTCCCAACCATTCATTCACTCAACCCATATTTATTGAGCAATTACTATGTGCCAGACAATGTTCTCACTGCTGGGAATCCAGTGGTTAACAAAACAGACACTGTCCCTGCCCTTATGGAGGAGACAGGCAACAAACAAACAAGGAAAAAAAATCCAGAAAGTGGTTAAATGCTATAAAGGAAAGGTACAGGGTGAAGTAATAAAAGATAACGGTGGGTTAGCAGATAGAAACCTAGCTAAGAGTGTTAGTAAGGCTTCTATGAGGAGGTAAAATTCATGCTGAGACAAGAAGGTCGAGAAGGAGCAACCTCAGGAAAAGTATCACAGCCAGAAGAGAAAGGAAACACAAAGTCTCCAGGGCTGGAAAGAGCTTGGCTTGTTCCTTATTTGAGGAACTTAAAGACATCAAGTTATTAAAGATAGACCTGAGGAGGAGCAGAATGAAGGGCCTTCAAAGAGACAAGTGTTTATGGGATGTGATAAGGAATATGGAGTTTGTTCTAAGAGAAGTTGGGAGGCCACTGATGGGGTTTAAGTAGGAGAATGACATGATCTTGTTTATGTTTTTAAAACAGTTTTCTTCTTAAGGGTGTGGATGAGTTTGAGGGAAGCAAGAACAGAGCAAAAGACCTCTAGGGGGGCTACCGGAATCGTCCACGGGAAAGGTGATTATAGGCTAGCACGGGAGTGGCAGTGAAAGTGGGGCGAAAAGGATGGATTTTGGATATATTTCAGAAAGAGAAATCATGAAAGTTGCTAATAGGTTGAATTTCCTGGGTGAGAGAGACGGAGGAATCAAGGTGATGTCCACGTTTTGGGGTTAAGTAAATGCGTTGTTGGAGGTGCTATTTACTAACATGAGTTTGAATGGAAAATGGATGGTCTTGTGGTGGAGGGAGGCAAGATTTCTATTTTGGATATTTTAAGTTTGAGGTGCCTGTGAAATAAATAAGAGAAGGAGATGTTGAGGAGGCAGTAGGATATATGAGTCTGTAGCTGAGAGGAGAGCTTGGGGCTGAGATATAAACTTTGGAGTTGTCAGCATATAGATGTTATTTAAAGCCATGGGAATGAACGAGATTACCTGGAGAGAAAGGCCCAATAAATGTTTACTGAGTGAATCAGTGGATGCCAGGGGAGGGCTGGAGGGTGGGTGATCCCCTAACTGAACGTGGTGATACCAGAGAAAGAGTGGGCTTGGCAGTGGGGATGGAGGGGATGATGAGCATGGTTTGGATTTGTGATTTGGAGGTGCCTGCTCCTCATTCAGTCAGAGATCTCCAGGAGGTGCTCACAAATGGGTGTGAGCTTTTGGGAGAACTATAGCTAAAGAGAAACATGTAGGCCTCATCGGCCTCTTGGGAGGATGAACTGTTGGAATGGAGAAGATGGCTGGAAAGACCACGCGGAGTGAGAAGAGAGGAGAGTTGCTGATGAGAATGCAGCCTCCACACGTTCAAGGTGGGTAGAAGAGGAGAAGGGACTCTTCAAGAAGGAACGGTCAGAGGGGCCGGCCCGGTGGCGCAAGCGGTTAAGTGCGCGCGCTCTGCTGTGGCGGCCCGGGGTTCGCTGGTTCGGATCCCGGGCACGCACCGACGCACTGCTTGGTAAGCCATGCTGTGGCGGCGTCCCATATAAAGTGGAGGAAGATAGGCACCGATGTTAGCCCAGGGCCGTCTTCCTCAGCAAAAAAAAGAGGAGGATTGGCGGATGTTAGCTCAGGGCTGATCTCCTCACAAAAAAAAAAAAAGAAAAAAAAAAAAGAAGGAACGGTCAGAGATGGGGTGGAAGAGTGGCGATGATAGCATTGGGTAGACCAAGGTCAAAAAGAGGTCATTGTCAACAGTATCAATTGCTACAGACAACGGAGATAAGATTATAGCGTTTGGCAAATTAAAGCTGACTCTTCAGAGAGCAGTCTTAGAGTAGTGGTGGTAGCAACTTACTGAAAATTGCGTGAGAGGTGGGCACAAGGAGAGGACGGCTTACTCTCTCAAGAGGCTTACTAGAGATGAGAAAAGATAATTCGAGGGGCAGGTGGGCTGAGAAAAGATGTCTTTTAGTATGAAGGAGAAAAGAGGCTACTAACATTTATTGATTGAGGATAGTATAGTAGGGAGAACATAACTGCTGCATTAACAGCTGGCACCAGACTTCCTCCTAGGGAGAGGACTAACTTTGTTTAGGAAAATACTTCAACAGGATGTTTGGGATGTGAAAGATGAGACTCCAAGCACGGTATGGGAAGACACAGCAAAATAAGGAAATAACCAAACTGCTCCGTGTAAGAAACAAGCAGGACTTTGGGGACTGGGATGAGTGGAAAGAGAAAACGGAGAAGACGATGAAAGGGAAAAGGAGGGAGTGGAGAGGCAAGGTGGCAGGAGGCTGGAACGTGCAGAGAGCCGGCCAATGAGCAAATCCTGGGTAAGGGGGAGGGTTGAAGAACTTTTGAAAATAGGAGAGTGATATCGTTATCAGCTAAGATTGTTTGGTGTACCGCAATGAAAACTCTCTCTGTTCCGTCCCATTTCAGGAAAAGCCTGCTGCGCCCACAGTCTCGTAACAAGAGTATTTGAGGGGAATGAAGGATCAGGGTGGTGTCCAATGTAGTTTTTGGGAAGTGGAAAGGGGATAATTACTTATCTTTAGATAATAAAATGAGTCCCAAACTGAATGAATTCAGAGATAACCAGAAGAAGCGCAAATGCCTCCTCCAAGAACTTTTGGAAAGACTGGATTTTCTCCTACAGGAGGGGTTAGGGGGTGCAGGCCAATTTCCTTTGAACCTCAGAGGACAAGGCTAGCTCCAGTTGACATCAGAGTTTATGCAGACTCTGGGCAAGACGTGGTATGCCAAAGACTTGAATAGTTGTCGTCTTATTTATTTGTCAGAATGTCACTGAAAGGTAAATATTAGAGTCTTAGCTCCTATTTTCAAAGGAGCAAAGTGTGACTCAGAGAGGTTAAGTAAATTGTCCAAAATCACACAGCTTGTATTAGTGAAGGAATGATTCAAATTCAGATTTCTTTGGCTCTGATGCTCTTTTTATTTCACCCAACTGACCCTACTTGTGGACTGGGCTGAGGGAAGGGGGTAGAAAAAATTGAAACATTAATAGATTGAACAAAAGGAGTTGGGGGTGGGAGAAAAGAAGAAAGATATGAGAGTGGGAGGAGGTATTTGATGAAGTGTGGTGATTTCCCCATCCCTTCTCTACCCCTACCTTCCTTCCATCTGCTTGGGAGATTCTGAGACTCGCACCATGCTGCTGGGCAAAAAATTAGAGACCTCTCCCTCCCCTGTTTAATTTGGGATGCCTAGCCCCTTTATAGAGTCGTTACCTTCTATTTGGCTGAGCAGATATGAGCAATGTTAATTCTATAATTGGGCCTACCACCCTGGGTGCTTGATAAGTGTTAGGTGCCAAACAATGTTGTTCTAACTGAAATAGTCTCTCCTCAACGCTATCAGTGCCCATGTGTAGGCCCTTAGGCCTTTACATGCTTCAAATAAGCTGAAACTGCGCACTTAGTATTTCACAGCAGGAACCCGGGCTCCCTCAGTGCTTTGTTTTTGCCGAGGATTATTCTAGGTTATGCTCTGGCTTATTTATGCTAAATGATGATTCCCCCATGCCCAGGCATGAAAACAGGCCCCCGACTCATAAATCTGCTGCTTCCGGGTCTTTGCTATGGTTTTCAAGCCCTTGGTGATCATCAATGTGATGTCTGCCTTGTTTGTAAGTGTCTGGGATATGGCAACACGGTGTGCGGGACAGAACTCGGAGCTGTAAGTTGGAAAATGTGGTGGGCAGTCCAGATTTCCACCAAAGAGCCAGTCAAGGCATTCACTTGCCCTGGACCTCAGTTTTCTCATACACAGAGTGAGGGGTTTGGGCCGGATCAGGGAAGGTCAATGTGCCACCTTCCACTCCTGAGCACATGGCAGACATGGCTAATTGATCTGCTTCAGAGCCATTCTCATCGCAGGGCTCTAGGCAGCCATTATTAGTAGATTGGATTTAACTTCATGGGATGACTTTGCTTTTACCATTCAGGGAAGAAATGACCTGCCTTGATGATAGGGGTTGATTCCCTGCCTCAAGGAAGGGCTGCATCTAACCTGTCCCAGACACCTAGGAATCGGTCCTGATCCTATTTTATCCAGGATCCTATCATCTTTTTTAATAGCCTTTATGGGCTTTCCTATTGGAAATTATTTTGGGTTTAATCTTAAATTCTCCTGTTAAAGTGTTAGCCCGTGTCTCCATTTTCTTTCTTAGTAGGATGGAAGAATATTAGATTTTATAATTCAAGATAGGAAATGACCTTGGAGATCACCAACTGGCTATTCTTTTTTTTTTTTTTTTTTTTTGTGAGGAAGATCAGCCCTGAGCTAACATCCGTGCTAATCCTCCTCTTTTGGTTGAGGAAGACCGGCTCTGAGCTAACATCCATTGCCTAACCCTCCTCCTTTTTTTCCCCCAAAGCCCTCCAGTAGATAGTTGTACATCATAGTTGCACATCCTTCTAGTTGCTGTATGTGGGACAGGGCCTCAGCATGGCCGGAGAAGCGGTGCGTCAGTGTGCACCCGGGATCCGAACCTGGGCCGCCAGTAGCAGAGCACCCGCACTTAACTGCCAAGCCACGGGGCCGGCCCAACCAACTGGCTATTCTTAACAATAGCCAGAATTTATTGAGGGCTGACTATGTGCCAGTCACTGTGCTGCATGTCTTAGCTCCGTTAATACCCGCAACAGATATGGCCATGGCTGGGTCACTGGTGACCTTGGTGTTGATGTACCTAATGGTCTCCATCATACACTCTACTCTGCTGGCAGACTCCCACAGTGAGTCTACTGTCTTTGCCCCTATACCTGAATTGCTGAGAAGTCCAAGAGGAAATCTTCTAGCCTAGTCACAACCTGCGCTCTGTAGCAAAGCTCGCCAGTGATTTTTTCATTGTGCAGCTCTCACTCTGCCGCCTCCCCACCAATCCTCCCCTTCTCTCTTCTCAAGCTTCCTTCCTCTCTTCTTCTTTCACACTCTAAGCAGATGTTTTTATCCATTACTTCATTTGGGTCCTCTCCATTTGGACTTACACTCCTCTTCTCCAGTCCATTCTATCAGAGGAAGAGTCCTTCCTCCTGTTCAAGGCCCACTTTCCACTATCTCTTGATCTCATCCTCTTCCATCAACCTGGGACCTCATTCCTTTGTTGTTTTTTCTCTCTTCTTCATTGCAACTTCTTTCTACTTGTTCCTTCTCTTCATCCTTTAAAGAGGCTCAGACTTTTCCAATCCTCAACAACTCTCCCTTGATCCCAGGTCCTTTGTATTGTTCATTTCCTACCTAGACAAGTTACTTGGAAGATTAATCTACTTTACCTGTTTTCATACCCCTCACTCACTCCATTCATTGGGACCTGGCTTATATCCCCCCCTTCCCCTACCCCATGACCTCCCTGAACTGTTCTGTCAAAGGTCACTGAGGGACTACATATTATTAAACCAGGGGACATTTTTGAGTCCTTCTTTTTCTGGACTTCTCTCTATCATTAGATATAATCACCACTCTTTTCTTGAAACTCTCTGTTCCCTTATTTTTCATGGTTCCCTTTTTTTCTGGATTTTCATCCTACATCTTAGACATTTTTTGGACAAATTTGCAGCTCCTCTTTTCTATCTGCCCTTTAAATTAGGTGTTCTCTAGGCCTGCTTCTCTTCCCACACAGCCTGCCCTCCCCGGGTAATTTCATCACCTCTCGCGTTTTTAACTACCAATTTTACGTGGACGATATCTCCAGCTCTAACCTCTTAGCAAAGCTTCGGTTCATCCATCCAAATGACTTCTGCTCATCTCCATTTGGATGTCCCACAGCACCTCAGAGTCAGCTTGAGGGAGCACCTCTCACTCTCTTCATGTCTCCCTTCACCTGCTGCCCCACCCCTGCCTACCCTGCATCCTGTATTTTCTAGATGGTTAATGGCACTTCCACACACTCTGGCCATAAATCTAAGAATCCTACATTCCTTTTTCTCATGTACCCTTCACTTTCAAACAGTTGCTGATACTGTTCAAGTTTTTATCTCAAACATTTCTCAAATTTGACCCTTCCTTCTCAACCCCAATCCCCAGTTTAGGCACTCATATTCTCTCACCTGGAATTTGCAACCCTCCTCACTAGTCACCTGGCCTCCAGCGATGCCACCTTCCAATCCCTTTCCACTCGGCAGCCAGACTGGCCTTTAAAACATAAATCTGACTATGTCCCTTTCGTACTTAAATCCTTCAATTCCTATGATTGCTCATAGGATAAAGAACAATTGTCTTACTGTGGCTGGCAGGAGAGCACAGAGGCTAAGAGGCTGGAGGCTGGAGCCCAACTCACTTCCTGGGTTTAAATTCCATCTTCATTACCTGTGACTTTGGGAAAATTCCTTAATCTGAATGTGACTTAGTTATATTTTGTGTAAAATGGGGAGAATTTAGACTTATTGTTAAGATTAAATGCAATAATCCATACAAAATGCTTTATACTATGCCAGATATTTATGGTAGTAGGGCCATGACTACGACTTCTACTACTGTTATTATTATATCTTTGTTCATGTACTTACTTCTCTAGAACCATCCCCCACCGCTAGCCCCGTACCTATCCTCTACCCCACATTTCCTCTCTCTCTCTCTCTCTCTCTCTCTCGCTCACTCTCTCACACACACACACACACACGCACAAGCGCACAACCAACTAACTCAGAGCTTAGCCCTCACCCACCCCAGAAGCTGCTTCAAACCTTAAAACTGTCTGAGAAGCCCCCTCTGTGCATTCTCATCGCACCCTGTGCTTAGTTCTGTTATAGCGTTATCATTCAGTAACTCGTCAGAATATTTATGTCACCCATTGAACTGTGAATAACCAGAGGAAAGAGACTAGCACAGTTCCTGGTATAGGGATGCTACCCAATAAGTGTTGTCAAATAAATAGATAAATAAATGCATTGCAGAATGTGTCTATACTTCCTCAATGTTGAGAAAACTCGTTTTTTTCTCTGCGTTCACTCTTGATGTGGGACTCTGTCTCCATCACCGTCCCCCAGGCCTCAATTCTGGATAAACAATTGCCAATGGCATCTTTTTTGTCACAGCTGGAGGATGAAAAGTGGCAGCCAAGGATACTCTTCTTTATCTAAAACCCTGAGGTCCACCATAGCCTCTTAGATGTGAGCGTGAGCAAACCTCAAAGTTTTCCCATGCATGAGGGGTCCTGATAACTCTGAGGACAAGTTGGATACTGATGGGTTAACTACTACTCCAAAGAAGAACAGGCTCAAGGGTAGAGGAAAAAAACATAAATAGCCCTTTGAAATGTTTTCTAATTTGCTACCAATAATTGAAAAATATTAACCTATCCCTGCCACTCCAGCCCATCCTCTTCTCTCTTCATTAAATGTACAAGGCCAGCATCCAAATAAGAACTGGTCTTTGGTTTTACAAGGGTAGATTCAGAGGCTGAGAAGAGCTAATCGTTTTCGATTAGTTAGTTTCAGACTTCACTGAGTTTTGTTTGGTCTAGATTATCTGAATCTTTATTAAGGGAGCTGGAATTGGCAGCAACTACAGGAGCAGTAACATTTGTGCGTGAGTACATTTATACAGCGTAGCCCCACGTGCATGTAGATGTGTTCATGGATGCCTGTGCTCGTGTGTGCTCCATTGTGCCTCTGGCTGGGGGAGGCAGCACGGGGATGTGATGTGTGCCTGCGTGGGAGAGAGAGATGAAGTTTTTCAAGGTGTGGCTTCTCCCAGAAGACCAGGGGCAGCTTCTCAGTCTCTACTCTTCTCTCCTAGCCCAGCCCCTGCGAGGCTTGCCTGCCTGGAGGTAATTTTATTTAATCTTGGCAATCTTCAGCGATAGACTTAAGTAAACAAGGATCAAGCCACTCACAACCTTAATTAGGCTACACATAAATAATGGATTGCCGGATTAGCTGAGAACATACAGGAGGGATGTGAGAGCAATAAAACCAACTTTCTTTAAGTGGTCCCTTCCTTCAAGGAGCTCCAGTTTCTCCAGGCAGATGTCTGTGTCAGGTGACAGGGAGACATTCCAGCAGTGTATTTCTCATTCATTTATTCCTTCATTTGTTTATTCATACATCCCACAAATTCTTACTAAGCCCTTCTGAAAACAAGACATGTTGCTAGGTGTTATGGGGGAAGGCAAAAGTGAAACCGAGAAGAACTCCTTCTCAATTGTTCACAGTTATGAGATGGGCTTACAGCTACAAGTGAAAATTGACAAAAGGGTTTCCCAGTAGAGCATGGTGGTAGATTGCCTTTTCCAAGGATGATCACAACAAAATCTCCCATTCCACATGCCCTCCTTACGGTGTGCCCTTGACACTTCTCCCATCCAGTGGTGGAGACTATGAACCTGGGCAGAACTTTGTGGCTGCCTTCACCAACAGAGTGCAGTGGAAGTGATGCTATGGGACTTCCGAGGCTAGGTAAAAAGGCCATGAACCTTGTTCCCTCGGGTTGCTTGCTCTTGGAACCCAACCACCATGCTGTGAGGAAGCCCAAACCAGCCTAGGCCACATGGCTCCAGTCCACAGCTCAGCTGAGGTCCAGATTGACAGCCAGCATCATCCACCAAACATAGGAGTGAATTCTTATGTAATCACCTCCAGGTGATTCCTGCCCTAGCTGTTGAGTCACTCTAGCCTTTGAGTCTTCCTAGATGAAGTCCCAGACATTGTAAAGTGGAGACAAGCCATCCCTACTATGCCCTTCTAGATTCTTAACTCTCATAATCTGTGAGCTTAATAAAATGGTCGAAGTTGCTATGTTAGGGGATCAGTTGTTACACAGCAACAGTGACTGCAATAAGCACTGTGGGAGAAATCTTAAGAGTCTGGGACTTTTATTTCTCCCACTCAGTGACCAACAGTTAGCCTGCCCAGTCAAGTCTATATTGAAAACCTCCTTGGTATCTGTTGCCTCCTCCTCATTTCTGTGACTGTTGCTCTTTAGCCCATGCCACTTCTTGGTCTTCCTGCCTCCAGCCTCCTCCCCTTCCCACCCATTCTTCCCACTGCCTTCCTACTGATGCTCAGATCTGAGCATTACACTCCTTGGCCCTCATGCCATGCCTCTGAGCTTGGAGTAGGAGTATACCGTGAGGGATTGCGCAGTGTGCTGGGGCTAAGAGAAACCACAAGATGAATATGGCACATCTTTGTTTTACTAGCCAGGAAGTGATTGCAAATGTTATTTTTATATTCAAAGATACACAGATAAGTTACAGCATTAAACCAAAATTGGCAAAAATTTTAAAGATAAAACCAAGACTTCAAGGGCATTTCTCTTGCAGCAAGGACTTCCTAAAACTGCTAGTGGTAGGGTTTTACTCCCTCCCCTCTGCTGTTTGCAATTTGCCTGTGGGGAAAGCTAGAGAGGAACGGCCTTCAACTTTGGAATAGCAGTGGCTGGGATGAAGCTCACACTCTCTCAACCATGTATTCAAGGCCTGCTGCAGTCCATCCCTAACCCATAATTTCACTCCAGCTTTTTACCAGGAAGCCTCCTACACAAGCCCAGCTGGTAGGTGTCCGTGGCACATGCGGAGGTATCTACCTGGAGAAAAAAAAGAAACTTGGAAGAGGGGCCCACTTAACCAAAATACTGCTCTAGTTAGTCAAATTATTTTTTTTTTGTAGTCCCAAGACTGCCACACTCTTTATGCCTCTGTGTTTTTTGTGCTTACTGCTTTCTATCTCTGGAAAGATTTTTCTCATTTCCTTCCTCTCGCTCATTCTACAGTATGGCGTTTAAAAGTCTATGAAGCTTCTCCGGACGCACTTGTGGAACAAGTTGCCCCCCTTTCTGGGCTCCCATAGCACTTTGTTCATATAATATGTAACACGTGGTATCAGAGTATGCTGTGTATACGGTCATCTTGGCCACTAGACTTTGAGTCCCTCAAGGACAATAATAAAATCTTACTTTTTTTCAAAACTGCCCTCTCCACTCCTTGCTCCCCACCTGACTTTCCACATAGTGCCTCTTAAACAGTTGGGTCTCAATTATTATTTGTTGAAGTAAGTTACTCTAGTTACTTTTATTCGTATTTATATGAATAAACACCACCGGAGAGGTTGGCCCTCAGGCCAGGCATGCCCCACCCCCACCCTACTCCCTTATCTAGATGGGTTTACAAATTCTCAAGAGAGGTGGTCCCTCACTGGCTCTAGAACTCACTTTTTCCTAGTCAGGACATGCTTCAGGTCTAACCCAGATCCTTCTCACTGTAGTGTAAGAGAAGTGTAGAATGGGGCTCAGTTAGTTGCTTTTTTCATTGAGTGAGAAGTAAATTCAGTCTCTCCAAAGTCTCACAAGTGGGCCATGTGGGCAGGGCTGGTGTGAGGAGTAGACTGAGAAGATACCATCTAGGCAGGCCTCCCCTAGCCACAAAAGAACTCTCCTGTTTTCTGTCCTAATATCTGAAGTTCTACCATTAGAGATTCATTCCTTGATACTGAAAGTTTTAAACTTTAAGAGTTCCCTGTTAAAATGCAGATACTCCTGGGAGGCAAGAGAACTTGAGTCTTTTTTAAACTACCACCTCCATGAAGAATCAGTGATCGCTGGGCTGAGAGCAGCGGCCCTCAAAGAATTGGGACAAAAGGTAGGAGCGATTCTGTTGAAAAGAAGGAAATATGTTATGTTCATCAAATTGTGTCAGTGCATCAAAAAGCCCTCTGCTTGCATTGTAAGTAGTCGAGGCTGGCTGCCATGCAACATAATGGGGGTTAATTCCAGGGCTTTGAGCACTGCCTGGGGATTGGAAGCTTCTACTAGGAGGGAGAAAGGGGGTGATGGCAGGTTTGATTCACTCGTATAATGTCCTCTTTTCCTGGAAGATGCAGGCTTTCCTCTCTCAGGATTTCAGACCGGAGGAAACATGAAAAGCGGGTTAAAAGATGCCTTTTGTCTTTGTAGGAAATAAGATCTTTTTGTAAAATTTCAAAAACTGGCAAATACCGTATCTGAGCTTCAGGGGGCAGAGAAAAACAATTGGGGAAGGGAGTAGAGGGTTGCATTAATATGAGGATGATTTTCCATTCCAGCTGCTCACTTTATTAGCTTAAAAAATTGCTTTAATATCTATATGTTTAGTTAAGAGAAGCCCCACACGTAATTGGAACCCTGAGAACCAGATGGTACCTTGGAGATCGGTTTAACCCTCACTCAGAGAAGTAAAGCAGGGTATCCCAGTTCACACAGCAAATTTGTGGCCCAGACTGGCATGAGCATCCACCCCCATCTCCCAACTGCCTCTCCTGGGTTCCACTGGGGAGGTGCTGGGCTTCCTCTGGTCTCCTCAGTTGGAGCTGAGGCACAGGTAGCTTCCCTTTCTCTTGGTAGCTTGAATGCTACAGTAACAGTGATCCTTCCACCAGGAATGCAGATGTGCTGAACCATGATACGTTCAGGCAGAACCCAGGGAACTTGAAAGAGGCTGAAGCTCCAAGGTCATTTTGGGCTGTTTTTACATTACGGACCCAGAGAATTAGGGTCCTGCCTACCCTGGACCTCTGTTTCTGGGGATTGGCAAAGAATTATCTATAGGCACTTTCTAGGGCAGGCAGAGCGCGGTCTGGGTGCAACAAGCCTTGGGAGGCAGCTCCCAGCTGACAGGCACCCCTGCCTTTGGGTCAGAGGTCTTGGAGGGAGTCCCCATCCTTGGCCCACGACTGCCCAGGATCATGTCTGCTGCTCTGCCCACAAAAGAGTCAGTGAGAAGCATCTCCATCCCTCAACCCCCCACCCCTACTCCCCACCCCAGTCTCCCTGTCATCCAGGGGCTGGGCTGAGTCGCATGTAATTCTTTTGGTGGCGATGGTTCACCCTGGTTCAGCAGCCCATGTGGTCACAATCGATCAGCGAGTGTCCCTCTCTTAATGATGTGAGAGCTGTGAGAAGTTGAGCTGTTTACACAAGGTCACTTTATTAACAGGAAAATCGCTCTTATGATAAATGAGCGTTCTGAGGCTGCTGTCCTTTCTCTCCCGCGCCTGCTTTCTCTCTCTCTCTCCTTTCTGCTCCAAAAGCTTTTTGGAGCCACAGCTTCTGCGTCCTCAGCTGCTCCACCCCTTCGGTGCCAGGAGCCTCAGCCCTTCCTTCAAGCCCGATCAGATGAGGCCAATGTCCCTGGAAAGAGGAAGGTGATTATGAGCCTCTTCACACAGCTTCTTCCAACAGTACTCGGCACTGGCCCCCAGAGAACCATGTCGGTTTTATGGATGGGTAGACAGGATTTCAGATCACTGATGGTCGTTTTTTGAATTTGCATAGCACTTTACAGTTTACAAAGATTTTTCCCATTCTTTACAGTAAACCATTTTGTTGGCACTTTCTGAGTAAGGGGCCAGAGAGAGATATTATTGTTATTGTTCTCGGGGTTACAATTACATGTGGGGCTTCTCTTAACTAAATGGATGAAATTATTTCATCCATTTTAGGGATAAGAAAACTGGAGCTCAGATACAGGGTTGAAATTAAAGGCTTGTTGAGTCTTTTGACTTAAAATCTAGAAGCATAAGATTCGGAGCCAGATAAAGCTGGGTTTAAATCTTGGCTGCCCACTTATTGACCAAGTGACCTTGGAAAGTTATGTTTTGTTTTTAACAATACACGTTTTTTAGAGCAGTTTTAGGTTTGCAGAAAAATTGAGCAGAAAGTAGATACTTTTCCCATACACCCCTTCCCCCACTCCACGCACATACAATTTCCCCTATTAATAACATCTTGCATAAGTGTGGTACACTTGTTACAATTGATGAACCAATATTGCTACATTGTTACCAACTGAAGTTCTTAGTTTACATTAAGGTTCACTCCTTGCGTTGTACATTCTATGGATTTTGACCAATGTATAATGTCATATGTCTATCATTATAATGTCATACAGAGTAGTTTCACTGTCCTAAAAATCTCTGTGCTCCACCTAATCATCCCTCCTTCCCTCCTTCCTTCTTTCTCCAGCACATGGTAACCATTGATCATTTTACTGTCTCCATAGTTTTGCCTTTTCCAGAATGTCATATGGTTGGAATTATACAATATGTAGCCCTATCAGATTGGCTTATTTCACTTAGTACCATGCATTTAAGTTTCCTCCATGTGTTTTCATGGCTTGATAACTCATTCCTTTTTTCTTTTTTTAAAGATAACCAAGTTTTTATTTAACTTTTTAGATTTTTATTTTGCATCTTTTTTTAATTGTTAGGAATTTTTAAAATAGACTTTATTTTTTGGAGCAGTTTTAGATTCACAGCAAATTGAGCTGAAAGTGCAGAGAGTTCCCACATGGTCCCTCCCCCACACATTCACTGCCTCCCCCACTATCAACATCCCCCACCAGAGTGGTACATTTGTTACAATTGATGAACCTACATTGACGCATCATTATTACCCAAAGTCCATAGTTTACATTAAAGTTCACTCTTGGTGTTATACACTCTGTGGATTTTGACAAATGTGTAATGACATGTAGCCAACATTACAGTATTGTACAGAACAGTTTCATTGCCATAAAATCCCCTATGCTCTACCTAGTCATCTTTCCCTGCCCACAAACCCCTAGCAACTTCTGATCTTTTTACTGTCTCCATAGTTTTCCCTTTCCCCAAATGTCATATAGGTGGAATCATACACTACGTAGCCTTTTCAGGTTGGTTTCTTGTACTTAGCAATATACATTTAAGTTTCCTCCATGTTTTTTCATGGCTTGATAGCTCATTTCTTTTCAGTGCTAAGTAGTATTCCATTGTCTGAATGTACCACAGAAGAATTATTTTTTTCCACTATAAAAGAGGAATGATACGGTTGTTATCTCCTCATAGGGTTGTTGTATGGATTAAATGAACTAATATATAGAGAGTATCAAGCATAGTGCCTGACACATAGCACGAGTCCCTTATTACTATTGTTGTTGTGGTTGTTACTCCTACTGCTATCATTATTACTGAACACTGACTCCCAGGACTGCTAGGTACAGTCGTGGAAGCTTGCTCAGGCTTGGATGGGGAGGGTTCACAGTATATTGGAGAATGAGACCAGGGCTCTGGGCTCAGGCCCTAGGGCTAACACCAACTTGTGTCAGCCCAGGTCACTTTAACTCTGTGGGTGTCCGCTGAACAATCTAAAGAAGGAAACGTAAACCTAGGTGACGTATGAATGCCTCTCAAAAGACCTGTGGCAGGACAGCGTGTCTGCCTAATGCCTCTACTACTGCTGGAGCCCTATAGCCTGGGGTGTTCTTGGGGCTTTTCTGATTTCTCCAGGCAGACTTTGTCTATGAGGGGATCATTGGATGAGACAGAGGATCAGCCTCAATATGGTACTTTCCAGGACAAATGGAGTAACCAGAGATCTGCTGAGTAGAAGGGTGATTGGCAGAGCAAGGTAAATGTTGAGTTTCCCTGCTGGACCTGAAGGAGTCCAAAGACCTGTCTGAATCAGAGGGCTGTTGTAGTAGGTGAGGAGCCACAGGCCTGGGCAACATGGTGGAACAGGTGGGCGGACATAGTTCCTCATAATAATTCTCCTGCCTCGCTTTCCTCCTAGCACTAGCACAGGGATCAAATGAGATGTTTAGGAAAATGCTTTGCAAACAGAAACCAAGTAAAAGTGTTATTTTCTAAATACCTATTATGCATACCTAACAATCTTAGACAAATTGTTTAAATTCTCAAGTCTCGGTTTCTTCATCTGTAAAATGAGGAGCATAATAGACCGAGTTCATGGGGTTGCTATGAGAGTGGAATAGATAATCCACCTACAGTGCTGGCCCAGTGCCAGGTGTGTGTGTGTGTGCATATACACACACATTTATTGTGCACTTGGTATGTATATGGGTGTGTACTTATGCGTGTGTGAATGTATATGTGTAGGTATACACACACACACACACACACACACATAGTAAATGTACAATCAACTTTCACCATGATTTGATTGTTACATTCACCTCAGTTAAAATTCTCTAAAATCTATTTAGACAGCTATTATTATTATCCCCATTTTATGGATGAGGAGAACGAATGTTGGAAAGATTAAGTAACTTGCTCAAGAATACTCAGCTCATAGGAGGAAGAGTTGGGATTTGAACACATGCTTTTTTGTCCCCCCTCCCAAAGCTGATGCTTTTCCCACCAAACCCCTAGCAGTAAAGTATTACGCACATGTAAGATTGTATTTCTATTGGAAAAATACCATACAGCATGTTTCCAACTGAGGTTTATTTAGTTCTCTCATCCTTGGAGGTGAAGAATATTAGATCTGTGGTAATAATAGTGAGAGAAATGGCTCCAGTCAAGCTGATTCCAGTTGGAGCTCTGCTTTTGTGCCTGGGAGAATGCGTATGTGCATGCAGCCAAGGGGCTCCATCTGTATTGAGGAGGGAAAGTCACTTTGGTTAGGAAAGAGAATGACTTAGGAGGAGCTGCTGAGACACCGGAACTCAACCTAGTGTTGATGTATGGCAACCAGGGCACGTTACTGAAAGGCATAAAATAATACAAAGAGTTATTTTTCAGCCAATATGCTGACACAGCACCATTTTGGGTCCCTAACTGAAAATGATACATGAATTATCTCAACCTAAAGTCAGAAGTATAAATTATAAATTATAGAATATATCTTTCACTGTTTTATTTGGGCTGTAAAGCGACACCTTATTATTTCTCCCTCCTGGGCTTCCTTTAATGAATCGGGATTTGCAAGTGAAATATTTATTATATTGCAGGGGAGAGATTACATCGTGCTTTGGAAAGAAGGGAGGTGAGGGTACGGAAATCAGGTGGCATCGTGGAAACTGGTCTCTTTCTTGTTTATGAGAAATGACTGATGCGGGATTTTTTCCCGAGTTGTGAGAAGCTTACTGAAGAGGACCCTCCAGCATAGTGAACACGGGGTGCGGGTTGGCAAGTCAGGGATCTAGGCCCCCAGGCTGCTCTCATCTGTAAACCCTCCTCATCTGATTGGGAACATCCAGTGGACAAGAGACACTTGATTATGATGCTTTCATGGGTTGCGTGGGGAGATGGAGTATCATGAGCCATCTTATTAAATTAGGCTGAGGTGGAGGAAAGAGATGGAGGAAGGGAGGGAGGAAATGCCTTCAACTCCGTTGGTTATTGGATGTTGGTAATGGCAATTGATTATTCAAACCATAGGGCAGTTACTGAGACTCAGCACTGGCTTAATGGATATATTTCTTCTACTAGCTTCCAAATCAGTCCTGATGGATGACTACGGGAGTTTAGTATGTCATATAACAGCTCAGGGCCAGGCAACCAGATAGTCCCATTGTTCAGAGTGAGAGCAATTGTTCCTAGGATGCTGGAGGATTCTTCGTGTTCCCACTATAAATAATGGGAGAAGAAATGGGTTAAAAGGTGAGACTCACATGGTAAGAAGGCGTTACAAAGCAGCTACACCGCATTTCATGTGACTGTGACCATAGCTCAGGGACGAGAATCTATGCAAAAATTCAGAGTGTTTACTTCTCATTTATTCACCTATTCATTTATTTCGTAAGTAGTTATAAGAACTGTGTGCCGTGCATTGTGTTAAGGACTGTGGGGGTAGGGGCAGGAGAAATAATAAACAGTCCCTATGCTCGATGAACTATGGACTAATGATGACAGAAACCATAAATAGAAATCAAAAGGGTGTGTCAAGTTAGCCCGTAGGAGCGTGTAAAGATACAATGTTGGCACCAAAAGGAGACGACTGACTTTGCTTGAAGGGAGAGGATACAGGAAAGATTCAAGCCTTCCACAGGTTGATTCATAGACAAGTATTGCATGGATTCCTTCATCATTAGTGAGATAATACTTAAAAGCAAGAGAAGGGCATTCTCGAGCATGAGCAAAGGCAAAGAGCTGTGAAACAGGAGGGCTGGAACAGTGTTGGAGACAGGATGGCAAAGCTCTCAGAGTGGGCAGTTTGTTATGGACCTCCATTTTGTGGGTATAAACCTTCTATTCCCAGGATGAATGCTCTTTTCCTACCACACTGATCGCCTCACTGTGGCTATTCTGTTCTTTATATTGTCTCCCATTAGTCCAAATTTGCTCCTTGATCCCCTAACTTATACAAGCCACACACATTCAAGGGGCTGGCAAACACGGAGGTGGACGCTTTCGTCTCCAACTCAAGAAACGTGGTAGGAAGAACAGCATCCACTCCCCCCAGCCCCGCACCTTTCTTGCCTCCGACACTGTCCCAGGCCATTCAACACCCATTCTCTGGTGTGGTGGCATTCACTGATGGGTCACCACATAAGCGGCTTATCGGGCCAGGGGATGGCACCTCCCTCCACAAGCCAAGAGCCCTAAGCATTTTAGCTCAAGTAGCCTGAGGCTGCTTTGCAAGCAGGAGGTGTCTGAAATGGATTTGACTGGTGCTCTGAGCCTGGGAGGCTGGAGGGCTGAACTCCATTTGTCAGGGCAGTGTTTTTGTGTTGAATACCATTAGCACTGGGAAGGACCACGTGGTTTGGCAGGCTGGTGCATGAGCAAAAAGGCAGCAGCCCCTGATGGGGTCAGTAGTAGAGGGGCCTCCAGCAGGCACTCTGCAGCTATTCTGTATTAGCAATTCAGAAGGGACTGGCAGTAACTTTGAGCTCTCCCTTGACAGCTAGCTCCTGGGAGCTATGAGTTAAGCAAAGGCACCTGCCAATTGTAAAATGCCCTGTGTTTTCTGAACAGCCGTGGTGGTGGTGGCGGCCTCGATGTGGAGGCCATGGCATTTCTTCCTGACAGGGATGGCATAACCCAATGATTGCAATGCATCTCAGCTCCTTGTCAGGGCAGTGCATGCATATCGTTCATAGAAACATATTGCTGGATGGGGACGTAGACATAACCCAGTCCGACCTCTTCATTCTATGCATGCAGACTGTGAGCTGATGAAGGTGACAGAGTGGCCAAGTTCAGACTTGAACCCAGGTTTCCTGACCTCTCCCTGCATCTTCGAACGTTGGTGTGGGGAGGGTAATGGCGGGGGCAGGGCGGGGAACTAATTGAAACAGACAAACAAAATAGTGACAGATTCACGATACATCTAATATCTAGTGGTCAATTTAAAAATTGTTTCCAAAGTAGTTTGCCTTCTGATTTAAGTTTTAAAAAGAAGACCCTTGATCATTTATTGTATTATCACTATGTTTTACTTGTAGTGAAGTGCATTTTTCTCCCTTGCCTCAGCACATGTGAATTTATATTGCAGTTGGTGAGATTTAAGAAAATGACATCCAGGTGCTGCAACTCACCACCATCCAGCAGAGGCAGGATCCGCCTGGGCTGGGGCTGTTATGCGGAGCCTGTCTGGAAGCAAGATGATGACCACTAGAGGCCGCTTTCTGTCCCCAGACGAGATCATCTCAAGTGTCTGCTGACACCCACCCAGAGTTTGTTTAAGTGGGTGTGTTCAGGAGCAGTGGGCTACCAGAACTGATGGTCTTGGGACAAGCAGAAGTATGAAGAAGAACACCAATATTGATAAGGAAACACCTACCACGAATGGAAAAGAGAGAGAACATCTTTTGATTTAGGTAGGTGGGGTGTGTGTGGGTATGGGGGTACGTGTGCTGGGAGAGGCTGCAAATTGGCATGGAGAGTGGTGAATAAGGTAGTCTTTCCTTCACACAGTCTCCTCCCCTCTCCATCAACCTTCCTCCAATTTCAATCCCTTTTAGAAAAAAATCAGACTCCCTCGCCTGTCATGAGCTTAGATGTATAGCTCTGTGATAAGGAAACTGAATTTTAAAAACAAACACTCCAGAACTTTTACATACAAAAGGATGTGTCCCTGTTTCCCTTCATTATCTTGAGAGACCGTCTACCCTCTATCCACTAACGATCGTGCCATCCTCGGAACTCTTCCGGGGATCTTCAGTGTGCTCATGTGAGTCTTTTCATTAGGTGTAAATCTCCATTTGTAACTTTGAGGTTCAGTCAAGGTCATGCAGAGCCAAGTCTGAGTTCAAGGAGGGAGATTTGCCAGGGATGGGGCTGGTTTTGATCACAAACCAAGTGTGGCTGTGTGGGAATGAGACTGTCTTCTAGTCTTTGTCAACTTGTCTTTGTTTTCTGTAGTGGGAACATGCTTAACTCTACCCTCCCCCAAGTTGTGTAATTCATGGCCATTTTTTAACTCTAAACAACCACCACCACAACACAACCCTTGTAACGTTATCTCTAGGTATAAGTAGACTGACACTCCTTCCTCTCTGTCATCTTCAACCTGTTAGCATGGAAAGAGCACTAAGGGATCTTAAAAAGCCTGGGCTTGAATTTCGGTTCTGTTATTTACCAGCTGTGGGAACTTGAGCATGTCACTTGACCTCTGTGAATTTCAGTTTTCTGAACGATAGAAAGTAAATATAAATGTTTACCTTAAAAATGTGTCGAGAGGATTAAATGAACAAATGTGAGAAAGTGTCTGGTGCATAGTAGATGTTTAATAAATGTTTGTATCTTATTTTAAATAAGGTAGCCGCTAGGGGTGCTTTCTCTTTCTATTCTTTTCTTATTCTCTATTCTATTTCTCTTTCTAGTCCTGCCTTAATTCCTTGATATTCATTGCCACACCTTGTGATAGCTCCTGGCCTCTTCTTCTTCCACAAGGAGCTATTGGGAGGTGAAGGATGTGGAGTGTAGGGTAATGAAAGGGAATGAATAAATAGAGAGAGTCGTCAGGGCTCCATACCCAGCTTAGGGATGACTCTAGAACTCAGCCCATGGATCCCACTGGGCTGAAAATACTCTCACCAGCCACTAGGCTCCATGAGGCTGGGTCTTAGCTGGACAAGAGGCCTGAGGTCTTCTCCTCTGGGCTCCATGCTAAGTGCTGAGTACGCAATGGTGAACAAGACACAGTCCTGCCCTGAGGGGACTTTACTGTGTCCTATTCTCTGAAAATTGTTGAAGGAGGAGAAGGTATAGGAGGAACCTCTAAGCTGGCCCCAAAGAGTCTCTGCCTCCAGGTATTCATACGCTTGTGTAAGCTCCTCCCCTTGACTGCAGGCTGGGCCTAGTGACTTCTTCCCAATAACTAAAATATGGCAAAAGTGGCAGGATGTCACTTCTGAGATTAGGATACCAATAGACCGTGACTCTGAGGGAAGCCATCTGGCACGTTCTGAGCTGCTCTGTGGAGAGGTCCATGTGGTAAGGAATCAGGGAGGCCCCCGGCCAACAGCCAGAAAGGAGCCGAGGCCTTCAGCCTGCAATGAACTGAATGTTGCCGGTAACCATGTGAGTGAACTTGGAAGCAGATCCCTCCCCAGTTGAGCCTTGAGATGTGACAGCAGCCCCAGCCAACACCATAACTGCAGCCTTTCAAGAGACCTTGAGTTGCAGGCACCCAGCTAAGGTGTACCTGGATGCCTGACCCACAGAAACTGTAAGCTGATAAATGTTTGCTATTTTAAGCTGCTAAGTTCTGGGGTAATTTGTTATACAACAATAGATAACTAATAAGATGGAATGAAGAAAGAGTGACTCTTCTGACTTTGGTATATATTTTTTCAGCTTTAATGAGATATAACTGACACATAAGATTGTGTAAGTTTAAGGTAGACAACATAATGATCTGATATATGTATATTGTGAAATGAGAATGACCCGGCCCTGATGTTCCCAGTGCGCAGGCTGCCTTGGTCACTGCTATACTGCCAGGGCCTAGTACACAAGAGGTGCTCAATAAGTATTCGATGAAAGAGCAATCCCCAGAAAGAAGAGACATTCTCTGAGGCTTCACCCCAGCACTGTGTAACACTGTGGACCACAAAATAAAACAGGACATCAGATCAAATTTCAGATCAAAAGACAATAATCTGTGGGATAAGTATGTCCCAGCTAGTGCATGGGAAATACACTAAAAAATTGTTTGTTTGCTGTTGTTGCTAAATCTGATGACCCTAAGCCTGGGTGGGAGCAGGGACGGCATGGACCTGGGAGATACAGGATGGTGGGTATGCAAAATAAGGTTAGTTAACACATCCATCATCTCACATAGGTACAATTTTTGTGTGTGTGGTGAAAAGATATCTACTCTCTTAGCAACTTTCATATATACAATGCAGTATTAACTATAGTCACCATACTGTACACTGCATCCTCAGAAAATTCATATATTTTTTTAGAAGTGGAATGTCTAGCCCCCTAAAAAGGAAGAAGGAGGGAAATCTTCTGGAGGAGATGCCTATTGGAGCTGTTGTTTTTAACTTTGAGTCCCATGCACTCAGGTGGTGGAACTGCTGGCTTGCTGGTTCTTGTAAATTCTCCTGGCCACATTCTTGAGGATAGGTACCTTCCTCCTCTGTCATCAGCCTTTTTCTCAAGTCGTCTTCTACATAACACACTTCCTACTTCTGAGGACCCCTTACCCCATCCCAGTTTGCCCAGCTGCTATAGCTCCAGCTTGCAACTAAGGAAGAGGCCATTTTATCAAGGTTCCCAGGGGCCAGGGGACCTCAGCAATGAGGTACTCTGAGTCCAGCGTGCCCTGGCCCCAGTTATGTCCTCAACATCTCCAAATACAAGATTATGTGTCAAGAGGCAGAGGGACCCCACAGAGCCTGATGTTTTACTTTGCACCTGTTGCCTGGCAATGAGAGGTGAGCCTGCCAGACAATAGGGTGGGAACCAGGGAGTGCTCTCTCATTGTTCCTGCCACTCCTCACCTGGGGACAAGAATCCAGAGTTCCTGAGTCTTCTACCTGTGGATATACCAGGGCCTGATATGTCCCTATTTAAGGGGATCTTTCTTCAGTCACCACTGTCCCCACGACTGGTCAAGATGGCTTCCTGCACATCCCTCACAGGCTCCCCTCATAAACTTCCCAAAGCACAGTGATTCTCATCATCCCAGCATGTCCCTGTCACAGCAATCCCATCCCCCCACTGGCTTATGACTGCCCCCTGAGCACACATGCACACACTTTCACATGCACACGTACATACACGCACACTCTCGTACTCATGCTCCCATCCCTTTCTCAATATCAAAACTTTAAGTCCTTTTTGCAAATGAAATCTATTATCCACTCAAATAATCATCTCACTAGCACCCCACCCCCCAAGATGATTAGCATCTGTGAGCGTTATTTAAAGTGCTGCTTGGTTCCCATTTGGAAAAGCTGTTTTCCTTCCTCCCTTTCTTGCCGAATTCCCAATGTAGGCTCGACGCAGGGAGCAGCTCGGCGCAGCTCGGCACAGCTGAGAGAGGTCAGCTCTCATTAATACAGATCCCATTTATTTAAAAATAGCAATATTATGCCACTTTCAAATAGGCCGAGTGAGCTAAACCATTAAAGGATTGTGCGTCGCTGACTTCGGACCTATTGTGAAGGCTTCATATTTCACAGCATGCTGACAAAGGGCACATAACCCACGGAGCAGCGCTATTGGTTTGGCTGTTTTGAAGCGAGGAGTAGGGAAATAATTGAAGAGAACAGTTTATAGCCCAACACGGAGGAAGGAAGAGAGCTGGAGCTTGAAAATGTTGTGAAGGCCTCCTGAAGCTAAGGGTGGGGACTGAGGCACAGATGGAGTGGCTGCGTCAACGATGCATTGGTGGATATTCAAAGCCTGGATGGGTGGATGGATGGGTATCCATCTCCTGGGTCCCCTTCACAATGTTGTCATTTTCCAGAATCAATGTTCCTAAAGGGGCTAGTGGACTGGACTTTCATGTGTTTCTACTCAGATCCCAGAAAATGGCCAAGTTATGTGATGCTTGTACTAAAGATATATTTGGGGGTGGTGGGGCAATTGCTTAGGAATCACGAATATTAACTTTGGAATTAAGATAGATTTCAGTTCTGATCTTGATTCCACCTCTCACTATGTGATCTAGACTAAATTCTTAGTTTCTAGAATCTCAGCTCCCTAATCTTTACGATGGGAATGATAAAAGCCACATCCTGAGGCTGTGACGAGGGTTGAACACATGATGATATTCGATTAATCTTGGTTTCTTCCTTCTTATATCTCTATTGATCCTCATTACCTCCTTCCTTCTCCCCTTTCCCTCCCTCCTCCTAACACACACCACTCTCTTCTTCATCACTACGCTCTCCACTAACCCCTGGGCCCAGCCTAGGGTGTGGTCTCTCCCCTGTGCACCTTGCTCTGTGGAAATGATGCCACAAATGTTGTCCACGTTCCCGTCAGTCCCAGCCATCATCCTTAGACTTATTCTCTTCCTGCAGTCATGGCCCTCCTGAGATTGCCTTGTTTACATGTGCTCTTCCCAAGTAGGCCAGGAAGGTGACTCTTTTTGAAAAGACTTGTTTCAAAGACTCATTGGTTTGAGGTGTAGATCTTGAGAGTCTGGAAGAGCCAGGCTAGATGCAAGCTCTAATGGCCCCAAATGTTCCATGGCCTCTTTTCAAGGCTCTGAGTCCTGTGAGTGTGGCTCATGCCTGGGCATCTTTTTCCCAGCAGGCTGGTTCTCCCAAATGAGGGAGTGAATGTGTCACGTGTGCACATGGACCTCTGCGGCCCCTTGACTAAATGTGGTCCTTCCCCCCTGCATCTTACACAGTTCAGATTTGCAAGAGGGGAAGAGATCAGCCTCTCTGTTCAGGCCTACCACCCATGGACTCAGCCTGCTCTAGCCTGAGGAGTGCGACATTTTAACAAGCATTAGAGACGAAATAGAGACAAAGTCCCCCGCCCACCAATCCCCCTCCTCTCCCACATCCTGCACCCTGCTTACCTTTTTATTTTCAGATTCTCTTTCCTCCACTGACCTGGTCCTCCACCTGTGGGCAACCACCTTCCTCTTCCTTCATTCTGTAGTTGTTTCTTAAAACAAAATAAAAAAATGTTTTCACAAATCAAAGATAGCGCAAGGGGCACCTTCTGTTTTGTTGGTCTCTTGAAAAAAAAAATCGTTTGATTCCCTTCTCCTTTAACCAATGGGGGCCTCTTGTCCATTTAATTAGACTGTAGGAGTTGGTGGGGGTGGTGGAGAGATAGGAGTTAGTTTGTTCCTCTTGCAGCTACAGAGCACAAGCTGCCTGTTGATCTGAGGATGCAGAGGGTGGAGCTCCCATGGGATGGCAAAGAAGTGCCAGGTTTTCTGCCTATGGGGACGGAGGGCGCAGAGAGGGAAGGTGGGGAGGGGGCCTAGAAATGCTACTCTCCCTTTTCCCAAATCCTGCTGAACGGAATACTATCTCCCTCAGGAAAATCTTTTCAAATCTGGTGGAGTCTTCCAGAAATGAAATCTTACTTCATGGAATTGCGGTGAGCTGGAGAGGTCATCCAGTGCAGCCCCCATATGGCGGGGGGTGGGTCTGGGGGCCAGTCCGACATCAATGCTTGAGGTTGAAAGGCAGCAGAAGTCTGGTTCTTCTAGCAGCAGATTTAATTTAGTCACCTTCTTTGTTAGAGGCTGCCCATGATTGACAATATTCCTTTAACCTCTTTTCCTCCATCTTTCTTTCTTCTTCTCTTTGAATTCCTCTTTAAAACTCTAAAATAGCAGCCTTAAGATGGAGGATGCAAAGTAGGGGAGCATATTCAGTGGTGTTGTAGGGTCGCCATTTCTGTTCTTGTTTTCTCCTGCTTTGGGCCCTGCTTCAGAGAGTAAGCAGACCTATAAATGAGATGTAGCTCATTCATGAATTGCTTCTGTATTACTTGGGAACACATTTTCCAATCAAAAATGATTGATGATTCAGTTCCCATGCTGGCTCACAGATGCCCATTTAACCTAATGGTGGCCTTGAAATATGAGTCTCGTCAAATTTCCTGAGCATTCTATGAGCAAAGAGTCCTCAGCAGCCTAAACGTAGACCCCCAAGCTGAATTTCTGAGCTTCTATGAGCCCTGAGCACCTGGCTCAGCCTACAGCCCTCTGAGGTGGTGCTGGGGATGGTAGGGCAATTGCTATGGAACCATTTGCATTAGCTTTGGCGTTAAGACAGACTTTGGTTCTGATCTTGATTCCAGAAACTCCAGAGGAGGAGTGGCTAGGGGAGGAGGAGGGTGGCCATCCACACATTCTCAGAAGGCAGGGTTGCCCAGTGGAAAGTACACTAGGCTGGGTGTTGGAAAATATGGTTCTAAGCCTTGGCTTTACCGCTTTTTACTTTTATATTATCTTTTTTTTTTTTTTTGTGAGGAAGATCAGCCCTGAGCTAACACCTATGCCAATCCTCCTCTTTTTGCCGAGGAAGACTGGCCCTGAGCTAACATCCATGCCCATCTTCCTCCACTTTATGTGGGACGCCGCCACAGCATGGCCTGACAAGCAGTGCGTCGGTGTGCGCCCGGGATCCCAACCCGGACCGCCAGCAGCGGAGCGCGAGCACTTAACCGCTACGCCGCAGGGCCGGCCCCCTACTTTTACATTATTGAATGAGTCATTTAGCATCTCTGGGCCTCATTTTCCTTAAAGGGCAGACAGACAAAGATGAAGAAACACACATAAAGAGACGTATAAGCCTATCCAGAAATAAACAGAAGTCTATAAATATATTCAGATGAGAGCAGGAGTGTTGGTAGAATGTGATTAGAACTGAGAAGTGGTGGCCTGGAAAGACTGTAAAGAGGGGGAAGGGAAATAATATTTATTGAACACTTACTATGAATCATGCACCATCTTGAGTGGTTTGCATTGATAGAGCAAGTTGGAAAAAATATTATTTAAATATATCGCACCAGCATTCCTCCGAGAGAAGAAATTGTCTTTCTTTAGAAAAATACCTTTGATAAGCCGCTTTGTGTGTGGAGGGTAAGGTATTGAGGGCATCTTTTGGAAATAGGCACAGAAATAAAAAGAATGCCAAACTGTTCTGCATAAGAAATGAATAGAGTTTCTGGTTCAAAATGGCGGACTGAGTCACGTAAATTAACCTCCCATCTCCCCAGACACCCCATTAAAATGATGCTAAAGGAATACAAAAGTGAATAAACCTATAATAATAAAGGGAATAGAGAGCGAGGTCAGAATCACCAGCAGATGAGAGATTTCAACAAACCCTTGGAAAATGAAAACTAGATGAAAGTGGGCTGATAAATGAAATGGAGTGAGGAAGCGAAAGCCTAAAATACATTCAAGCGGCAACTGCAGAGGAGCTGGAAGCCAACCTTCCTGGCCAAACTAAGAGGCTCTGGGCTCGGAGTCAACAGGTGTGGAAAGGGAGAAGGAGGGGTGGGGCTGATACAGAAGTGTTTTCACCGCCCTCTCCCCTCTGTACAAGACTCCCATCTTACAAAAGATAGGCAATCTAAGGCTTCTAGTGTGGGCACTGGACCCCCACAATCCTCGTCATTCTAGCCTCAACCTTGTAGATGACTTTTCAACCTGCGTTTTAAAGCAAAGCCTGCCACTGTAGAGCTCTGTCCTGTGGTCTCCTTCTCACTCAAAGAAGCCCATCAGGAAAAGAGATTTACATACGCAATGACTACTTGGATAGCCAACCTGGTCTTTATTTTATTTTATTTTGTGAGGAAGATCAGCCCTGAGCTAACATCCATGCCAATCCTCCTCTTTTTTGCTGAGGAAGACCAGCCCTGAGCTAACATCTATTGCCAATCCTCCTCCTTTTTTTCCCTTTTTCTCCCCAAAGCCCCAGTAGATAGTTATATGTCATAGTTGCACATCCTTCTAGTTGCTGTATGTGGGACGTGGCCTCAGCATGGCCAGACAAGCTGTGCGTTAGTATGCGTCCAGGATCCGAACCCAGGCCACCAGTAGCGGAGCGTGCGCACTTAACTGCTAAGCCACGGGGCGGGCCCCCTGGTCTTTATTTTTAAATCCTAATATACAACCACAGATTGCCAGATACACTAGAGTGAAATACAAAGACCAAGGTAAACAAACAGAACAATTGACTGGGAGGAAACATAAGTAACTCAAAGAGGAGAAAACTCTCCAAACAAGAACTAACCCCATAGAACTTCGAGATAATACAGTATCTGTCATCACCATCATCATTATCACCACTACTGTCTTCACCATACCTGATACTTCCTTAGCACTCTCAGGTACAGGCACTGTTGTGAGCACTTTACATGCATTAACTCATTTAATCCCCATAATATCATAGGAGATATCTATTACAATCACCCCCATGTTAGAGATGAGCAAACGGGGCATAGAGATGTTGAGGAACTTGCCTAAGTCATACGACCAGTAAGTGCCAGAGTTGCAATTTGAACGCAACTGGTTTGATTTCTGAATTTGTGCTTTTAACCAACTTTCTCTCATTAAAAATAAAATAAAATAAAAAATGTAAAACACACACAAAAAACCCCCCAAACAACCAGTCTATGAGATAGGAATAACCAGAGAACAAGAAAGTCCTTGTGGAAATTAAAAATATATGATTGCCAAAATAAAACACTTAGTAGAAGATCTAGAAGATAAGGTCAAAGAAAGCTCCCAGAGTATAGAGGAAAAAGAGAGAGAGAGTGGCAGGGAAGGAAATTATCAAATAAATTATCCAGGAAAGAAAATCGTGAGTCCTTAGGCTAAAAGGGCATACTAAGTATGTAACACAAAGAACGAAAATGGTCCACACCTAGACAAACACCGGTGACATTAGAGAACAACGATGGTAAAGAGAGAAAAAGCATGCAACCACACTGACTGGCCTCACTTTAAAATGATCTTCACCAGCCCCAAGTGGACCCTAAGTCTACCTTACACCCCACTACATTTTCCTAGTCCATTCCCTCAGCCATTATTTTACGTCATTCATTCACCTTGGCCATTATTTTACGTCATTCATTTCCTCTCTTCTCAATCCCCCACAAATGGCTCCCCTACTCTCTCTCAGTTGACAAAACAGATGCAACAAAAGAGAAATTGCCCACCACCCACCACCACATCTACCCATGTACTTGCATCTATGCTCAAATACTTTGCCTTCTATGAACTATGCCAAACTGTCTGTACTTACACCTACAGCCAACTCATCAGTTATGGTCTCGATTCCATCCCTCCCCCTCAATAATTCTCACCAATCTCCGTTATTAGTTCTTCCCTCTCTTGCTGGCCACTCCCATCTGCACAGAAACAGCTTAAAAAGAACACTTTCACTCCCACCACCCTCCGGCTGTTGCCTCACTTTTCTTCTTCCCTTTATGGAAAAAAAAAAACCTCCTTGAAAGAGTTGCTATATTCTCTCTAGAGTTTATTGTGTCTTATTTTTTTCCTGAACCCTCTTCAGTCAGGCCCCTACTCCTCAAAACTGATATTCTCAAAGTCACTCTTCACTTATATGTTAAAAAATAATCCAGTGTTCAATTCTTAGTCCTCAGTCCACTTGACACACTGCAGCATTTTGATAGGGTTGATCACTCCCCCTTCCTTAAAACACTTCCTTCCTTTGGTTTCCAGACATCACAGTTTTCTGACTTTCTCCTCCCTTCCTGGCCACTTCTTCTCAGTCTCCTTTTCCGGCTACTTTTTGCTTCCCAGATCTCTGAATTCTGGCCCTTGTGGCGTATTCCAGGCCAAGTCTCGGATTTCATCTATTCTCCATCTACACTGACTCCCATGGGGATTCCAGCCAACCACTCTCATTGGTTTAAATGCCATTTATTCATGAACAGTCCCAAATTTATCCTTCCAGTCTGTACCTGGAATTCTGGATTTGTATATCCAACTTCTATGTCAACAACACAACTCTTTGTCTAGTAGGCATTTCAAACTTAATAATGTACAAAACAAAAATCCTGATCTTCGCTCCATCGTGAAGTCTGCTCCTCCCGTATCCTTCCCCACATCAGAAAATGTCAATTTCATACTTTTAATTGCACATGCCAAAAAAAAAAAAAAACACTCCAAATAGAAACAAAACAGAACAAAACAAACCTTGGTATCACCTTTGAATTCTCTCTTTCTCTCATACTTATAACCAAAGTGCCCAGAATCCTACCACTTCTCTTCAGTTCCACTGCTATCATTATGGTCCAAGCTACCATCACCTCTCACCTGGATTATTGCAATAATCTCTTTAGCCATTTCCCTGCTTATGCCCTTGTCCTACTACAGAGATGCCAGAGTGGTTCTCTTAAAACATTATGTACTTCAGACCATGTTACTCCTCTCTTCCAAATTTTCCCATCTCACTCCGGGTAAAAGCCAAAATCTTTGTATTGGCTTAGAAGGCCCTTTACAGTCAGGTTCCCCAGTCTGCTTTCCAGTTATTGTAACTGCACTCTGGTATGATCTTGCCACTTAGGGCCTTTCCTATTGTTGTACTCCCTCTTTGGATTGATCTTGCACCAGATAATTTAATGGCTTACTCCTCTATCTCCTTTAGACCTTTGTTCAAATATAAACTTCTCAGTGATAATGTTATAATTTTTGCTTTCAACCATCAAACAAATTTTAAAGAACTCAAGAAGAGAAAAAAAGTCAATTATATTTACCCAGATATGTACCATTTCTTTTACTCTTTCTTTGTGTCTGATGTTCCAGATTTTTGTCCACTGTTACTTCTCTTCTGTCTGAAGTCTTCCTTTAACAATTCTTTTAGAGCATGTGCATTGGCAATGAATTCTCTTAGTTTTCCTTTATCTGTAAAATGGGTTCACTTTCATTCCTGAAGTATATTTTCACTGGAAATAGAATTTAGAATTCTGGGTTGACAGTTCTTTTCTTTTAGCCCTTTAAAAATATTATTCCATTTCCTTCATGTCTTCATTGTTTCTGATGAAAAATCTGTGGTTTTTGAATCATTATTCTATATATAGCATATCTTTTATTTCTGGCTGCTTTTAAGTTTTTTTTTTTTGTTTGTTTTTACCTTTAGCTTTCAGTAATTTGATTACAATGTCTATGGGAGTGAATTTTCTTGAGTCTGTCTTGTTTGGGATTTGCTATCTTGAGTCTATCTTGTTTGACTTTCTTATTCTATAGGTTTATGTCTTTCACCCAGTTAGGGAAGTTTTCAGCAATTATTTCTTCAAGTAATTTTTCAGCACTGTACAATTTTTCTCTTCTTCTGGAACTCTGGTGGCATGAATGTTAGAACTTTTATTATTGTCCCATAGGTACCTTAGGCTCCATTCATTTTTTCCTCCAGTCTTTTCTCACTCTGAACCAATTCTCTCCAATTGAATACAATTTGGATAATTTCTAACCATCTATTTTTAAGTTCACTGACTCTTTCTTCTATCATTTCCATTCCACTATTGAGCCCACCCAGTGATTTGTAAATTTTTGTTATTGTGCTTTTTAGTTCTAGAATTTCCACTTGACGTTTATATCTTATATTTCTTTGCTGATACCACTTATCTTTCAAGAGTGTTTTCCTTTACTTCTTGGAGTGTTTTTACAATAGATGCTTCAAAGTATTTGCAAGATACTTCCAACATCTGTATTTTCTTGGCCTTTGTACCTGTTAATGTCTTTTCCCAAGGGAGTTGAGATTTTCCTCATCCTTCTTTAGCTGAGTAATTTGGATTGTATCCTGGGCATGTTTGAATATTATATTATTATGAATAAATATTATGTTTGAGCCTCTGGTTCTTATTTAAATCCTATGGAGAATGTTAGTAGTTTTGTTTTATCAAGCATTTAACCTGGGTGGGTTCAGGCTTCAAATTCCAACTGGCCTTCAGTGGGTTGTGGTTTCAATGCCTGGTCTATTTTCAAAGTCTTTGCAGTGCCATTTGGATCTGTTCCTGTGCGCATCACCCAGTGGCCAGCGTGGGTGGGGACCTGGGTGGTGGTGAACTGCTCCTGTAGTTCAGTTCTCTTTTGGTACGCTATTTAGGATCAGATCCATACATGCACAGCTCAGGGTGATCCCAAGAGTTCATATACAACTTTATGGGATTGCTTTCTTGAGCTCCTTCTTCCTTACAATCTCCCTGGTACTTTTTAGGTTCCTTGGCCTTCTCTTTTTGCTCCTTTGGCCAGAAAGCTGGGCTACAACTTCTCCCCTCTGTCTTACACTACTTGCAACTGTGCCCACTTCTGGGGTCAAGACAGAGAGAAAAAAAATCAATGGGTATTTGTCCCATCCTCTTCTCTGATTAGAGAGAAAGGTTCTAATCACTTAGAGTTTTAAGCACCTTGGACTCCTGCTGTCACTGCTGACACCATAGTATTGACAACTCATGGAATCTGAGACACTTAGAACAGAGAAAAGGAAGAAGAAAAATGAAAAACAGGGAATTCACCCACTATCTCTAAATGTTAAGATCCCCTGTCCCACTCTTGATCCTGAACTAAATGGCTTCTCCTAGAGTTTTCTCTGCCCAGGCCTGGGGATACCAGAAGAAAAGTGAGAAACATACTGCTGATTTGGTGGTATTTCTAATTCTGGTCTTCCCCAATGAGCCTGCTACTATTTACTTTTCCAAGTCCTCAAGTAGCTGCACCATGCATTCGCTATGGGTTTCATAGCTGCATTCAGTGTGAGAGGCAGGACAGCGTGTGATTACTTCATCAACCCAGATATAAAACCTGCTTTCAAAGCTCTGAGGGAAAGTGAATTTGAAGATAGAGCCATTATTAATCAAGTGTGAGGGACAAATAGCATCATTTTCAGAATTCCAAAGACTTAGAATGTTTGACTCCTAAGCATTCTTTCTAAGGTGGTTACTTGAGGATGTACTTCTGCAAAACAAAGAAGATGACATAAAAGAAGAATATATGAGATCCTGAAAATTGTAGAACTAACCTAAGAGAGAAGTGGATAACTTTGTGATAGACCCAAATGGCAACTGGTCCGGATTGGAGCAGATGGTCCAATGCTTCTGAAATTTCTGTGAATAAATGCATTCCATGTAGTAAATAATTGAGGGACTAATGATTTGAGGTTATACTGAAGGCATATTATTCTTTTTCTCAAAAGGAAAGAAAGGAAATTTCAGAAAATACAAAAATTCATACAAGAAATCGATAGTGTATATTTGAAGCAAAATGAAGTTGGTCACATTTTAAGTATAGTGCTTGAGTGTGGAAAAAAGAATACATTTGACCTAGATCATAGCCATGTTGTCTTTCAAGTGGCAAAGGAATCATGGCATTGCGTTCATTGAAAAAGAAACATAATTCTAATTCACTTCTTGGCTATGCAGTGAATAATATTTCTACAGAAATATTAAGTACTATATGAGTAACAATGGACTGGGTTATGCTGAGGTACAACCCCAACTCTCATTGACTTAACATGTCAAAGTTGACCTCTTGATCACCCTACATGGCCCAAGCAGGTTGGCATGGGTTTCTGCTCCCTGCAGTCACTCAGGAACCTGGGGCGGAGGCTCTGCTGCCTTGGAGCTGTGCCATCTAGAATATTTGGCTTCAGCTACAGCAGCAGGGAAAGAGAGATCGGTAAATCTCATTGGATTTTCACCATCCCAACCTGAAAATCACTCATGAGATTTCTCACATTTCAGTGGCTAGTCATAGTTTCTCCCCACTCGACAGTAAGGGAGATGGAAAATATAGGAGAGCAAATGGAGCATTTGGTGGTCAGTAATGCTGTCCATTGGCATTCCACTTTTAGAATAACTAACATGAGAGGATACAAACTGGTCGTCTGGAGCAAACATAGACTGCAGATGAGCCTGGTTTGAGTATACAGAACTTTTTTAAAAACTCGAATGTCTTTAAGTTGGACACATTGTTTCTAGTTCACTGAAGTCCCCAGTGCTCCCCCTGCTATGACTCCCAGCCCAGTCGACTCATATACACAGCCAGTCTGGTTCCTGAAGGCACTTGTGATCCCTACAACACAATGCAGAGCAGATCTGGGGATGCATAGTACAATGTTATCAGTCTGGATGATGAAACAGTAGAGGTACAGCTGATAGAAGTGGAGTGTGGAAAAGTAGATGGAAAAATAGATGTGCTCATATGTCACTTTTGTAGGGCAGGAAGGCAAGAAAAACTATCTGATGTAGATGAAACAAGACATATATATTTACATTTATTATTTAAGATGATGAATGTATTAGTAAAACTAAAATACAATAAGTTTAGAAGTTAATGGGAGAAAAGGAAAGGACAACGAACGTGGTATGAATATAAATTTTTATATTTTATAGTGGGTAATCGATAGATAATATCTGCAGTCATAAATCAGGAAATGGAGGTATAAATAAACGCTTTAGTGTAGGGAGGAAACCACTAGCAGCCATCAAAACAGAAATGGTTTAAAGTGGTTTCCTCTGGGGAGTGGGATTCGAGGCAGGGAGAGGTAGGAGAGGAGACTGGTGATTTCTTTAAAAGAATATCTATACTATTTGATTTTTTAAAAAAATAATATTTATGCATTTCTCTCATTAAAATATCTCAAAATTTGGGTATGGGGGAGAGCAGGAAAGATTAGAGAGGAGGAGAAGAGAAAGGGAACAGGTGACTTGGTGAGCCCATGGAGAAAAGAAAAGGTGAGATGTGCTCCATTGAGTGGCTTAAAGCCTTTTAAGCATACAAAGCCTAATATTCAATTTTAGTTGGGGTTTAAACTCTTGTCATTGCCCCAAAACTTCTAAGCATCTGATACACATAAATGGCTTATACTATGTTTAACTAGGAGGGAAACTAGAGAAAGGGACTGAGTACCAGGCACAGGGCACTGATAAGAAGAAAGATTGGCAGTGAGATGGGAATGAGATAGAGCAGGAGCAAGAATTCGGAGACTGAAGGGGTCATGAAGAGTAAGCTCTCTGACGTTCACGGGAATCTTGGGAAGACATTAGTTTCCCATGGAATGTGAGATAGGAAGATTGTCAATTTTATTTAAGTTGAGGATAGAGTGACCTTAGCTGACATCTGGAGTATTTAAGTTATCTTATTTAATCCTCAAAGCAGCCTTATGAGCTATTTATTCATTAATTCAACAAACATTTATTAAACATTTACATATAGTACTGTTCAGTAAGTCTTTATCACTATTCTCAAGGCACTTACAGTCTATTGAGGGAGATCTTACAACAGAAGGTGATAAATACCCATACTAGTCCCGTGGAAAACATGGAGAAGGAGCAGCCAAACCACCCTGGGCCTGGGAGAAGTTAGAAGGTTCTGCAAGAAGGGGACTCAGGCTGAATTTTGAAAAACAAAAAGGAGTTTGCTTAGCAAATAGAAGGGGTAGAGGTGAGGGCATTCTGGAAGGGGGAACAGTGTGCATGGGAAAGCACTGAAGTAAGAAACTCCCTGACTTATGAGGCACCTCTAGGGGCTCTGTGTCAAGGAGAGCAGGAGACAGATCGGAAGGGACTAGTGTATGGAACTGCTGTCAACACCCCGCCTCCTGCTGTTCCACAAAAGAAATACTGTGCTGCTCAGTGGGAAAGATCCATGACCCAGGCCACCCTCCTGGAACCAGCATTGGGCCATGGCACCCCAGGAAAACCCCTAGTGGAAGTCCTGAGCTTCTTTAGGCATCTGGTCTAACCCATGTGTGGAGCAGAGTGTCACGGAGCACCTCAAAGGGGCAAAATGGGAGCCAGGACACACATGTGTCCCTGTTCAGATCCTCATTTGGACATGGGTGCCCCACTGCTGGCACTGATAGAAGGGGACTTAGACAATTTGAGCAAGGCACCCCAAAGTGTGGGAGCCCTGTCAGGCATGGGGTTTGGGGAAGGAGCTCCAGTGGGTGGTACTAATGTTAAGCTAAGTTTATCTTGCAAGCTGTTGAGAGCAATTGAAAGATTTTAAGCAGGAGCACAATATGATCTGGTGTGTGTTTCAAAAAGATGCTTCTGGCAGCCATTGGGTGGAGGTGGGTCTGGGGACAGGGAAGTCAAGGGATGAGGCTGCTGAGGAATACAGTCAAGAAATGAAGAGAAGCTAAGTAAACCAAGGCACTGGCAGTGTGGACAGAGAGGAGCAGATACATTTGAGGGATGTTATGAGATAGGATCTATAAAACATGATATTGATTGGAGTGGAAGGGAGGAACCTAGAATAATTCCCAGATTTCTAGTTCAGATGGTATGATGAACGGACACACCATTCACCCAGATCCAGATTACAGAAGCAGCAAGTTTTGGGGTGGGGTGGTGGGATAATGAGGAGCTCTATTTGGCACATTTTGAGTATGAGATACCAGTGAAATTGGTAATAAATTTGTGATACACAGCAGGCGGTTGGATATATGTAAGCATCATGGGCAAAAAATACCACTTTTTACTACTCTCTGTGTCCTTAGCCAAGTTACCTGACCTCTCCATTTCTTTAAAAAGAAAAAAATAAAAATGTAACTTTGATGGCTTATAGCAAAGTGCTCAGCTATATGGTGATGAGGATGAAGAAGAAAGAGTAGGAGAAGATATCTAGGGATCATCAGAGAAGTTAAAATTAGAAATGTGGATTTGGAAATTTCAGAAGAGGTAATTGAAATTGAAGGTGTAAATGATATCACTGAGGGGAAATACATGGAATGTGAAAATCAGAGGTGGGAATTGTTGCTTTTGGGCTTAGAGGATAAACTCCCCAAGATCATTTTGCTGGGGTGAGACTGAAGTAGAATATGAGTCCATGCCTATGAGACCACAAAGTCCATATTCTTTCCTATGTCATGCTGGCTTTTAATATATATTTATTTGAAGAAGGAATATGATTTGCTAGGGGAAGGGGTATAGGGTTCCCATATCATTGTAGACAAGGGGAAACAGTCACCAGTAGGAGAAAGCCCATTGTTCCAGGGCCCAACAAGGCAGAGTTAAGGCTGGAGTGGTGAGCCCAAACTAAGTGTTATTGCTGATAAGTGGGGAGGGGACCCAGGATTTATGGAGCCTGAAGTTTATACAATTTGGAGTGATATTTCGGCTTGAGTTTCCTCTGAAAGCAGAACCTGAGGCAAATACATGTGTACAGGTAGTTATTTGGGTGGTAATTCCAGGAAGCAGGAAAGGGGAACCGAGAAGCATGAAGGAAGGAGAAAAAACCAAAACAAGGGTGTGTTATGGAGGTCCCAACTGGAAGCAGCTGGGCTCCATCCCATCTGGGACCCTCTGAGGAGCACAGAGAGTACCTGTCAGAATTGTCTGCCAGAGAATCAACTGAGAGAAGAATTTACCTATCCCTTTGGTGTCTCTTACTTAAGGATTTTCCCCTGGAGCATTGGCTTCTTCACACTTTCAGGCTGCTCATGTGTGTTTGAGGAGTGGGCTCCTTTTCCACCTGCAGTGATGAAGCCCCTGGGCAGAAGGCCAAAGATCCATGGTGTGTGTCGGAGGCCTTGGAGTTCTGGGGAAGAGGAAACTTGAAGTCTGCGTGGAACTACCTGTCCTTTGCAGCTGCACTTGAAATCAGAGTGAGTCTGATTGTGAGTTGGGGGCACCAGAGATCTGACATACAGTCCAACACCTGCACTTCTCAGATCCTCTTGTGTCCCACGTTAAGTCCATTCTGTCACCAGATTTTCAAGGTGGTGGTTGGCCACAGTCTCTAGAAAAGGAAATACACAGCAGTTAGTAGAACAAGCTCTGGTGCCACTGCCGTGACTGGTCCTGAGGCTGAATTGAGATTCATCATTGTCTTCCTCCAACACATGTTATAGATTCCTCTTGCTCTCAGTCAGAACTTCAACTGCATTAGGTTTTTTGCTTCTAGGGTGACCCAGGCCTTCATCCTCCAGAGATGTAAGTTCCCTTCCCTTCCAGGCTGTGGTTGCTGCCCATTCATTTTTGTCACAAAGCATGAAAGCACCAACAAATGTCACAATGACTCACCAGAGCTCCAGATGTGTTCCTCTCTGTTCCTATTATATAGCAGCAACTCTGGCTCCTTATAATAATCACATCTTTTTTTTGCCTCGTGATCTACCAGCATGAGCAGTCTAAAACGCCCGGGCAGTACTCAGGAATTCAGGTTCGGTGGAACCCTTACCGTTCCCTGGCTGGGAACCAGGAAGTCCAACGCCACAGAACCTGGATTTTTAGGGGCTCAAAGCACAAATTCTGCAAGTAGGTCGCTAGGACTAGTAGTAAGAGGGATCACGGAGGCTTCTACGCCTTGGTTCCTGAACCTGTATATTCTGCTATTGAGGACACAGGACTCTATATCAGCTATTGGTTCAGTGCCTATACCGTAGAACAATTCTCAGGTGTTCTATAGAACAACCTTCCAACCCCATAGGGCGCTGCCCCTAAGCTGGGGCTTTAGATAGGCCTGTAATGGCCACTCCATTGTTCTGGCTCACTGCTTCAAGCTTAGGTGGGATAGGGTGATATCAGTGGGTCCCACAGTCATGAGCCCATTCTCATACCTTCTTTGTTGTAAAACAGCTGCTTTGGTCTGAGACAATGTTATATTGGAGTCCGTGTCAGCAAATCCACGTTTCCCCAGCCTTCAGAGAGTGGTGCTGACAGAGGTGCTTCAGGTAATAAAGACACACTCACATCCAGAGTAGGTGTTAGTTCCAGAAAGGATGAATCACTTCCCCTTCCAGGGTAGAAGGGTCCAATGTAATCCACTTGCCACAGTGGCAGATTTGACTCCTTAATATACGGTACCACACTGAGGTCTCAGCATGGGTTTCTGCTCCCAACATTCAGTAGTAGCAACACCCAAATCAGCCTTGGTGAGGAGGAGCTCATGCAGTTGGGCCCATGCAGAGCCTCCAGTCCCGTGCAACTGGAGAAGCCCCAGGACAGAAAGCAAAAGATGTGCAGAGAATGATGTCAAGATTTGGTGAGTCACAGTCTGCACAGAGCTGTCCGCTGCAGCTGGGGTTGAAATCACATGTGATATGACACAGAGGCATCTGATCCAGTGGACTTCTTTAACATAAGGAAACAAAAAATATCTTACTTCTGAAAATTTTTAAAAATTGGCCATGTGAACATGTTAGATGCTGGAAAGGCCTTTGGGAGTGAGGGGTGCTGATGAGGATGCTGAGATGGGCACAGAGTGCAGTTGGTGGAGGGCTTCTGATTCTGGGTTAGGTGCTTATTAAGCTTCAAGGATTCCATCTCGAAGAGCCTTTGCAAGACGCTGTGGGAACCTGGCAAGATGCCAGTCTTGCTTGTTGCTCTGGGATTTGCTAGTGCTTTCCTGGCTTAGCATCAGAGACTATCAAATGTTGGTGACGCTATAGGGACATCCTAGTCTAATCTCCATTTTACAGATAAGGAACTTGAGGCCTGTAATTTGAAAGGGCAGCCCAAGGTCACTCAGGCAGTTATTGGCAGAGGTTGACTAGAACATTGTAGCTTAAGGTTAAAGTTGGGGATCTTAAGCAGAAGTTTCTTGGTAGATACGCTTATATCTTTTAATTAGGATATAAGCAGCTGCTCAGTAAAAGCCTGGTCTGCATTCTTGCTGGAGCATAAAGGAAGAGTGTGAAGGAATGCTTAGCCAGACTCTATACTAGTGATCACTTGCCTTCCCTCCTCATCTCTCTATCCCAGTGCCCAAAGGGAATCTTCTAACTAGATTGTGCATTTGCTGTGCATCTCTTGCTGGCACTTCTCTTATAAAAATTGCTTAAGATGATTTTCATTTTTGCTTAAGATGACTTTTTGCATGCTGTGAAGTTATAAAATCATCTTTTCTTTTCTCCTACCTTCTGCCTTCTCTTTTAAAATCCTAGAAGTTAACCTACCATCCATTTATCTAAGATAGATTGATTTATCTATCCGTCTGCCCACCCACCCAACCACCCATCCACCATTCCATCTATCTATCTATCTATCTATCTATCTATCTATCTATCTATCTATCTATTATCTATCTATCTATCTATCTATCTATCATCTATCTATCTATCTATCTATCTATCTATCTTTGTTAAATATTTGTAAAAGAAAGAGTGTGGCTTAAGGTGAGGGACCCCCAATGACCTGGAAGAGGCAAATGTTCTCTAATGAGGATGCTCTGCTCAGAGATGTGTTCTGTTTCCTGGCTGTTGAAACAAGGCAAGGTACAGGGAATGAAACAGTTCTTTGATTGTCACTTATCTTGCTAGACAGAGCCACTCCCTTCATCCCTCTGGGAGTCTCCTTTCTCCTAGCTCCTAATCATGTGCTGACTATAACCTGGTAGAGTCAAACGCATTGTCATTCTAATTTTGGCTAGTCTAAACTGATGGATCAGGAGCTGAGGGACTCTAGAGATAAAGGACACCAGGATAAAAGAGGCAGGAATCATTTGGGTGTTTTTTCAACAAGGAGCAAAAAAAGCATGGATGACATGCTAAAAATAGCCTGCAAATCAACGGTCAACTCTCTGCTTCTTCTACCCACACATACGACCTGGTCTCAAGTTTGGGTACCCTGTAGAGGATCCACTGCATCCTGCACTCCTCCTTTGTATGTGTTATGATCCTGGTAATTATCTGTTCAAGGTCAGTCTAGTTTCACCTTCACACAGCCAGTGCTCGATATGCATTTTGTTGACTGACTGCCTGATTGGTTGAATGAATGAATGAACTCACTTCATTCAAGGGCCAGATCTTAGCCTAAGACCCTTCTTCTCTTCCTCCCTCCCCATCTTCACGCTCTCAGAAATCGTGAAGGAGCCATCTTTGGGAGGGAAGCTTCAGGAAGATGTAATTCAGCCATCTTCCCAGTTCTCCTCCTCTCCCAGGGCTCAGTCTCACTCTTGCTCCTCCCCACTTCCCCTCCTGCTTCCTTCTTCCCTCCCTCTCTCTCTCCCTCCCTCCAGAGGCCCCAGACTCAAACTGCTGGGAAGTCTCTTCAAACAGGATTGAAATTGCTTTAAATATTAGAGGATTAGGGGGAGACAAACAGATCTGGGGAAGATCTGTGTTTGGGGATTAGGATTAGATTTCCTCTGCTGTCCAAGCATTAGCAGAGGCCGCGCTGCCTGCCTTTAGCTCTGTCCTCTGGAGCCCGGGAAGCTCAGGGTTAGGCCTCCAAGGTAACCCACTTCCTTGGACAATCTCTCTGTGGTGTTCCGTGTTGGAAGCTTTCAATAAAGCCCCAGCTATGCAGCTTCTGCTGCTTTTCACACTTTTTCCTGCTCTCCAGGCAACCACTAACAACTGAGTTAGCCTGAAATAAACCCTGTTTTCCACCACAGCCTTTAACTTTAGCCAATGGCACCAACTGACCATTCATGGGCTGGGTACTCAGCTCTGAACTAGGTATAGATAACAGAAGGAAGAGAAGCCCCGCGGCCAGGCAATGAAAGGTAAGACACAATATAAGACAAGACTGTGGGGTACATGCATTCATGGCTACTTACTTAAATAAGCATTCAAGTGTATCATGACTTACATCATGGCTAAAGCTCGCTACTGGTTATAATTGGATATTTATCAAAGTAGATTTTATTGCTAATTAGAATCTTAGAGTTTGACTAGACCATAGAGGCAGACCTCTCGTATAGCATCCCTGGTGGGTTCTTACCTACTCTCTTCTGGAGCCTCCTGAGTGACAGGTAGCAAGATGGCCCATTTCATGGCTGTCCAGTCTGAAAAGTTAGAACATCTTCTCTGTATTGAAATGTGCCTCCTCATAGCAGCAGATACATTGGTCTCAATTCTATTCCTGGAACTAAATATACATGTACAAATCTCAACTTGGAATTTTAAGTGCATGCAGAATTTCCTAAATAAAGAGAATTAATCGTAAAATGAAAAGATTGATATATTTGACTACATTAAAATTATGAATCTGTTCATCCAAAGACTCCATTAAGATGTAGAATGGAAGCCACATGTGAGGGTAAGATAGTAGACACATGTACATCTGACAAGGGACTCCAATAGTCATCATTCATATCCATAATTTGACATTCATAATTTATAATATATATCAAATAATTCAATAATATATCAAAATTCATAATATATCAGGAATTCCTCCAAATTATGAGAAGAATAAATGACAACCTGATGAATAAATGGGCAAAAGACTGGACTAGCCTTACCAATGGCCAATAACCATGCCAAAAGGTGCTCAACCTTATTAATAACCAAGTATATGCAAATTAGAATCACATTGAAATACCACTGCACACTCACCATATTGGCAGGAAATATAAAAGTCAGGCAATAGCAAGTATGCAAAAAAATAAGGTGCAAAGTTAAGTTTATCCTGGCTAGTGGGATAGAAAGGAAGAATCAGTTTGGAAAACAGTGTTTCGTGTCATCTGATGAAGTTAAAGATAAGCAAAGTCTATGACCCAGAAATTCCCCTCCTAGGTATATACACCATGGGTGTGCATATGTACAGGGATACACAAATGAGGCTGTTCATAGAAGCATTGTCAGTTTAATGGCCCCAGATGGGAAACAGCCCAGATATTCACTAACACTAGATTGCATCAGTGAGTTATGGTTTATTAATACAAGGGAAATATCACACACTAACAACGTGAACAAACCATAATTACAAGCAACGACATGGATGAATCTTAAAAAACTACAATGTTGAGCAAAGGAAGTTGGTATACCATGACCTCCCTTTACATAAAGTTCAAAAACAGGTAAAAATAAACTATATTGTTTGGGCTAATATCAAGGTGATAAATTACAAACAAAGTTAAAAAAAAGTGATTGCCGTGGAAGACAGAACTGTGAGGACCATGGTGACCTCTGAGGGCAGGAAGCAGGGTGTGGTGGGGAAGAGGCAAGGAGTGGAGGGAGTGGAGGGAGGTGGTTGGCGCTGTTACATATCTTGACCTGGGTGTGGGTACATGATTTTTTTTAAATGATTGGTTAAGCTATATATTTATTTTTTTATACTTTTCGGCATGTGTATTACACTTTACAAGTTAAAAATATAGTTTTAAAAAGATAATTCTAATCTTGACAGCTATCGTGTGCCACTTAAAATTTCTCTTTTCCAAGCCAAGCGTCATTAGTTCCTTCAATAAACGTGATTTCCAAAGCTTTTGCTACCCTGGAGACCCTATTTATTCCTTCATTTCTTCCTTCCTCCCTCCCTTCTTTCCTTCCTTCCTTCCTTCCTGACTCCCTCCCTCCGTCCCTCCTTTCCTTCCTCCCTCCCTCCCTTCCTTCCCCATGTATTTAAACAATGACTGCTACCTTCATTAGGACCAATACAAAATCAAAGGGAGCAGAGGTGGGGAAAACCCAAATAAGAGTAAGTACAAGTCCAGTTTGTACTTTGTAAGGTTCAAATGAGGACAGATGCCATCAATAAAATAAACAAACCATTAAAAACACTGTTCATAATTTCTTAATTTCTTATCCTTGATGATCATTAGTCCATTGACAGACTTTAGTTGGTGTAAGCTGTAAACAGGTGCCAACATAGGCAGAATCAACTGCAGAGATCCAGGCTGCTGAGAGAGGCTGCCCAGGACTGGAGGAAGAGTGCCATCTCATCTCAGATGTGGCCACTGTCTTCCTCGGAGGCTCTGCTTGGGGGAATGAGATCTAGCTCCCGACCTCTCCTTGCCAAGGGGTCTGGCTGGGCTGTGGGGCAGCCCTCCGGTCTCCACACAAGAGGCACCTCCAGAGACTTCCCAGCCAGGCTTTATTTAGGGGCAACCAATCATATCTTTCTCTCCCTTCCACCCAGATACCCCAGGGAAGGGATAAAGCCTGGGGAAAAGTGAGGTCTTGCTTGGTCTATTGCAGATGCTAATTAGCAAGGCCTGCCTGGCAGCCTCAATTCCTTTGGCTTGCCTGGGTAGTGAGAGGAATGCAAAACGCACAGGTGAGGCTCAGCAGCTGGCAGCCCCTAGGAGTGGGAGCTGCGGTGCAATTCTCCTGTCACCCACCATCTCTCAGGCACTGGAGACAGAGACACCTGTGCCTAGTCAATCAAAACTTCTGTCTACCTGAAGCTACGCTCCAGGTCTTTATTTACCATTATTACTACCTCGGACTACCCAGTTTCCATGATGCATGTAGCCCTCTTGGGGCCAGGGCTTACCAGCGAGTGTGCCTGCAGTCAGATCAAGGAGAAAGTCTATTGGTCCTGCTCTCTGAGTGGGGGAGGGTTGGGGGGGGGGTGGCTAAACCCCTGACAGACGCTGCGGCCCGCTGATGCACTGCCTTCTGAATCACACTGACCAAAGTGTAAATGGATCTAGGCAGGTCGGGGAATTTCATTCTGCTTTTCAATGAAACATGCAGAGCTTGTTGATGCATATTTTCAGTTGAGAAGATGCATCTCAAGTGGGAAAAATAAATTTGTCTCCTGGGATTACAGCACCTTCGTAAAAAATCTTATAAGGCAGTGCAATCGGTCCAGGCAGGGAGATTCACATCAAGGCCCACCAAACATTGTCTGAGCAGCCTCCTTTCTCTAGACTGTGCCCCACCTCCACTACCACCCCTGCGCTTCCTCCTCCTCCCTCTGCCCTCTTCCTGAAAAGTGCTTTTGGAGACAAGCGTATGCCAACATGGTAGATCTTAGGTTGTTCCCAAGGTGATGGGGGGGTGGTGTCTACCTGTACCATTGGGGGCTGGGAGTCTGCACTGCATGACAGGGCTGGGCCCAACAAGCCAGGGACTCAGGAATCACCATTAGAGGCTGTATTCGTTTGTTCAATCGAAATAGACTGAATACCTACTATGCGCCAGGAGCTGCATATGAATTCCTCAGACTTTATTCATTTGCTGTCTTCTGATAATTTTCAGGTTTTCTTCTCATGGAATTGTGGAATTTTTAGAGTGGGAAAGGGCCTGATAAACCTCCCTATCCCTTTTTTCCCTTTCCCTGAGAGTCAGTAAGGAAAGGTATTTTGCATTGGATTACTAAGCCAGTACTTAGCAATTTAGAACTTGAACCGGGATCTCTTGACTCCAGATTTTGTATTCTTTCCATCACACTCGGGTTGAGCAGGCATTTTTGTGTATTCTTGGGAATGCACAGTTACAAAATCTCAAGCATTTGGCAGAAAGGGCCACCCAGACAGGTAAAATGACTTGCCCAAGTTCACTGGGTGAGGTAGAGCTGAGAAAGACTGGAGCCTTAATCTCTGGACTTTCAAGCCAACCTCATTTCCATCCAACCTGTGGTTTTCTTGGGCTGGAATTTTCCTTTTGTTCCCTTTATCATTGTCTCTTTTTTGGATTTTGCCACAACCTTCTCTTCTCACACAGAAGGCTCCAAGTCACGCGATGGAAATAACCACCCATCCAGGAGCCGTCCACCCTCCCCGGGCTCCTGGCACCATGGCCAGGACAAATGTCTGCTTTGGAAATAGGATCTGGAGATGAGGAATAATAATAAATTGAGAGTTGAACAGGACTGAGCATTGCACACACCTCCCCATCTGCTCTCGTACAGGCTGCTGGATTTGCCTGAGATTAGGTCTCTGTTTCTGATCTGACAACAGATGCCCGAGCCATAAATAACTGTGTGTTTTTCCCTTGAACTTTCGCTGCCATCTCCCGATGTCTTGTGTCACATTGCGTTCTGTGGAGAGGTGCAGTGGAGCATGCCGCCACCTCCTCTTCTCTGAGCACTGCCATCTCAGTGAGTCCTACAGTGGGCATTGCAAATTAAACGGCTGCAGGCTTTGGTGGGAGTTCCTGTGGAAGCCAGCGATTAGGGACCCAGGAGTCCTGGTCCCCCTTTCCATTCATTCAGCTCAACCCTGGCTTTTCTTGGGGAGGCTGAAGTTGTCGTTTTGTTTGCATGGACAAGGATCATCTGTGTGAGATCACGGTAAAGCCAGATCTGACTCAGTGTTTGGCAGAAACAAAGGAGGTAGAAGGGAGATTTTGCAGGCAGCCAGGCCAGTCCCGGAACCCCCAAGGCAACAGATGCCCTAATGTGGCACCAAGCCTCCTGTCCCCAAGGAGTGACACTAATATGTAAGGAAGTATCTCCTCCAGCCCTGCAGGCATTACTAAATGGCTCTATTTTCCATCCTTAGTGGCATGGCATACATCTTCCCTGCCCCCATCTCCCTTCCTCACTCCTTTCTCTAACTGCATTTAGTTCACTTAGAAAGCCAGAGAAGTTACCCTTGGTACAGATCAGAATGAAACATTCTATAATCAACAAAACCTGAATCTTAGCTCTTTCAGCTTGTCTTAGTGACGGATGAAAAATTGATAGCAGAATAGCAAGTTCAGATGTTGACAAAGGTTCAAAATTAGGACCCATTCCATTTTCTGCTCCTCTAACTCCACTCCGTCTATCTTCTATCTCTCTCTCCCTTTCTCCTTCCTCTCCCTAGAGCTCCTTTTCTCTCGCTGTTTTCTCTATCTCACAGCATCTCTCTCAATTTCTCTCCCAATCTCCCAATCATTCTCATTCCTTTTCCCTCCCTTATCAGCCTCCCTGCCATCTTTCGAGGTTCCTCTCTTTTCTCTCTTGGCTTGTCACTGTTCATCTTTCTGTCTCTCTCTCTCTCTCTCATTTCTTTTTCACTGTGTACTCATTTCCTCAGTCTCCCAAGATTCCTTAGAGGAGATGCTCGTGAACTAACCATGCCCGTGTCGCGCCATGTCAGCACCTGGCTACCTCCCCACTCCAAGTGACAAGGAAGTTCAAGGCAAAGTGCACTGCTCTTCTAGCTTCTTGGCTTCAGGCGGTTCCCTTGGTGGTGGTCTCAGCAGGGGTCAGCACTTCCCCCTGGGCAGACCAGGCTGAGCCAGTCCTCCCCTTACTCACCATAGCTGTTGACTTTGTGCACCGTTTCAAGGGCTCACACTATCTGTCCTTGCCCTCCTAGTTTTCTCCTTGCCTCTAGTCTTTCTCTCCCTTTCTGGTTCTTGACCTTACTCTTGTTCCTCCTTGGTTCATCTCCTTCTCTTCAATGCTTTTTCTCTCTCTTTGTCCTGTCTCATGACCCAACTCCCTCCCTCTGTTTCCTTCTTTTTGTTTTTCTCTCTTTTTTTTTTCTCATACTGTCCCTATCTTCCCCTTATCCACTCCCATAGCCCAGTTTTCTCTTTCCCCTGGAGGAAGCTCAGACCCTCTTCTTGTAGAGTAAGCCATACTTTCCTACTATCAGCACCTTTGGGTCTTCTCTTGGTCTTTCTGCAGCACTGAGTCTCTGCTCGAGGTGTGGTGTCTACATTCTCTTGTGCAGAGAAACTGGGACTCTCCACCCATCACTGAGCAGACTGAGTAGGACATGGCATACCACTTCATAAACAAGATGTGAAAAACCAGAAACAACAATCTACAGGAGAGAAATTAAAGAAACTGTTGTGGAAGATTTGGGGGATTAATTAGTATCAAGGAGAGAAGACTAAGGGGTCTGAGTAAAGTCTGCAAGTAGATGAAGGGAGGCTGTGAGGGGTGAGGCACATACAGCTGTTTTTCATCTTTGCTATGTACAGAAAAATAAAGAATAAAGGATTAGCTGAAGCCATAGAGCTCTGGCCAGGAGATCCATGACCACCTAGAGAACATCACAAGGGAGGTGGAGGGGCTGCTCTAAGATAGTGTTGGAGAAGGGTCAACATATCCTGATGGAGTGGTTTTGTTGCTGTGCACCCCTGTGGCAGATGATGGAAAAGGTGACCTCTAGTTCCCTTTATGTTTTTAGCTCAGGCTCCTTGCTTCCTCCTCAGTCACAACAACAATCAGACTCTGAGTTTGTGACTGCAGATGCCTCATTAGCCCTTGTAAATAGCGATGTAGCCTTGCTACGTGAGCCATCATAGGCGTGATTCATCATTCCAGTGCACTGAGTTGACATAGCCCACTCCTGCTTTGATGCCATTTCCTCCTGAGACGTCTCTCGCCCTCCCTCCCTTCCTCCTTCCTTTCCTCCCTCCTTCTACCCCAGGGTACCAGCTCCATCATCATTGCCATGTTCCTTCCCTGGGACCTGGCTGGTTGACTTGGAAGTCCTTAGGCACTTATGGTTCTCAGGCCTAGGTCCCACTTCCTCAAGTCAGACAAGTGGCCCAATTTCACCTGCTCCTTGGACAGTTCCCACCTCCTTTCTCTTTGTCACTTCAGCATAATCTGGGCAGCAAGCGTGATGCAAAACAAGGCAGTGCAGCTGGCCAGCCAAGACCATTCTGTGCTCCCAAGCTTTGAAACAGAGTTGTCAAGGTCTGAAGACCGCCAAAGGGCATCTTATTGAGTGAGACATGCATTTTTAATAAACTATATTTGACTTCCATGATGGGCAAGTTATTAAGTCGTTTGACAGCCAATGGCATGAGGAAATGAAAGAATACCTTAAAAGTAGACATTTCTTGGCAGATGAGGGAGAAATTCAGTGAGCTGGAGGCAATAGAAAAAGAAATGCAAATAAAGATATGATGCTTTTACCTATCTGCATATAGTGGAGAAGCCATTAATATAACAGTGAATGGTGGGATTTTTATCACTACTTGACTTGAATGTCTTGAAAAACTGGCTCAGCCTTGAAAGGATCAGTCTTTGTAGCTCAGGACCAAGCCCCAGTCCTTTGTCTCTGTGCTGAGAAGATGAATTTGTTTTCTGATGTGTTTTCCCTCTGCCTCCCCTTTTCCATATCCTTCTGAAATGAGCTATGGGTTGGTTTTCCATCACCATCAGACTTAGAGTTATTTAGAATCATGATAAGGAGTAAATGGTTCTTTCTTACCCAGAGGCATACTACTGAATTGATATGTGCAGATCCAAATAGGCGACCTCCCTGTCCACTGCTCCAGGTGATCAAGTGAATGCTCCTCATTCTTGGGGACCCCCTTGAGGCCCACCTTCCCTGTGAGCCTTTCCTGGCCACCCTGGTCCTCCAGTGAGCTTCCTGTTTCTCTAAACCCCTACAGACTAACTGCTCGTTTGACCTATGTGTTGGGGTCCGTCTTTCATTGCCCAGAATTGGTAGTTTTCTTTGCAAGTGTCTATGGCTTGTAATTCTTTTGTAAACTCTTCTAGGTTTGTGGCTTTATTGTTTCAACCTCTGTCATCAAGACCTGGGGTAGAACTTGAGATGGCCACACTCCCTTCCCTAACCTGGGAAGGGGAGACCACCTACTTGGGGGAATTTAGGAAGACAGACTAGTGAGAATAGCAGATAGCCCTTAATAGCAGGGTTTTTAATATCAAGTCAGTGCTGACATGACCTTGAGAAGCCCAGGACTTGTGCCCTGGAAGAAGTGGATGTTTGAGATTGTTCAGGGGCCCCATTCATGGGTTTCTCCCTTGTGTTGTTCTGTCATCACTGTCCCAGGGATTGTAGAGAAACCAGTGTTTGTAGACTTTGGAACTGTGCAACGGAGAGATTGCTGAGGGTGGGGGATGGGGTGGGCAGCCAACTCATCTTGTTTTCTCAAGGCTCTTTTCTTACCCATGATCCTGTGTCGTCCATAGATTTCCTCTTGCCTTGTCACTTGCATTGATGCCCAAACTCCAAAGCCTTCCAGTGAGCACTGTGGAAATGTGCTCCATCTTTGATAAAGTCCCCTGAATCCTCAATCTCATGTCTGAGCAGCTTCACCACCTTCTTGCTTTAACTGAACCCAGCTCTTCCATGAGGATTCTGTTTCTCCCTGAAATCCATTCAATGGTGGCTCTTTTTGCTCCTACTCCTCCCTACACCTAAATATATGGGGCTGGAGTATGTCCTCTCCTTGGTTCTCAGCACTAAATCCAGAGTTGTTTCTCCTCCTCCCTAAAACCACTCAACTTTTTGAAGTCATCAGAACAAACCTCCTACACAATATTACCTCTTGAATGCCTAATAGGAATCTCCCAAATCAAACTTTGCTGTACCAACTTCATCCCAAAATCTGTTTCTCCCATCAGTCTTCAGATCTCAGTAAGTGGCACCACCATTCGCTCAGTTGCTTTGGCTAAAGACCGTGTAGTCCTCTCTGATTTTTATCTTTCTCTCATTTTCTACATCCAATTCTTTAGACAAATCTTGTTGATTCTTCCATCAAAATATGTTCTGTGACCACGTATCACCACCTTCCATGCTACCTCTCAAGTCCAAGTTACTACCATCTCTTGCTCTACTACACCAGCCTTCTAACTGGTCTCCTCTCTTGCCTCTTTTCCATCTATTCTGAACAAAGCAGCCAGCATGACACTACAAAGACGTACATCATAGCATGTTCCCTCTCTGCTCAAAACTCTCCAAAGTCATCTCCCCTTAATTAGCTCGAAACCCAACATCCTTACACAGTCCAAAAGACCTAAATGACCTTGTCCTGGTGATCCCGTTAATAACCACTCTTTCCCTTGTTCATTCTACTCCAGCCACACGCTCTTCCTTTCTGTTCATAGCCATACCAAGAATAGTCCCACTTTCCATCTCTTGTCTAAAACACCTTTCCACCAGGCATTCACATTCCATCCTCCATTATTTCATTCTCTTCTCTGCTCTGCTTGGAGAGGCATTCCTGACCTTACAACCTCCTCCCCAACATTGTGAATATCCTCCTACTATGCTGTTTTTCTTCATAAGAACTTATGACTGCCTGACAATGTATTAATATCTTTATTTGTCTAATTGTTTATGTCTATCTCTCCCACCAGACTGTAAAGTCCATAAGGGCAAGGACTTAACTTCGTTTTTTTCACTGTTGTATTCTTAGCTCCCAGACCAGGCATATGGTTGGTGTTCAATAAATATTTGTTGAATGAACAAAAGGATGATAGAAGCACTAGCTGTAGACCACAGGGAGCATGGATAAATTTTGTGCACAGTTTCTGGTACTAACACCAGGGAGAGAAAGAGAAAGGAAAGCGTGCATTTGGGGGCTCCCAGAGAAGGATCAATTCAAACAGCAACTTCCTTCCAAGCATAGAAAAGCAATGTGATAATATGGGACTCTGAGAAAAAGAAGAATGAGACTTTAGATGGCAACAGGAAGAAAACTCCCCCTGCCATTCAGGGGGCCACACTTACTTGGGAAAAGAGACTAAGGAATGAGTCTTCTCCCTCTGAAATTTCCCCTAGTCCATTTGCCTTACAGATACATGGCAGAAGGGGCTTAAACCCTGGAAAGAAGGGAAAGCACTGTATTTTTAAACCCAAATATAACTTCCCCAACAGAAGGATAGTGAACACATGCATATGATGAAGTGAAGGGTTCCACAGTGGGCCCAGAGACTCTTCTCCATTCTACAAGTTCCTATTAATACTAATTCCTCAAGAACCTCCTTAAACACCATTTCCTCTTTGTGATTGTCTTAGGAAGAACTACTTATCCTTAGTACATATCTTTGAAATAGTACTTTTCCCATTGGGTGATTGGTTGTTGATTTCACATCCACTTCCCCTGCTTGATTGTTAGGTAATGGCCATGGCTTAGTCACCTTTGCATACTGTTCATGGTGGTACTCAATAAACATTGGCTGAATTAGGGACTAGGTCTATATAACCCATGGAGAAAAGGAAGGGGCTCTTATCAATGACTCTTTCTCTCTGAGTAGGACTTAAAAGCTTAGGTTATAACGCAGAATTGCATCTTTGTTACTCACCTAAAGCCTGCATTGGTTGCTGCCTGTGTATATAAAGCCCATTTACACCTGTGACCCTTAGTTCTGGCTCAACAAATCTTTTACTATAAAGAAGAACCCCTGTCTTCTTGACATCCACCTCTACCACCTCCACTTTCTGAATGCCATCCTGTAACCTGGCTTTCAGTTTGTTGAGCTCTGTCTGTCCAGGCTGCTCAACCAACATTCAAGACCCTCTATCATCTTTCCTGGACTATTCCAGATGGCTGGCTGAGAGAGCTAGAGAAAAAAAGTAGTTGAGAGAAGTGTTTATCCCAATCCATCCTTACCCACGGAACTAAGTGCTCTATAAATGCTCTAGACACTAAGCTTTCCAAATAGACTTACTTAATAAGGTGCCTCGATCAAAGGAAGACATTGGAGCAGAGCTGCCCATTTCCTCTAATCCTCTACTCTTGGTCTCAAGGCAATGTACTCTATCTGGGTGTCCTTTCTTGGCACAAATGTGGCTGCAACAGATATGACTGTCAAGGGAGAAGTGGACAAGTGGTGGTGGCTCTTAGGCATCATGTGAACAAGCAGGATGTGTATTGGAGCAGCCCCATGGTGTGACTAGCTTCAGTCTCCTAATGTTTTCCATTTTTTCCTACATCAAGTTGAGAGCTTTTTCTCAAAGTTCACCTCCTCTAAGATTGCTGGCTCAAAATTGGAGCTTAACTCTCATTGAGTTGTTCACATACACTTTAGAAACAGAGGCCAACTTGGTTAGTGAAAATTATTTTAGTAACACGAGAAGTTAAATAATTTCTGGTCTGAAGACTGTAGTTATCAAAGTGCTTACTCTAATTAAAATTTGACCATTGTCTTCTTTCCCCATCTCCCAATAATCACAAGCAGAACTTTGAAAAATCTCCTATACACAAGCCTACTTCTCCACCCCCACCTCCTGCTCTACCTACCACCAATTCTCCTCTCTGCAAAAATACCATGCTGCTTCCCAGAGACATGTATTTGCATGTGCAGTTAACCCCACCCAGATGTCCTTCCTTCTTCCTCTACCCTTACGCGGTCTCCCCAACTAGGTTGTTCTGTGAATGCAGCGACCATGTTACCCTTCTCTCCACTTACAGGAACTGGTGTTGTGTATTTGAGGAGTTGAGGATTGTGGCTCAAAGAGGATTCCTGCTCACCTCCTGAGTATATGCAGTAAGAGTGAGAGAGCATCTTCTCCACTGACATAAAGTCATGTGTATTACTTCTTTCTCCCACTAATTTTTTCTAGTTAAAGACCACTGAGTACAGCATAGCTCCATCCTCTTCAGATCTCCCATAGCCCTTCTCATCCATAGCTCAGGTATAATGCCTCCCCCACGATATTCATTGCAATTAGTAACAAGAATAATGAGAGTTTACTATGTGTAGGCACTGTACAGGGGCTTTACATGCTTTATCTCATTTAATCCTCACAACAACCCTAAAAGGAGGGCATTACCACTATCCCCACTTTACATAGGAGAAGGTTAATGCTTAGGGAATTTAGGTGACTTGACTTACTCACGAGACCAAAAGATTTTCAGGGCAGAGACCAGAATACGACTTTGCATCCTCCCTAGTATATAGGAACATTCAATAAATTATGACCAGAAGATTTTTAAAGGAATCATCAAACCAACCAGTGCTTGGCCATAGTAGGAAAAGGCAGCAGAGTCTAAAGA